>NC_049198.1:35631937-35965379 GCF_009769625.2 Cygnus olor
TAGCAAAAAGAAAAATTGGGGCTGAATGATTGTGGAAATAAAACTTTTTTTTTTTTTTTCTTGCAAACCCCGTTTTTCACATACTCAGAGGAGAAGCAGGTTACATCAACATTATCTAGTGTACCCCCTCTTCGATGTGGCAAAATCCAAAATTTCAGGAGTTCAATGAATGGCAAGTCTGAACTATCCAACACTTTACAGGGTGGAGAGTTTGGGGGAGGGATTTTGGCTGTCATCAGCTGGTATCTTCTAATGAAAGGTGAAGGGATTATTTTTCTGCTTTGAGAAAAAGTCTGTTTAGACTTGACTTAACTGGATGTGCTAAACACTTACACAGAACAAATCTCACATGCTGTAAACTGAACATACCATTCCTTTTATAATTCAAAAGCATTCCTCCAAAAAGAAATTTTCACAAAGATGTGAAATGTTTTTATGCCGCTCACCATTCTGTGATACTCTCTGGAGCAACATCATTTCTGCCTCTAGATTTCATCTTCATCTCTGAGGTCACATTTCCAGCAACATTGTTCTGTGTTTTTACCAATGGGATCTATTGTTTATGTACTGCCTGTTTCTGCAACACATTCATGTGGGATTCTCTGAGTCACATAATTCTAATGATGTTTTTACCAGGACATTTCAATACTGTATAAAGACTTATAAAGGCATCTTCAGCAAAGATTCTAATTTCATGCAGCAGCTGTCTCAAAAATTTCATATTAGCAAGCTTGTAACATGTGGGATTCTTTTTATCACTTTGCAGTAAATGCCAGTCTGATCTGCACAGGCATAAATCCTAGTATTTACCCAGAGCACTATCTGTAAGCCTACTACCAGAAATAATGTTAGTACCTCTGGAAAAAAATAAAAATTAAAATTAAAATTAAAAAAGAAAAAAAGGAAAAATCTCTATCTCAAGCAAAACTTTACACCCAACGATCTAAAAGAATTCTCAAACATGAATAGCTTGTGTAGTCCTGCAGCAAAACTGCAAACTCCTTTTCCTCCCATCAAAGTTTTTCTTTTGGCATTCTCACTTAACTATCACAGAACATTCTTACCTAACACCACATCTAGCTGGTGCCAGAGGCAGGCCTGAGCAAAAAGAAACTTAAATTTAAATAAAATTTTACTTTCTTAATTGTTAATTTTTAGCTGATCTAACAAGAACAATGCAGTATAAGTCAAAGCACACAAAAGTCTAGGATATTAATCCAGAGGATTGAGAAATCCTTTCCATAGCATAAGTCGTCAGTGATCCTAAGGTCCAATACACTTAGCGAAGTGAAAGTTTATGCAGTTTATTGGGCAAAAGTGTGCATGATAACTTCTATACACTTCATTCAAGAGACAAAGAAGTAGCAATGAGTAAATATGTATGATTAAAAGGGCAACACTAAGTATCCTTTTAATCAGTAACAAAAGTCTCCTTACTTCATTATAAATTGGCAGCTGAAGCAGAAAATTGCCAATTGTATAATTTTTAGCTTGTTATCAACTTCTCTAACGGTATTAAAGTAGACAGCAATTAAGACACAAGTATTGCATCAGTGCAGTGTTCCTATTTTCAATACATTATTTTTGGAAAATGAATGAAACCAGAGTGCTGGTATGTTTCTTAAAAGATGGGCAGCACTCTATGATTTGCACAGTAGCAGCCATAGATCTGCAATGATGAGAGGGGTCTGAGATGTAATGACTCATTTATTGTTATTGCCCTCAAGTGAGACATATGAAAGATTTTAATTTTGTTTTGAATACTCTTTCACATAAAATATCCCACATTTACTGCAGATACTGAGCTTTTTGACAACATCCCAGCTTTTTGCATGGATGTAGGACACTGGTCATGCAATGCCCTTTCCAGATCTTTGCCTCAGGCAAATGGTCATTTCTGTGGATTTGCATTCTTACTTAAATTCTTAATTTGTTACAGGGGGTTTAGAAAGACTTTCTGTCTTGCAGTTTTGTCTGAGCTTTGTTTGCCTCTAATTGCTGGATCTGGTCTGAATTTTCACAGCCAATCACATACATGTGAAAGTTCCTAAAAACAGAGAGGCTCATCAGCTAGAAACAGCAGTTCCATGGGGAGAGGAGACATGAAGGCTTTAAAAACAGAAGGGGAGGGGAAAAAAAAAAAAAAAAAGGAAAAAAAAAAGCCTTTTGCACCAGCATGGCTGAATTTGCATGTGCTAGAAACTAATACCAATAGATACTGGTATTAGCAAAAAGTGTGCTGCCTGCAAATGAGAGAGCACAGTCAACGTCAGTCATTCCATTTGTAAACGTAAAGGGTGATACTTTGACAAGATAAAAAACTACAGAGGTACTACCTAAGCTCCTGGAGCCTAAGTCATACATTATGTACAGGAAATGGGAAAGAATTTTAGTATGCAAAAAACAGTTCAAAGCAGCAGGAAAGGAATCATTCGGTAAGTCTTTGGGAAGACTAAAGACTAAATTGGAACCAGTGATACATCAAGTAGAAATGGCAGCATATATGTCTCTAGATACAGATGTAGCTGAAGAATGAGCTGACAGCACTGGCAATGTTTTGATAGTTTTAACTAGGGTCAATTGAGTACAAGAGTAACGTAAAGATGAGTTGCAGGTACTCCTAATGCCTAAAGAAGCAATTTTATTCTCAAGACAAATAGGCAAAAGCTAGAATTACTGGGTAAGGCAAAAGGCATTTAAATTAAGCTAGAAAATAATTTTGTCAGAACAGGTAGGGAGGGTGGGCCAGGAAGCATTCATCAGAGCATTAAAACACATGAATAGTAGAGCAAATTCAGGGGATAATTTATATTAAAGAAAAACACAAAGGCAGAAACAAGCTGTTAGGATGCATCAGACAACAAACCACAAAGTGGGAAAATAGGTCTTGTACTGTAATAAATATCAGATACAGATATCTGTCTGTCCAACATGAAGTTATAGGAAAACAATCTATTTTTGTTAAGTCCTAGAAGAGACCTGAACTGCAGCAAGTAGTAAAATAGTCACTAAAAGACATTTACAGTGGATATCCCGTTGTTAATAAAACTAATTTCTGTCCTTGTATCAATCATTCTTTATCCATACCACCATAAAATATTAAACAGAATATAAAAGGGAGAAAATTTTCAGAAACATTACAGTCATGCTACAAGAAGGAAGCATTTTCGCTGCTTCCAATTGATAACACCTATTTCTAGTTCTGTAAAGAAATTAGTCTTTAGCAACCTATGCTAGTGATAAGTAAATTATGTTTTTTAGAATTTCAAGTCTATATACCATGAAGAAGTCATTTATCATAAAGATGAGATACTGTGCTGAACAGACATACTGTCTAAAGTGTGAGGTTTCTAGAGGTTGACATAGAAGTATAGCTTTCTCAGCAATCCTTCATAAATTTAAGTAGGTTATTTAAATATCCATTGAGTCCATTTAAAAATGTTTAGGTAGTGAACATTGGCTTTCACCAGTCTACAAAATGCTAAGAATACATAAAAACATTAAAGACAAAATACATGGTGGTTCTTCAAGTTCCACACTGATTGAGTGTAATGTGAACTAATTGTAAAATGATCTATACCTAAAGGATTAAGCACAGTGATCAAGAAAACAAAAATGGAATTCACACTGGCTGAGAATTACAGTACCCACTACCTGCAAAAGTAGGCATTCAAAAATGAATGTTGCCAGTAACTAAGGTTAGTAGATGTCATCAACCCTAGCTCTAAATAGAAATAGTGGTAATTTTACAGAGTAACACATGGAATATCTTAACAGTTACCATATTGTTAAGTGTCTCAATATCTGTTTCTCAGGGCAGAAAGTGATCTTGTAGGAAAAGGTGATAACGTCTCACTGTGGTATCTTCACTGAGCACTGTGCAAGGAGGGTGCAGTGTCACACACCTTAGTGCCAGGATTTGTAGTGTTAAATTGGAGACTTTTTCACAAGCCTGTCCAGTGATAATCACAATTCTCTGGGGGTTTCTGGCTTGGATGCTAAACCCATATCTTATATGATGAACTTTTTCAGGTCTTCCAAGTGTTCCCTCCCTTTCACTTCATGAATTAGCTGTCCACAACCAGCTTACCTGCTTCAACTTTTTATTATTATCTACCAATTGCTGTTAATATCCTAAGCACACTTCAGGCCATTTCTTAGATGGTATAGCCCCTGCCCTAATCATTGATTCTCAAGTCTAGTACATTTCAGCAAATGCCTAAACCTTCAGTGTATGAGTCCCCATAAGGAAGTAGGAGGAGGTGTTCCAGTCAATAGGGAGTGTGGGCAGCCCTGCTCAGACCCCCATGCCTGGCTCAGCTCAGTGGGCTCCTGACCCAAGAGCTGTGGGCATGAAGGAGAGGGAGGCAGAAAGGGCTGTCCAAGAGAGAATCATCGGGGAGCTACAGGAGAAAGGCGACTGAGCCTGCCATTTGTGCTAAGGGGGTAGCTGGAGGAGGAGATGGAGCTACAAAGGAAGACAACACTGAACATGACTTTCAAGGAAAGCTGCTGCAGGCACCCATCCCAGGGGAAAGCCAAATGTTTGCGGAGAAGGCAGACCTGGCTGCTGCACACCCACCTCTGGCATGTGGAATTCCTGTTCCAGCTGGACATATGCCTTGGAAGAGCAATTGTACTGAAGCTGCCAGCACTCAGGAGGAAAACAAACAAATCTGTAGAGTATGTGACACAACTTGTAGGTCGGAGAGACATGAGAGATTTCAGGCATGAGAGACACAACAAGTCTTCAAAATTGCTTCATGCTCCTGCTCCTGCCAGAGCAAGTTTTTTCTGGGTGTTGTGTGAATTAGTCCTGTCTGCTACTCCCACATCAGCCAGAAATTTCAGTATAGTAGGAGAACTATTATTTGCTCTGCTCTTTAGCACATTATACTCATCGCATTGTCTGAGTAATGAACAGTGATCAAATCCTGTATCCTAGATCTCTTCTGTATTCTTGTAGGATTATGATGGATTGATAGGTTCATGGAATTTAAGCCACTCTGTCCACTTAAAAAGTACATGATTCACCAAAGTCATATGTGAGGGTTTTGTTTTCTTTTTTTATAGTCCACTTAGGTCTGCTTTTTTTGTGTGTGCAAACAAACAAAACCAATAAGACTAGCTAATAAAAATCCAGTTGCCATTAATGGTACAATACCCATCTGCTGTTCTGTTGTACCTTCAAGTTGATGTTCAAAGTCATAAATTTAAATTTTGTGTGTTAGTGTGAGGGTCTTTTTCTTTATTGTGACCATGGGGCTTATCTTGCTGGGAATCACCGTCTTGCAGTAGTAATATGAGAACCTTTGGCAGCATGCATGAAGACATGCACGAAGACAGTGTCAATAATCCTTTGGAGCTTTATACCATTTACAGAAATGCAATTTATGTATGCAGAATTCTTTGAGGGTAAGCCTTTCCAATGACAATATTAATTTAGTGCTTTGTAAATGTTATTTAATCTTCACAACAGCGTTTGGACATGGTACAGTTATTTCCATTGGAATGGCCTTGGATATTATGCATTCTAATGCATGTAGACCTAGATTATGCATACAGACTGTATTTATTAGAAAGACAACATTTCTCACTGCAATGAGAGAAAAATGTTTTGAAATCTTTTTCTTTCTTAGGCAGTAGATGCTTTTATAGTATAATTATTGCATTTCTGAACTTGGTATATTAATCTTTTTTCCAACCACTCCTCAGCAAGCTGATGAGCTGGGAAGTGCAAGAGGCTTCGGAGTGCTCAGAGAACTCAGCAGCAGTGGCAGGGCAGTCAGGTAAAGAGCACAGATTCCCAAAAGTATCAAAAAAGAAAAAAAAATCTATTTCTCACTTTTGCAGGCATTTACCAGTCAGTCTAAGTCTGAACTAAGTCTGAAGACTTTCTTGCTGGCCATTGCATAAGTGACACATTTGTCTTTTCCAAAGTTTCCCAATACCAGATCTGTCTGCCCTAGATTTTTAGTTTTTGTGGAGATGGGCAGCTCTCTGTAGATACAAATATCTTGTAGACCAGCACAGAGGACTCCTGTGACTGCAAAGGTTGCTAACCTGAGAAGGAGCCGTTCATAACTCATCACACACTCCCAGGGCTTCTGTCTTTCCGTGCTTTAGCTGGAAAATTCCAGCACACTGACCTAATGCTGACTCTCCACTGTGAAAACACAATGGGATCCATTCTCCTGTCACAGTCAAATTGCCCATAAAAACCCTGTTGACTGAAAGAAGACTTAGCATGTCAAGTCTCCTTTGAATGCTTAGACCACTTTTCAGGGAACTGTTTTGAGGATGGGGAATACTTTCTCCCTTCCCTATCCTTTGCTCTCTTCTCCTTACAGAAATGCACAGCAACATACATCTCTTTTCTATATAAGGCTCTCAAACACCACCCTCATTCTTTTCAGCCAGTTTCCTCTCATTCTTACTTGTGTAGGGACTTGTTCTCTATTTTACTACAACTGGCATTCACCCTGATAGTTCTGTCCACCTGCACCATCTAAGTCCCCTGTTGCACACTGGCTCTGATGAAGCTGTCTTATGAGGTGCTCTGGGATCATGTTTCACATTAATAGACATGCCTAGTAATTGGGAGAGGATGTGGGAAGAGAGTTACTCTGTCAGAATCTATAAAAAGTGCAGACAAATTATGAAATTCCAGGCTAGCAATTCAGTGAGTCCTTGGAGTTGCCAATATGTCAAGTGATATCCATCTCACACGTTATGGGCATGATAATGGTTCAGATAATTACTAATTTTGATCTACACTATTGCCTGTTGTAAAAGATGTTATATGCTTTAGATGTTATGCTAATTACATTTTAGCTAACCAAGCCAATCAGCCATGTCAGTGCCAAAGAAAAAATAGCAATCCCTGACATGTTACTCTTCTCTCCAGTTCCTTCTGGCTTCCAGTAATGCTCAAATAATGAGACAGGTTCTGAAGATGAATGAAATGCAACAGATTTAAAGTGGAGAGACATGAATTGCAGATTTGTTTACTTGCACTGTGGTATTCTCAGTTTCTAATCCCAGCCCCACTTAAAGCAGACATTTTATCTGAAGGGCAGAAACAACCATATAATAGCTAAAAAAGGGTTTGATCTAGAGCTCTCTGAAACGGACAGTTCTCCTATTATCTTCAGTGACTTTGGATCCAAACTCTAAGAAAGTATTACATGTAGATTCTTTTTTCTTTATGGCAGATAGTCACCTTAGAAATTTAAGTAATATTTGAACGGTTCATTTGGATCATTTGTGTTAATAGGTTGGTTCTTAGTCAAAGAATAGTATCTTCATAAAAATAAAGTAGCAATTGGTGTTTTGATCTTTGAATGCTTTGGAAACTGTTGGATGAAAGCAAAAGTTTTAAATGTGAAACTTAGGTAAAATATCTTCTTTGTTATGTTTTAGAGAGAGAGAGATCGATATAATACTGTGAAAAAAAAAAAAAAGTTGTATAATGTAATCATTTAGTGTTTATTTTATTATGTGTACCTTCTACTCAGAGGGTTGGCATTATTGTTCCTAACAGTGATGGATACAAGCAGATCATGCCCTATGACCTCTACCATCCCCTTCCTCGGTATGTAAAACAATCAACCAGATGCTAGGATTAACTAATACATTTAAGGCTTTTTTAGTCTTCTCTGTATTTCTGCTTTGCTCTCAAATCAAGATAACAGATGTGTCTTTCCTCTTGCTCTGAATGCTGCACGTTAACCTGCAGATGTTCAGGCACTAACCTGTTATAAATTCTATTGCTGCAGAGCTGAAACGGTATTCTAGCTGAAGCAGTAATGTAGCTTTATTAAGTGTGTGGTCCCTTTCTCTCTCTCCCCCCACCCATCCCCACCCTACCCATCCCTCCATCTTCTTTCTCACCTTTCCTTTTCTCTCCGTTTATTCATCTCTGAACAGGACTGTGATCTGTGGCTTTGCAATGAACCATCAGATCTCTCTCTCTGACAGTGCTGTTTCCTGCATGCTTATAAATTGTGAAATTTTCGTTTTAGACAGCATTTGTGATATGTCCTGATCCAGCAAACCAATGCTAATGCCTTCCCAGGGACATTAATCCAGTGGCTCCTCTGAGAACTCAGAGATCAGGGACAGGAATAAGGTCAAGGCCTGGTGTATGTTATTTAATATCTCACAGTTAAAATGTCTTTAATGTAAGACGTGAGATTCTTATGAAAATAATTACTTGAGTAATTACTTTTAAAACAGTTAATAAGGCTTGTGCTGATAAAAATGCTGAAGGAGAATAACCTGTTGGGTTTGAAACACTGCCTGGACATGCAGTGATATTGTGCTTTGTTTCTTCCTTTGTTAATTTATTGTGTTCCATAGTATCATGCCACAGGGGAAAAAAAAAAAAAAAAAAAAGCCTCCTTGGTAACACGTTAGTCTCAGCTTGGTGAAGAAATCATATACAGACCACAGTGAGTGGCTAATGGAAGACACAGCCACAGATCAGTTCTCTCAGAGACAGAGACAGCAGACACTGAACAGAATATGAGGCTGGCACAAGAGAGGGCTAAGCCAGAAGGACAAAATATGTCTTTCCTCCCAACCTGCAGAGTTTAGGAAAAATAAAAAATAAAAATAAAAAAATCCCTCAAACCAACCAACCAACCTAACATACACACACACACACAAAAGTACTTGTCTGATAGTGGCACCTAATATCAGGGGCAGAGGAGAATGACAAACACTCCTGGAGAAGTAGAGACAAAATTTGGGAAAGTGTTTTTGCAAGATTTCCCTATTAATCCCTCCACCTTGAATTTTATCACCAAGGAAAGGTACAGTTCAGTAGATACAGTGCTTACTTTAATGCATTACCATTTTCTCTCACAGATCCTCAGCGTTGCACCCTTTGTAACTCAGAAGGAGCTGTGACTCCTTCTTGAAGAGCTGTACGGCAGAGAAAACTTTTACCTTTCTGTCTTATGTCCATATGAAACCTAAAGACCAAAATGCTGGCCAAGATTTAAGCTGATTTGTATTGCCAAGGTGGCACAAGGCATCCAGCAGCCTGTCCCAGTGACTCCATGGAATTCCAGCCACAGCGCTCCTATGCCTGCCTCAGGCTGGTGGCAGGAGTTTCTGCTGCTTCCAAATTTCAGTTTGAGACTTCTTCATTTAGATTTTTGGTATTTAGAAACCTTAGCTGGGAAAGTTGTCCAGAAGAGCCACAGGTAGCGTATTTGAATTAAAAATGTTGTCCATTTACCCATTTATGACATACAGAGCTTATGCAGAACACATGATGATGGATAAGACATGGTGCAAATGTGGTTTGACCACTTCTTTGTGATAAGTCATAGAATTAGTCAGTGGATTTACCATTCATAAACAGCTATTAATATAAACCATTTCACACAGGGTTTTACTGCACTTTCAGCCATTAGCCAACTGTGGGTAGTGCTTAAATGTGCTAGAGCTGGTCAGAATAAGATGGGTTGATATGATGAAAAGTCAGAGGGAAAGATAAGTATTTTTCATTTTGTTTAACAATTTTGGTGATCCTTTAAGGGTTACTTAAAAATAATTCCTTTGTTGTGATTAGGAAGAAAAAAAGTCAAAAAATGAAAAATTGTGACCAAAATCAATCTTTCAAATATTCTTTTAAATTTCCTTGTCAAAAGGAATAGCCACACTCATGACTATCATGGCAGTAGTCCTGTGTCCTCTCTGTGACAGTGGTTTGAATACGAGAGAGGAAATACCAGTCTGCATTTTATGCAAACAGATATACACACATATAAAATGATACATACATTAATGTATACACATCATTGTAAAAAAAAAGATTGTTCTCATAAGTATGGATGACTTTTCAGAACATACACATTGTTCTGGGAATTTGTCATTACATTTTCAAATGGCACCTGTTGAGAAAAGATGGTTTCTGAATTCCTCCCACTGTCTAAGATGTAAAGAAACAAGGCCTATGTGGTCTATACCATGTAACCTGTCAGTATAGCCTCCTCTTCTCTTCTTTGATAATTTCCACTAATCCTTTTCTTTTTTTTTTTTCTTTTTTTTTTCCTCAACTCAGTTGTTTCGCCCAAAAAAAACACTTCTTTTTCCCTGTATATTCTAGCAAAAGGAACATCATAAGTTCAGGAGCTTACTGACACTCTAGTAACTTGTAACAAAGACTTCTCAGAACCTGGCAAGTTGTGGAGATATGATAATCCCATCAATTAAATAAAAGGAATCAATTTAAAAGTATTTAGAGTTTCTATGGTAGTAGTTATGGGTTTAGTGGAGAGAGGAGGTTTCACATTACTAGTCTGTGACTTAAAGACAGCACCCATTGGAGTCCTTTGTAGTTATCACCATTTATAAAATATTTATGTGCAATTTTTACTGATGGTAACCAGAAATAAAAGAAAACCAACTGCAGTTAACAGTTTATGCATTTGTGGGGCTGTGAAGGGGGCAGCAAGGGTTCCTTTTCCTGACACCTCTCCGTTACATTTTGCTTTTTCCCAGGTGGGAAAGTACACCCTGGACTGCCTGTTCCTCCTCCTGTGGAGGGGGCGTTCAAAGCCGCAGTGTCTCATGTGTGGAGGAAGACATTCAAGGGCATATTAGCCCTGTGGAAGAATGGAAATGCATGTATACTCCGAAGATGCCTGTTGTCCAACCTTGCAATATATTTGACTGCCCAAAGTGGCTTGCTCAGGAGTGGTCACCGGTAATGAGTTTTGCTTTGATGGTTTTGTATTTACTGTATTAAGAATACATCTTAAAATCAGATAATAATGCTAATAGTTTAGTAAGCATGCTGAATTAGTAACTTTCATTATTTTCCTGCCTCATTACCGTGACCTCTGTTTCAATGATGCTATTTGTCTATCTACAAAGTAAATATTGAGGTTTAGTGTATTAATAGGATTAGTGTGATGAATGAGAATGATGGAAGAATAAATCAGATTAGTAATACTGATTTGTGATCCTCTACTAACAATAGACTGAGAACATGAATGAAATGCACAAAACAAAAGCAGTAAGCTATTTGTGAACATGACATCCTGATCTCCAAATTGGAGAGAGATGAATTTGAAGGGTGGGCCATTCAGTGGATAAGAAATTGGCTGGATGATTGCACCCAGAGAGTGGTGGTCAATGGCTCTATGTCCAGGTGGAGGCCAGTGACGAATGGTGTACCTCAGGGGTCTGTCTTGGGACTGGTGCTGTTTAATATCTTTATCAATGACATAGTGGGATTGAGTGCACCCTCAGCAAGTTTGCAGACAACACCAAGCTGAGTGGTGCAGTTGATACAACAGAAGGAAGGGAAGCCATCCAAAGGGACCTAGACTGGCTGGAGAAGTGGGCCCATGTGAACCTCATGAGGTTCAACAAGTCCAAGTGCAAGGTGCTGCACCTGGGTCAGGCCAATCCCAGACATGAGCACAGACTGGGAGAAGAGCTCACTGAAAGCAGCCCTGCAGAGAAGGACTTGGGGGTTCTGGTGGATGAAAAGCTCGACATGAGCCAGCAGGTACGTACTTGCAGCACAGAAGGCCAACTGCATCCTGGGCTGCATCAACAGAGGGGTGGCCAGCAGGGAGAGAGAGGTGATTCTTTCCCTCTACTCTGCCCTTGTGAGGCCCCAGTTGGAGTGCTGCGTCCAGGCCTGGGGCCCCCCCGCACGTGAAGGATGTTGATCTTTTAGAGTAGGTCCAGAGGAGTGCCACAAAGATGATCAGAGGGCTGGAGCACCTCTCCTATGAAGAGAGCTGGGGCTGTTCAGCCTGAAGAAGAGAAGGCTCCAGGGAGACCTCATTGTACCTTTTCAATACTTAAAGAGAGCTTATAAAAAGGATGGAGAGGGAGGTGAAAACATGATGTACCTTACCATAAATAATAAATAAATAAATAGATAAATAAATAAATAAAGACTTAATTGTCTGAGGGAAGAAAGCCTAAATAGTTTCCCATTCTATTTGGTGCCATGTTTCAAAATAGCTGTGTCACCCCTGTTAACCCATAAGCTCCAATACTTTGTTTAAGCAAAGCCGAGCGGCTCCAGGTGAAGTTGACAGGGTGTTGCTGAGCAAATCCAATCTGGGATGGATGGCCACAAGCCAAGTAGCCAGTGCTGAGAGTGTGACACAGAAAAAAAAAAAAATGTGTTCCGCAGGCTAAATGTCTAAACCAAATAAACGTGCAGAACACAAAGGCAAATATATATGCCAATTTCATGCCTCATCTGTAACTACCAAATATTATGAATAATTTATGATCAGGGTTGAGCATTTCTGTATCATGTTTTGACCTCTGCTGTACATGTACTTCTGTTGCACATTCCCTTTTTATTTGTCACACTCATGGCCTACCACAATCATTGCCTCATTCCTCCTTTTATTTCCTTTTTCCAGTGCACTGTGACCTGTGGGCAAGGGCTCAGATACCGTGTGGTTCTTTGCATTGATCACAGAGGGATGCATACAGGAGGCTGTAGCTCTAAAACAAAGCCACACATAAAAGAAGAATGCATTGTACCCACTCCTTGCTACAAACCCAAAGGTAATGAGAGAAAGATTCTCATAAAGTTTTCAGTGTTTTTCCATGTTGAGCAATTTTGTTTTGTCATTAGTAGCACTGTTTCCACCTGCACTGAATTCTGAATTTTCACATTTAAGGCCTGCCATTCCTGTTGCAGTTTGCCTGCTAGCCAGGTAGAGTGAATGCTGGCTCTTCATTCTTATAAGCTCTAGGGTTTTGTTAATTTGTGATCCAGCAAGCAAAAATACATGTAAATTTGACCACAGTGTAAGCAGTTTAAACCACATTGATCATATCAAAGCTAAACTTGCACTGTATTCTAAAGGAATTAAATATGTAAATAACATTCAAATTAGATAAACGTAGCCATAATTTTAAAGAGCCTGCTCACAACTTGGATGCTTAAATCAGACAGAAGCAAGCATTGTGTATTGCACCATGAAGTTCCTCTTACTAGCAAGGCTGCAAAAATACTTGAAGCATCTTTATACAAGGGGGACTCACAATTGGTATGGTTTCTTGAGTTGGGCCCCATAGAGAGTAAGCTTGGGGTAAATTCCCCACAGTTTATTGAGAGAAAGACAAACTTCTCAAGCCCTTTGGATGTTCTTATGGGATAGAAGTCCCATCAGTCCTGGAGACTACATAAATGGGCAATGGCCAGTAGCACCAGTCCCAAGAATTTGTTTCCACAGGTATATCAGTGTGTATGTGTTTGTATGTATGTACATCTCTATTGATGAAACCTTTTTGAGTCTGTACCTTCAGTAATTTATGGTAATTTCTGGGCTCCAGCAATGTAGTTGAACTTAATTGTAGACCTAAACTCCAACATAAGAAAAAATCAATCCCTTCTGAAAAATGAATTGCTGGTCCATATTAAGAACCCTTATTATGAAGTGACCTGCAACTTCATACTGATCCGAGGTGGAAGAGTGAAATTTGGAATTTTAGTTTCTGTGCTCACTGGCCTGTATTAGACAAGCTTGTCAAGCTGCAAGGTTTGTCTGTCTGGAACATGGGAATTCTCTGCATCTACCAGCCACCCCGTGGCAAAACCCAGATGCAGAGCCTCAGGGGAGCAATGGGTGTGTTTACACTGCACACTGCTAGACAACATAAGCTCAGTCAGTCCATGTTCCAGGATGAATAAAAGGCTCGTGCTGGCTGCACTAGCATGACTCTGAGATGCAGTGGGCTTGGGCTCAGTCAAACAGCCACATTTATGGGGCTTTATCTGTTTATAATGTTCAGATACAAAGTAAAGCAAACTCCTGTTTGCCTGCAGCTTACAGTGTAAGCAAAATGCAGTAAAACGCCAAAAATCAGGTGGTGTATACCACCCACAACTGACTTCTGCCTATGGAACCTGGGAAAAGCGGCAAGACCAGCTAGGAAAGCTATGCTTGCCTGCATCAAGAAAACTCTTCCAATGGGATTTGTCTGGGAACAAATGGCTGTTGTACATGTCTGCTTGCTGGAAGCAGACTCTTGCAACAGAGTGGCATCTTTACCCGAGATGAATTCTTGTGCTGCACCTTGTAGTACATACATCATTAGTATCCAGTTGTAGGTGGTTATTTCTTTCTCCCATCTTTTCCCATGGAATGGAAGGCTCTACGTGAAGAATACTGTTTTGATTGGGTTTAATTTTACTCTTCATCTTGGTTCTGCAATTCTCTCTCAGTTCTTCCTCCGTAATGCAGGTGGTAATGTTTGAAGACCCATGTAACTGAGGGCTATATCATGCTTTCAGAAGAGAACTGGACCAGACATTCTCCAGAGGTCTCTTCCAATCCAAATTATTCCATTTATATGATGGAAGCTTGTAATTTTTGTGTCATGAATCTAGCATTATAAATTTAAAGCAGTGGTTGTAGTAAAGTACCTCACTTCTGTTGAATGTGTTAATCTTACCATGTTTTTTCCTTCTGGAGCTGGATTAAAATAAAGCAGGAAAACAATGTTCCTAGCTGATTAAAATATCAAAACAAAAAACTGTGGAATACACTTTTACTTTAATGCACTGTGCTAAAGAAAATCAAAATGCAAATAGTTGATGTTATTTATTTCATTTTAGTTTATTCAAGCACTCTGTTTTACACCAATAATGGGAAAAAAGGATAACCCTGGATTAAGAAATGATTTTCAATTTTAATAGAGAATGTGCATTCATGTAATAGAACTTTATGTATAATATAGGATTTAAGTGTTTTTCACTGGAACTCTCTTACAAAAACAGAGATTTTACCTTAATCTCCAAAATTAAAATGTCTTCAGTAGCTTATGTTAGGAGTGGCTTTCTTTCTTTTTTTTTTTTCTTTTTTTTTTTTTTTTGGTCTAAGCACACTCTATAGCATCAACATTTCTGATCCTCCAAATCATTTTACAATGTAGATTATAATTGACTTTACCTGTCTCTCCTGTTGAATACACACCTCTAAAAAAGAAATCTTATTTAAAAAGTCATGTAGCAGACAACTGTACATGAGAGCTTTTGCTTTTTACAAGCACTTGCATCCAAGGAAAAAAAGTGTAGAAGCAAGATCTGGCTTTCCAAAACCCATAAAACAAGCTGCAATGCATAAAAATAGAAATATCTCCTACATTTTTTGGATAACAAAAGCGGTAAAATATGGATTAAACTAAGAGCTGTGCTGGCAAATATTCATCCTCAAATGGCACTAATAAATATGTTAGAGTAAGAACTTGGCAAGCTATTTCTGGGAGACAGGCATAGTAACTATATTACTGTCCCTTTTTTTCCCAGCTAATATCTTGGTCCAAGAAAAGCTGCAGTAGCTGTGAAATCAAGTTGTAAATTATTGTTCCTCGATGATACATCTAACAGTTTGGAAATTTCATGTACATATATGAAAAGGTCATTCTTACCCACAACAAAGTTACAGAAAATTCTCAAATATTCTGTATGACATTAATCTGCTCCTATTGGCAAATAAATATCTACACATTACCTAAACTTGAAAGGCTTATGTGGCTTGTGAATGGCAAATAAGCCTAGCCCTTGTTCTCTTCAGTGGTCTGAGTTTCACTCTGTTTTATTTGTGTTTTTATCCTGATCCTGGCCCAAAACATTTTTGTTAAAATGCAGAGCTCATTTTCAAATTATGGTGCCAAATTTGCTCTTACTTTATACTCCTGTAGAGCTAAAACAGCTCCACTGCCTTCAGCTGAAATGCTCCACTTTGACACTGCATGAGAGCGGAATTTGGCTCAAAAAATGGAATGGCCCTGCACTCACCAGAACAGAGCAACGCTTTATGTTGTGTGCATATCCTGGAGGGGAGAAAAAGCAGCTCCACTGTTTTCCATCAGAAATGACAGAAAAAGTATCAAGCTCGTTTTTTAAATCCACATAGCCGATGAACTGATAAAGTTGAAAAGTATAGCATGACCATTTTATTACAGTTTCTCTGGGTTTTGTGGTATCACTCATCAAATCAGGTTTTTCTTCCTTTTTGTAATCTATCAAAAACAAGATTAATGTGTCTTCTGAAGTTCTAAAATTCAAGAGTGAGCACAAGGAGTTTATACATTTCGTCTTCACAGCTTTCAATGAAGGGTCATTACACTTGCAAGTCTGACTCCAAAAAAATACTTTTAAATATGCCTAGTTTTGTAGCCCAGTTGCGTGTTCTGAAATGTGACTTAATTCACCTTAGAACACCATAGCGTTTTTAGCTGCAATAATAAACTATCTGGTCATATAACTAATCTCTTGAGCTTTATAATCCAGGTCACAACTCCATAATAAGAACTCCATAATTCTGTCCTTTGTCCCCTTTCTCTTGTGCTCAGCCTCCATGTGAATGAAGACACATATGAGGCTTACTCAGTGAGAGAGGAGAGGCAGGCACACATAGGAGCATTGCTGCATGGTTTTTGTTTTGATGTGCTTGTGTTTGTTCTGTAGAGAAACTTCCTGTGGAAGCAAAGTTGCCATGGTACAAACAGGCTCAGGAGCTCGAAGAAGGAGCAGTGGTGTCTGAAGAACCATCGTAAGTCTTAAAAAAATTTTCACAACAGTTCCTTGTGAGATGAGGATCTGGAGCTGAACTGACGTGGTGGAAATTAGTGCACTTAAGGCTGTGTCACATTTAAGTATGAAGAGGCACAGTTTAAGAGGACAAATGCAGACTGAATTTGAATAAATATATGCATGTTTTATTTAAGGTCATTTACAATAATATTATAGCGTGAGTCTGTCTACCTAAAGTAGTTATATGATGCACAACACCAGTGTGTCTCAGCACCTCAGCACCTTTATTTATCATCACAATAGACCTGTGAAATAAGAGGTAAAATATAGAGCAGCCAGTGAGGATCCCCACCCTACCCCCCAAGAATAGTGTAGTAGCAGCAAACGAAGTGAATTAACTCTAACATAAAATAAATTAAAATCTCAGCCCTATGGTTTGGATTGCTTTATCATCATACTTCATAATTTCATGCGTTTTTCCCAACCTGCTTTCCTAGCCACTTAATCGCCCTTGCCTAGCCACCTTTGCAAGCGTGATCTCAGTCAGCACCTTGTAACCCATTCATAAACCCAACTCGTCCTCCTGCCATGGAACCTCTTGGATGGCAGATTTGCCTATGTATATATGTTGACAATCCCCTTGCATGCCCTAGGCTGCCTGAAATAATCGAAACTACATTTCTCCTCTTAGGTATATAGAATTAATTCATTATGTCCCTATTTTTCTTCTTTTTCTTTTTTTCTATTCATTTGTCTTCTGTTTTGTATATTTTGAGTCAGAAGGACATGGAGGGCATAAAATAGTAACAGTTAGTGATGAAGAAAAAAAGGAAGCCTACAATAAAAAAATGGAATAGAATATTTCCATATAGAGGTGATAGCTGCCTTTTTAACATATCAGTAAGAAAATCTAATTGTAGGAATCTGAACTGGTGTACCAAATTCATGACATGGTGCTGTTGAAAATATGATCTAGCAGTTTCCACATGCACTCCACTTCATTAACAGCAGAAGTGCAAGAGAATTTAGAAAAATTAAGTGACCTAAAAAACTCTCAGAAATTCCTTTAGAATAGTGTTTTATTGTACTTTATGAATAATTAATCATCCTTAGCCTAATAAAATAGCAATGAAAAGGACACTGCAGTAAGAATGGCATATCATATAAGCCATTAGCAATGAGACTGAGAAATTACAAATACTATTATGATTATGTTTCAGATTTTTTATCCAGGAACTATGAAAAATGAGTGTTATAACTGTAACTTGTGTTCATAGTTTAATCAGTATCAGTTCCTCATGGCTGAGCACATGGTATTTTAGTTGCAACTGCAGCTGTGTATTGGACAAATAAATATTATTCATTATGCAATAGAATTGTAATTTTGGCACAGATTCAATTCTCCTGAATTGAATTTGTGTGCAACTGGAACGTTGACACAGAGCAAGAGATATACATAAAGCACCCTCCAAATAATAAATTTATTAATCCATCTCTCATGTGTACATAAATGCATACATGTATACACATATATGTATATACACATGCATTTATATACACACATTTATAAAACTGCACATATTCATACGTGTGTATATAGATATATTAGTAGCAGCTATAGCATATAATATAATAAGCTGTTTTACTGTTTCCAGAATAAACTTTGTTAGTTGATTCATTCACAAGCAAAGTCTAGAAAATTCTGTATTTCTGAATGTTTGCTTGTGGCTTGGTGCACTATAGTAAACCACTTAACTAAATGTGCATTTAGCAAACTGCAATTAACTTCTGAAGGCATAAATAAAAATATGTATTGCCAGGTATTTTACCAAATGGAATCATGCTGATATGTGGTCATATTTAGAAAAATTTGCAGCAATTTCATACAGTGGCAAAGTTTTAGGTAAATTTTTTGAAGACTGTTGTCAGTGCTGTAGAAAAAGAGTGCAGTAATATTTTATATGATTGTGTGTAGCTTTAAATATTAGCAAGAAGGGATTCATATAGAATAAGCATATGCATTTTAATAAAATACTCTAGAAAAGCTTATGTGTGTATTACTTGTGGTGCTGTAACAGGGAAAGAAGAAGGAGTTCAAGAATTTTAAGTAGTTTTAATTGCATCTATGACATCTCCTTACTTTACAGTTTTACTATTGCAACAAAGGCCCTGACCTCCAAAGGTCCTGTTATCTTTTTACCCCATCTCACGCGACAGTTCAATCATACCAGTGGGATACTAATACAGTGGAGCACTGTCTCGTCTAAGTTCATTCTGCCATGGGGCAACGTTTTGTACATTTCTTTCCTTACAAGGCACGACTCTGCAAGCATGAATAATCTTTATTTTAGGCTGATGAGAAATCGATATGACATTAAATTTAATTCAGCTATAGATTTTTATACATGTTGACTAGTAGCTAAAATAGAGGGTGAAAAGTCAGACTCTTTGTACAAACTTTCCCAAAGCTTGGAGATATCCATGTCTTGTGTTCACCTTGGAATGATTTCTAGTGATAAGGCATGAGCCAGAAAGGCCAAATAAAAACTTAGAAAGCTTGTGCTGAAAGGCACATCCATGCAATCCCTGTCTGTAAACCTTAACAGCCATATGCACATTATTTCAGACTATCTAATCTGTTGACAGTGACCTTGAGTGGTGAACTTCCCCAGAAAATTGGTTTCAGTGCTTTACTATTAATAGCATTTTTCTTTAATTTCTAGCTTTAAACACATATTCAATTTAGGTTCTGTTTATTAGATTATTTAAAGGTATATAGTGACATTAAAAAAAAAAAAAAAAAAAAGGGATACAAAACATTCAGAATTCACCAAGACACAGTTAACAATCAACTTTGGTGCCAAGTTTTATAGCATCACTCAACTACATAACAATTTCAAATACACCAATATGTTGAAAAGTAAGGTGAATTACAGGATAATGCATCTTTTGGCCTCTCCTTCTGTAGCTAGAGAGACACAAGGTAGTATCCCATGGCTCACCATGCTGACAGATATTGGACTATCACCCATGTGTATTGACTGATAAATGGTCAGCGTGGAGTGTAGTTGCATGCTCATCTAAGTGTCAGAAATGGTGAGATTTTTTTTAGATACTGGATCAAATGCCAGCTGGTGTGAGACTGTGTGTGATGTTGCCAGCTCTTTTGCTGATTGTGAATTTGAGTAATTAGAACATGACCACCTATTGACACCTATTTGAGCCAGCAGTGTGCCCTGGCAGCCAGGAGGGCCAACCGTATCCTGGGGTGCATCAAGCACGGCATTGCTAGTCGGTCAAGGGAAGTGATCGTCCCGCTCTACTCTGCGCTGGTGCGGCCTCACCTCGAGTACTGTGTGCAGTTCTGGGCACCACAGTACAAAAAGGACGTTAAACTGTTGGAGAGTGTCCAGAGGAGGGCGACGAAGATGGTGAAGGGCCTAGAGGGGAAGACATATGAGGAGCGGCTGAGGTCACTGGGCCTGCTCAGCCTGGAGAAGAGGAGGCTGAGGGGGGACCTCATCACAGTCTACAACTTCCTTGCGAAGGGGAGTGGAGAGGCAGGTGACCTATTCTCCATAATCACCAGTGATAGGACCCGTGGGAACAGTGTTAAGCTGAGGCAGGGGAAGTTTAGGCTGGACATCAGGAAGAGGTTCTTCACCGAGAGGGTGCTCGCACACTGGAACAGGCTCCCCAGTGAAGTAGTCACTGCACCAAGCCTGTCTGAATTTAAGAAGCGATTGGACTGTGCACTTAGTCACATGGTCTAAACTTTTGGGCAGACCTGTGCGGTGCCAGGAGTTGGACTTGATGATCCTTATGGGTCCTTTCCAACTCGGGATATTCTATGATTCTATGATTCTGTTTGATACTGTTTATCTACCTAAGCATCTCATTTCTTTGTAGTGTCTTACTTTGCTGTAAATATTTTCGGAAGACACATCAGGGCTTGTAAAAAATAATTTTAATTGTGTGCTTCCCCTTCTCTGAGCAGGCCTTACCCTTGCCCTAATTCAGTAGAGCGGAGCTGGTTTGAGGGTGGGAATTGAGCTGAGGGAGCCAGGACAGGCTTTCTCTGAGACCCTACTCCTCAGTTTGTCAGGGAGAGAATGATGGGGAAAGGAGTGACAGCATGGAGTGGAGAGGGAGAATTTGTAAAGCAGGAGACCTCCAGAGAAATGATAAGCCAAGTGCTGAGAAGGCAGTACTGAGTTTGTGAGCGTATCTGCTAGAAGCTGAAATGCTGGAAGTCTCTTCAGACAAGATATGTTTACGTGATTTTCCTGCTTGCTCTGTACTGGTGCAATAGCAACTGATTTCATGACTGCGCATAGGTAGATGTCAGTAAGGACTCATCCTTCTACACTTCATCTGATGTTCTTCCTGAGCTTTCTTATGTCATCAAGTCACTGCCCCCCTTCTCCTCTACAGACAGGATAATTCTTCGTAGCCAGCAGACCACACTTTGCCCCTAAGTCGTCTCTTCTTCATTATCATTCTTCAGGCAAAGAAAGCAATTCCCATCTATAAGCAACTGTTTTGTCCTCCTCAAAGTTTACTTTTGATTGGAAACTTAAAAGCAAAAGCAGAAATTTTCCACAAAATTTCTCGTATATTTTGAGGTCTTATGCTGCCTTGTAATTATAATGACTTTCTATTGAATAATTTTTTGTTATGAAATTGCAAACTATGAGTTATAAAGCTACATACATTTTTTGCACTGTCCTTCTACCTGTAATTTGTGATCATTCTCTAAATTGTGCTGCTAGGGCAGCAGATGCCGCAGTTTTATTCCGTCTGTGTCTAATGACTTCCATTGTTTATTTCTTCAGGATTTTCCAAAGGAAGCAGGTCTTAGAGTTTAATTTTGTCTGTATATGTCTGTCTGTCATTTGCCTTCCTCTTCCCTCAGTTATGTCTGAATTTATTGCTATTAACAGAATTTGACAGAGGTATAAAGTTATCACAAGGAACTTTACCCCTCTGTCAAATTTGGTTAATATTCACCAGGAAATTCAGTGGTAGTTTCCCGCACGTTTCACTGAGATAGATGGTTAGGTAGAAAACTGTCAGCCTACTAATTCCCCATCTGAAGGAACACTTTCTAAAAGAGTTTGGTCCACAAGAGAAATCAGAGAATCCACTTGTGCTTTCAACCTTAAAATCCAAATCCATGTTAAATTGGTCTTCATTGGTTCTGCTGGTCAAAGAATTACTTACAACCAGTTCAGCCACTTGGAGGCTAGACGGAATGGTTAAATCTGTGTTTGACCTGCTGCATCCCTACACAGAGTCAATTAAATATTATTTTTTGACAGAACTAATAGGAAATACTCCAGACCAGTAAGCAAGTATTGTAATCTCTGCTAAGACAAAGGTGTAAGGGGAGAAGTCCTTGCTGTCTTATGGCATTGTATATATTGTTCTCCTATTGCTGTCCATCTCTGAAGCGACCATTCAGTAGGCCTTAGAAATACATTATTTCTATTTCTATATTTCTATTTCTGTCTTTGATAAGACATTATCAAAGAGAGAAGCCACAGTATCTTTCTGTCTGACCTCTTGCACTGTAGCTGATTACACCAGCACAGCATTACAGTGGAGTCAGAAAGAACAGTGGTCATGACTTAAAAAGCGTGGGTTCTTCTGCGTGTAATGAGATTGGTTTTATGGGTGGGGGGGGGGTTGTTTAAAAGATTTCTGTCACTAACTCTTGAGAAATGCTTTTGTATGTTAACACCATACCCAGCTTTTAACATATTGCCATAAATAACCCTCGTGCTAGCCATAAAAAGAAGGGAAAAAAAAAAAAAAAAGGCAAACAATAATATCTGGATGCCAGATGGCACCATCGTAGTGATGGGGCCACTTCAGTAAGAAACAAAAGGAAATTCCTGACATGCATCAGTTGGGGGGGCAGAGCCCTCCGGGAACTGGATTTGGACAGAGAGGCCAATGTGGCAGAGTTACCCAATATCTCTTTCTTACTTTTCAGAAGGTATATACATTTCCAAAGACATGGAATCTATGCCATTCTGGTTTTCACTGTTAAATAGTTTCCACGGTTATGTCTATACCAAATCCACAGGTTAATATGTAAATTTTAAACTGCCTGCAAATGCTTTACTTCAAGAATTAAGTACATTATTTCTATTGCATTGCCAAAATTGTAGTGTTGTCACACAGATACTATCAAATGTTATGCTGTTGTTTGTCCTCCTTATCAGTGTTATATGACAAAGAGAAAGAAGCGCGTTTAGGGAAACTTCTCCATATTATGATCTAATTATGTACAATGAAACTATCCACATGGTCAGTCACAGAGATGAGCAGTGCAGCAGCCTAGTATTAGTTAATGAGTTCTTACTATTCATTCAAGACACCTCTTTAGAGAATTACCACTGCTTAGAATAAATGTCTGATATCTGTAAAGGACAGAATCGGATATCTTTTCCTGGGTATTAAGACAGTGGTGAGCTTATGGAGGGCACCAATTATACAGAGTGATTTGACACAAAGTGGAAAGAAAAGACCATATTCAAACTAAACTGAAGAGAAACTATAGAGGGATAGATCGTAATCACTCCAATTGGAATTGAACCTATACAAGTGCCTCTGGTGCCATTACTCTTACAGACGGAGCCCTCAGATTTTATTGACAGATGGTCAGTACCTCTGTTACACTTCTCGGAACAACAGCCCCAGTGCTGTGTGTGAGCATCCTGTGGTATTACCTACATGTTAAATCCCATAGAAAGGCGGCCTCTCCTGAAGAAGAAGGACAGGCTTGCATTTCAGTGCAAGACAAGGAGTCTGGAAGTCTGAGTTGAGTTACTAGTTCTGGCACAGAAGTCTACTAAGCCTTTGAACAAGCCAATGAGAACTTTATTTCACCAGTAGTATCTGGTTTTAGGAGATTTAAGAGATGGGTTTCAGTGCTTTTGAACACCCTGTCTTATTTGTATGTACGGTTCTCAGAATTTCAGCCTTTGCCTAAATAATGGATTTACCCAATGATGGATTTTAAAAAATGGCACTAAGTAATAAAAGCTGAGGGCAATATGTCATTTAAGTAGCAGTGGAAAAAAAAATCTCAAAAGCATAAATGTTATCAGTTTCTATACCATCTTTCTTTTTCGTGTGTCTGGAACTGAACCCACTGTGAACTGTGTGGAAGATCTCCCATTACTGAGCATTGAATCTGTCTTTGTGTTTCACTTCTGATTTTCTCAGTTACCTATATGTTACTTCATGGAGGCCAATATACAGCAATTCTTAGCCGTGCCTCAGCTAGTCTACAGAAGCTGGGTTTTTTTTGGTGCATTCCATCTATATAATTTAAAAATAAGTTCTTTTAAATTACTAGGCAAATTGTTATCTAAAGAGGCATTCTCAAATGTAAACGTTAATAATACTGACAAATGCAAACGGTCGTTGCAAAACTGAACTTGGCAAGTGGCACCTACCAAGTGTTCACACATGCCTACAATTCTGTGAACAGCTGAAATTCATTTGTGCTTGCAGGTAACTTTTATGTGTACAGCCTGAATGCTGGACTGCAATGTGTTTCAAAAGTTGACCAATGCATTTGTATTAAGTGGTATATGTACAAACACCCATATGTTAGTTTTGCTGTTACATTAAAATGTATTTAAAAGTCTTACCCTACAAAAGCAATGAACTTAAACCTGCACTGTACCACACCTGAGTGAATCCTGTAGAAGTCCATTAATGTCAGTGGCATTACATTTCTTCTCCTCTGCTCATAGAGCACTGTGTAGCCCATTGTAGGCTTTTGTGCACATGGTAAATCATGCAACAATCCATTTCTTTTAGCTAACATCAATGTTGTGCACAATGTGAAACATTAACAGCTATCAAACAAAAAAGAACATCCAAAAATGCAATTCATTGTTTAAGTCCAGAACTTGCTATTTTGCCAGCATGTTTCTGTAATGGGAACTGGTTGTTGGTCCATCACCATAAGTGCCTCCAGGCCAAGGAAACAAGCACAGGCATTTGTTTACAAGAGATATCAATTTCTAAATCTTTTTTTTTTTAAATGATAGTTTTCCACCTTTCATGCTAACCTGTTTCCTTTCAAGCTTGAGAAAACTGCTGCCTACACAGGTGCCCAGGGGAATGGTAGGCAGAGGTGCCCTTCTGCCATAGCACAGCTACAGGTGGGTGCCACAATGTGGGCAACACTCACGCAGTTGGGTAGCAGCAGGCATGGTTAGGTCAGTCATAACAGAGAAAGGTTGTGATGTTCCCTCCTTCCAGCTTTCACTTCACCTAGTACTGCTCTCTCTAAAGTGGGAGCAAAAGACTTCTCTTTAAAATATTGAACAGAGCTCTCAGAATACACTCAATTCTGCATTTTTCTGTGAGGGAAAAAGTGTTATTTTTGCTGTGCAGAGGAATAAAAGATGATTTTTGATGCAATAGTAACATGCTAATCACTGGGAAGTCTGCTACGAGCCATAAAATATTCAAAGTAATCTGTTTGAGGCAAGAGTCATCTTTTTGTTTTTATTTGTGCAGCAATTAGCCCAGTTGGGCATTGGCTGACAGCTACTACTGTAACAATACAGCAACTAGTCATTGTGTTTGTCTTACTTATTATGGCTGTTATTACAGGGACTGGTATTAAAGTAGGATTTAATTAAACAATGTACAATGACATCTGAAGCACCTCCATCATTTCCTGTTTTCTAAAATATCTCCTTCTCTATAAACCTCCGCCACTTTAGTTTTCAAAGAAGACACAGTTGTGAGCATACAGAAAAGCACAATAGTGCGCAGTGGAAGATACGCTATATGCAGAACAAATAACTTTAAACCCATGGAATTGAATGCTTATTATTCACATACTTTTTATGTTCTGTGCTCACCATTTGGCAACATTTATCATTAATGACCACACAAAGACATCTCAAAGCCTTTGTAATTTCCTTTGTAATTAAATTAAGGATGATGGAAAATTCAGAACCAGTATATATATTTATACTGTACATTCACATCACATAAATGTTCAGTATATAATGACAACTCCTGTTTGGAGATTTTGTATTTTGTTTTTGTTGTTGTTTGTGTTTTTTTTTCTCCCACTCCCCCCCCTTTTTTTCCTGCTTTCACCTCTTGGTTCTACCAATTCACTCTGTGCTTCAGCAGCCAGCAGTTATATTTGAATAAAATTGCCTTTCAAATGTATTACTTAAAATGTAGAAATTGAGCCTGGAAAGCTGAATAAAATATAATTTCCTGAAGGTATTCCAATATTTGCATTATGAATTGCTGACAAGGGCAAAATAAAGTAATATGTGGCATTTGTAGGTCAAGTATCATTTCAAAAAGAATCCAGTATGCTTTATTAATGTTCTTACTTCTCTTTTGTTTCCTTTCTCTTTTGTTCCTGTGTTTGTATGGGTGATATACATCATGTGTAAATACTGAGTGTGTAAAGTGTCTCTGTTTTTCTAAATGAGTAATTTTAATGCCTGGCAAAATATAATCCCTTTTGGTTTGGAATACAGCAGCCCTTCAACAAAGCAAAGTTACACAACAATTCTGAATGTTAAAAAATACAGGGAATAGGGCTTTTGATGAAGACATCCACAGTGACTTTTTTTGTAACCTGATTAAGATTTTTACATCTTAGTTTGTCATGCCAAGAAGCTTTATGTTCAAATTAATCAAAGTATCTAAATCACAGTGGCTGACATGGACTGTTTAATCTGTGACAGGAGGTTTTCTGCATCAAAATAGTATTATAATAATAGCACAGAGAAAATAATATGAGTGGCCCACCTGTACTGTTAAAAACTATAATCCCTTCAAAATGAAAAATCACCAAATCACAGAATTGTAGGGGTTGGAAGGGACCATGAGAGATCATTGGGTCCAATGCCCCTGCCAAAACAGGTTCCCTAGAGCAGGCTGCCCAGGTAGGCGTCCAGACGAGCCTTGAATATCTCCAGAGAAGGAGACTCCACAACCTGCCTGGGCAGCCTGTTCCAGTGCTCCATCACCCTCACTGTGAAGAAGTTCTTCCTCATGTTGGTGCGGAACTTCCTGTGCTCTATCTTGTGGCCATTGCCCCTTGTCCTGTCCCCACAAACCACTGAAAAGAGGTTGGCCAAATCCCTCTGTCTCCCACACCTCAGGTATTTATACACATTGATGAGTTCCCCTCTCAGTCTTCTCTTCTCAAGGCTGAACAGACCCAAGTCTCTCAGCCTTTCTTCATAGGGAAGATGCTCCAGACCCTGTATCATCTTTGTGGCCCTCCACTGGACTCTAACGGTCTTTGAAACAAAACCAATCTTTGTCATTTGCAAGATAGAATGTCTTAGGATAGAGAAATTGAATCACTTTTCATTGTTAGTTTCTCAAAGGTTTTCCTTCAGAAAGAAATCTTGCAGTTTTGAGAGCAGTATAAAGAACAGTTCCAAATGTTCCAATAATATATAAAATCCATTTATTTCCATTGTATTACTTCCCATGTATAGTGCTAGCAATGGATACGAGGGCTATAACAACATGTTATAAGCACCCACAAAAAGTGGGTAGAGAAATGCACAGTATCTGCTCTAAGAGACCAAGTTGTTCCAGTGAGGGATCCTGGTACGTACAGGCTGTGGGGGCACCAAGTTCCCCTCTTGGTTTTGGATTCAGGTTTTTCCTTAGTGAAGGGAAGGTCTTTTTGTCAACTAGAGAAAGGTAGTGGATTAAACAAACAAACAAAAAAAAGTGCATACAAAAACTGTAAAGGATGATAATCACAAAACTAAATTTCCTTTTTCTCCCTATCAGGCTGTTTATAGGATTCTCAAGGTAAGAAATGAATTTCCATTAGCTTTAGGTAGACCTACTCTGTGGAACAAACAGATGTATGTATTGCCTTCTGCCCTGGAAGGCAATGCCATTCTTGAGGAAAATGGCACCAAAAGTATAGAATTTGGTCTGTTTTGCTTATTGTAAGGATAGCTGCAAAGTGTTTTGATTAACGTATATATAGAATTTCAGAGGCAAAAATCTGGAGTATATGTGGGTTCCTAATCAGAGAGACAAGAGTAACAGTCAGAGAAATCCAGAACAGAAATGGAACACCCTTTTAATAATGAGAAGGGAAATGAAATGCACTAGGAAAAATAATAATAATAGTAAAAAGCTAAAGAGATGGTGGGCTTTTATCTTTTCATGGCTTTGAATTAAGTCTTAAAGACAGTTTCTGCAGCACGGGTTCAATGGTTGACATTATTTTCCTCAGAACACTGTACCTAGTATATAACAGCCTATTTAGTAAGTTTTAATGACATAGCTGTGTTATCACCTAAGGCAAAGGTGCTTTAGGTTGAATCCTAGAAAAAAGTAGTTAGTGGTATTGTGATCCACATCAGGAGTTTTCAGGACTCCTTACATTGAGAGCTTTTAGGATAAGCATAGGTGCTCACAGCATTTGTCATCCTTTCTGGAGATGAGATACTCCAAAAGTTCTTGAGAGCCTTTCTACTGTTGCTGGTGAGTTGCCAGCTCAACTCCTACATCATGGTTTTTATGTGTATTTCATTATAGCATGATGATAAGGTGAAGCATTTATTTTTCATTAAACGGACTTTGGCTTGGACTGGCCTATGCTACTTTTGCTTGCCTGGTTGTTTATGGACATTGCTCACCTTGTGCTCACTCTTTCCCTCACAGGTTTATTCCTGAGGCTTGGTCCTCCTGTAGTGTCACCTGTGGAGTGGGCAGCCAGGTGCGGCTTGTGAAATGTCAAGTGCTCCTGTCTTTCTCTCAGTCTGTCGCTGACTTGCCCATTGATGAATGTGAAGGTCCAAAACCTGTGTCTCAGAGAGCCTGTTACAGTGGCCCTTGCAGTGGAGAGGCAACTGAATATACCCCAGAGGAAACTGACCTGCTCTATGGCAGCTTGCAGGAATTTGATGAGCTCTATGACTGGGAATATGAGGGCTTTACAGAGTGCTCAGAGTCCTGTGGAGGAGGTAAGTGCAAAATGTTTCTGTGTTGCACGTGCTTTCCCTCTTTAAGTGCATGCTTTTCAGTGAGAACACCCATGGACTTGTTCCTTTGATACATCTATTTGAAAAGGCTTGGATGAAAACTGTAAAATGCCCAAGTGCATGACATGTTTTACACAGGACTTTGAGGCTCCATGGTCTGGCTGTCACCAAGAATGATCAATGTTTCATGTATTACTGTTTCCACGTATCTGCAGATCATTCAGAGTGCACTCACACAAAAATTGCTGAAGTGATCCTGTGATACAGGCAAGAATCATATGTCATTTTTAGTTTTTATCTCTTGACTTGTGCTGTGCAAATATAGACGTGGAAACAAATGGTCCTCCCATAGCAGATGCATTTGATTATTGATATTCTAAGGGCTCAGCTGGTTCTGTAACTCCTACCACTAAGTGCCACTAGTTCTGATCTCACTGCTAAGAAAGCATATGGTAAAAAAGTACTAATGGTGTAATTGCCTGAAGCTAGCAGACTTGATGCTTGGAGCTTCTCAGTGTTAATCAAGGTCACAGGATCCACATGTTAGGGAATACTAATGTGCAGTTCTCTGATATTCATTTTTCCCATCATTTTGTCTAGCTAGTTCTGAAAAATAAGCTCTCTCCATTATTTTTAAATTAAATCTTGATTTTGTTAGGTGCTCTCTTTTTACATGAGAAGTTTCAGGCTACATATACATAAATACAGAATGAATACTCTAGCACTGGAAACCACTCAATAACTCATGAATGCTTAAGAGTTTGATCTGCACAGATTTACCAGTAATATGTTGCAAACTTAAAAACAACAGTAATAATTAATGGAAAATAATGCAAGAGGTTTCTAAGCTTACTGTTATCTTGCTGATGGTAGTCAGTGTTTAGAGCAGTTCACAAAGAGTTGTCATATCATTGCCTCTATTGCCTTGATTCCTACATAAAAAATCTGACACTAATGTATGCTAAGTGGTGATGAACACTGACTTTACAGGAGTATCTGTCACATATTGAGTCTACTAGTGAGCACTAATGATTTGTCACATTTGCGCTGTGAATACTGAAACCTGAATATCTTCTAGAAAAGTCCTGTTGAAATGAAGTCATTTCTCTAAATACAGTGATTATGTGCATATTTTTCCAACATAGACTGAAATGACAGAGACATTTTGCTTTATAATTGTCAGCAAAAACCTTTAGGCAAGATTTCTTTTTGTCTGATGTCAGCTCCAAATTTTGCAGATTAGCAGATGCTAAGTCAGATACTTTTGCAGCCATAGGTGCAAGACAGGTCAAACTAATTTTATTGGTTTTGAAATCTCAAGAGAAGAAATTGGATAGATGCAGAAGTAACCTTTCACCTCCTAGAAGTAGCAACCAGAAGGAATTAGTTAGTCATTTAGTCTGCTGTTAGTGGCTGCATTTCCCAGAGCTGTCGTCAAATATCGTGTAACAATTATTCTATTCTGGTAGATATAAACATAGAAAATCTCATTTGATGGTATTTTGAAAGTTAACTTAAACTGCTTAGATTCATGTCCCACCCTTATACCGTTTTGTATTGCAATTTCCCACTCAGAACTGATTTCTTTTTTTCAGAGAAAGCAATTTTAAAGAGAACAGCTTTTGTTCTGGTAATATTGTCCATAATAGTGCTTAGAATTCACTTACGTGACAAGCAAATTTCTTGAAGTTCATACACTTTTTTTTAATGGTCTCCATACTGTGGAGCTTCTGACAGACAGTAGCTCTTTATATCCTCTAAAGGTACAGTGATCCCTCTGTTGATTTAAAGTTTGTAACCAATCGCCTCATTGACCTATCAAAAACAGAGGATAGATGTTATCAATATGCTGAAATGAATTCCATGCGAGATTCAAGGAGAAGCTGAAAAAAGTGATTTTGAGCACATTTGTTTGCTGCTAGAGCAAGTTAGATTTTTTTTTTAGTCATTGGCACATACTATTGTAGCCAGCAATCTCTGTCATTACCAGATCTAGGAACAACGGACTAGCTAAGTTCAGGAGGAGCCTTTTTCTTCAATACCCAGGCCATCAGACAGGATTAATAGTCGTACTGGAATCTTTATAAGGTAAAAATTTGCAAGAATTTCTGAATGGTAATCACAATGAGCAGAGTAGAATGCTGGTAGAATAGACTAAAATTGTTGGAAATACAATCAGAGATAATTTAGGTGACAGGAGGAAGCATGGGTAATAGAATCGTAGAATCAGAGTTGTAAGGGATCCACAAGGGTCAAGTTCAACTCCTGATGTGGTCCTAATGAGCACACTGTGGGGTTTGGGGACAGTTGTATAGTAAAAGCTGAAGAGCAGTAGTTTCAGAGCTTGACTCCATGAGCTTGATAAAGCCTTCCAACTCTGGATATTCTGTGATTCTATGATTCTATGAAATCATCTGGGTTGGGATGGAGAAATGGAGGAGAGGCTGAATTCAAGACCTCACAGTCAATCAGAGTTGGATAGTCAGCTCCGAACCGGGCAATGCAAAAGCGCTGAGGTAATTGATAATCGTTGGTCAACAGCTCATTAGTGACACACTTCAGAGAGGAGAAATTGAAACTGTGGAAATAATCTAGTTTACAAAATTCTGATCTGAAAAGCACATAACAGATGTGCTTAGCCTTATCCCTATCAAACAATGAAATTGTCAGTATGCAGAACTCAGTGGTTTCCTTCCACACAGTTAAGAGAAGTACTTTCCAACATCTCCCTTCCTCAGGGCTAGTGGTCCTTTTCCCCTGTGTTCATCGGTTTGGCCTTGGTATTTAGGCCTGCTCAAGTGATCAATGCAAAGTAGAGACCAGTAATTTCAACACAATGCCATTTCCCACCAGTTAGAGAACTGCTTCTGTTTTGCAGACAGGAGCAGTCTGTCCCGGGGGGAGTCCATGTGCCTCGTTTTGCAACATACTCAACAGAAAAACAATTGGGTTGGAAACATACTGAACAAGACAGGGCAGAGAACGTATTGTTTATGTATAAATGTGTTTTGGGAGATTACTTGAATAGAAAAATGGTTTGAAAGTATGTGGCCATCTTCTGAAGAATGAAACCCATAGCAATGTTGGCTGACTTAAGAGTCTTCAGTAATTTTGTTGTCGAAAAAATGTCCAAAGGTCCCAAAATGTCAAGTTTCTTTCTTCTTTTCAGCACCTGAGTACAGCAGGGATAATGCTTGGGGATAGGGTCACAGGCATGTCCTGAATAGGCTTGCACAAGCACATAGAAACCTATAAATTGTTCAGCATGCCACTTTGCTGTGGACCTCTCTTCAGCCTGTACTGAGAATGAGAGGAATGAATCTACGAATGATTTCAGGAGTGCAGAACCTATGATGAACTACAGTTCTTTGGTCCTGTAGAGCAATATGATGTCATTGTTTGCCTAATAACGTGTGTTCTGGCGTTAGAAATAGCAAAAAGCATTGATGATTCTGTTACACTGCTCTTGGAGCTGTTTGAACTTCCCACTTTTTTTCTTCCCCCCTCCCCGCACTGGTATCTTCAAAAGATTGTAAGATATTTTGAAAAACTAATTGCTGATTTTGAAAAGATGATGCAATTGTGAGTTCAGCTAACCTTTTCCCAACTCAGGAAGTTGGGATGAATGTAAAGAGCATACTTCTATCTTGCTTGAACCACTGTGGATTAGATTTTTAGGGAATTTAGGCAAATAACTATCCACACAACCCCCGGGGAAGAAGTAAATCCAGCAGACTTCTTTCACTAAGTAGTCTTTCCTATAACATGTAGCGCTGCAATGGTTGATTTTCTATCTTTCTAACCATGTGATCCAAAAAATTTTGATATGCCTATTTTACAGGAAAACTGAGACAGAGTAACTGGCGTGCATAAGAGTACATGACAAATTTGGTATCAACAAGCATTTTCCAAGTTGTAGCCTAATCATCCAATCTTCCAACTTCTCTCTTAGTCCTCACAGCTACTCCTCTTCTGTACCAGTTCTCAGACACACCTGGCAGTTTTGCATCTCCAGTGCAGGTGTTAGTTTGGACATAGAAAAATAGCTGAGACCTGACCTTGTTTTGCTTTACTTTTGTACTTAGAGCAATCTTAGTTTCTTAAAATATATCATGCCAACATCAAGGCTATCTTTACACCCTAACCTGCCTGGCTGACAAATAAACAGCATGACTGCACTTACTATGAATGGAGGCATCACTGGAGAGCACTGTACATTTTTCTGCCCAGGCAAGGTAAGTAGTGAACGAACCTACAGACTTCCCAATGCTGTTGAGACACATAGTGGGAATGAGAGCAAGGACAAGCCCAGCATCCCATGCAGAGTTTTGATTAGACCATCTCCCTGTCGGCTGGGAAACCAGACACATAAGGTGCACTAGGCAATGTGTGACTGTTACAGGAAAATTACAAGAGTTACAATTGAAGGCTTGTTCCCAACAGAGGAGAGAAAAGGAATTGCGGGGCTGTCTCTGCCCTTGGATGTCCCTCTGGGTACTGGGAGCTGGCAGTGACCATGCATTTTTGTGTGCAGGTGTCCAGGAGGCTGTGGTGACCTGCCTGAACAAGCAAACCAGGGAGACTGCAGATGAAACATTGTGCATAATGAGCCGCCGTCCTCCACAGCTGCTGAAAGCCTGTAGCCTGGATCCCTGTCCCCCAAGGTATGCATCTTGTATCTTATCACCAGGAGTATATGTTTTCAGGACATAGGAGAGGTGTGATCGTCAGTGAAGATGGCAAACTAATCAGAAAGCTCTTCATGAAGCTGAGGCAAGCAGGATCCATCTGGCTAGGATGCTTAGATGCTAGGTCTGGAAATTTTAATCTGGAAAAATTACTGAAAAACTGGAGCTTGCAAGCACAACATGTAGATAAGAGCCTGAGATGCTCCCTAGGTTGTAGAACCAAAGGCTGGTTTGTCTGGGCTCATCAGATGTGTTTCAAACCCCTTGGGATTCCCTGTAGTGAATGTGAAGTGAGAAAAAGTGATGAAAGTGAGAAAAATTGCATAATACAGTGCCTCAGAGAAGACAGTCCCCAGTGGCCCCCAAGGCTGCACAGTGCTGTTAGTGCAGGTGAGGATAGCCAGGTCAGGGGTCTTTGATCCTGTTTGGACCTCAGTAAGTGGATTTGAGGATTCCATGAGAAAAGTAAAACAGCTACACAAGTGTGAAGTGACTGTAGCCTGGTATGTTGCCCAGAGCCATTTAAACAATGCTAGCAGTATGAAAAAAAAAAAAAATGTAATTTTAAATAAGCCATGACCCCAGACCAAATAGCCTTTCAGTCTGGAAGTGTGCCCTGCCTCACACATGCTCTTTCTCAGATTACAGGGGTTTGCAGCCTCTTCAGGCCACAGTCGTCTTAACTGGGAAATGCAAAGCAGTGGTGAAACCAAAGGGCAGATTTCAGACTGCTTGCATATTCAGGTCCTGCAGCCAGATATTTTATGGATTAGCTTAACTTTACCCAGAGTCATGTAAAGTTTAGAGAGACTTCTAAAACTTCCACTTTCACAGAAGGCTTGCAGAACCTGTTCCTCCCTGATCCCAGATTGCTTCCACAATCCTGACACTAAAAATAGCAATTCTTGGTCTGTGGAGGTTCACATATGTACCTTCTACAACAGAAAATATCTGTCATGAGGTTCTCCTGGTTTATTTAAATAGACCTAGGCCTGTCAAGTCTTGAAGATTTACTGTATACATATTGTCTTTATTCCCAGCTGTACACAGGTGCATTTACTCTCATGTGGTAGTGCAGCAGATCTGAAAGAGACTTATTTATACCGTTGGACTGTTTAAAACATGCAATGTTGTCCAGGTGGTAGATTTTCCTCAGAGTGTGTATTGGTAGGTGTATGTATGCTTTATATGACAGCAGGCTATTCAGAGGTATATCTTTGTGTGTATTAGTATTGTGTGTATTATTATTTGTGTGTATTATTATTTTGTTACACAGAGAAAGTTGATGTTAAAAATCAAATATGGCCAGCATCCAAGAATGATAAAGACAAAAATAATTGTTTGATTGGATGATAAGGATTTTGAGTCTGACAAGCAGAGCCAAACAGGCTGACACATTTCACCAAAGCATTGCAAGACTTACTTATGCGAATATTACAACCCCAACTTTGTACAAGTGTCTATATTGCCGGTGCTAGAACAGAAATATGTTACTAATTTTTGAAAATAACTTTGTGGATGGAAGTCTCTCTGTAATTGACAGGCAACAGCATCACAGGAGCTGAGAGTGCATGGTGGGAGATTGACAGTCCGTCATTTCTGACACAGAAAATATTAGATGGTTTAAAAAAATTACATAGGGCAGTATTTATATGATTGCTGTTACAAAAGTTGTCTGAGAATTTTGATGAATGCTTGCTGAATTAGTCTGTGTGTTAATCCATACCACTGTGGTAATCTTGCTGCCAGCATGGAGCTGTTTTAAAGCTGCCCTGGGTATGTAGTTTACCCCCCAAACTACGAGGTGATCAATGTAGATGAGGATCAGGACATGGAGCAGTAGTTGGGGGGGAGGGGAACGAGTGAAATGGGCATAGATTAAGAACCTTTCATCCACTCCTAGGGTTGCAATTGAGAAAAGGGGAAATAGCTCCCTTCCCATTATACACAAATCCTGTCCTCTAGCCCCTTCAGTCTGGAGGAAATTGCCTGTCTACAGAGATTTAAGTGGCACAGGAGGAAGAACAGCATGTGTTCTGCAAAATGGTTCCTCTGGTAAGAGCAAGGAAGCTTAAAACTCAAGACTGCAGACAGCAAGCAGTCTGACTAATGGAAAAGGAGGCAAGAAGGGAAGTTGATGTGTCTCCCATATAGCTCCAGGCAGGCTGTGATAGGGTAGCCCTCATTTCCTGCAAGCTTATGAGGTGATACATATACTAGTGGCACTATATTAAATGCAAAGGTATATTAAAGTCATTAAAGTGATAGCATTGGGTATATAAAGATTATTGCTTTGTAAATATTAATTAAAACAATCTTAGGATTTTGAAATAGATTAATTGATAAGGAAAAAGATTTTAGGATTTTCTATGTTTTATGATTATTAAGAAGATGGTACAGGATTCTAATTCAAGAAATCTTGATCCAGGAATCAGATAGGTTAGAGTGAAATTCTGTTGTTATAAATGTTGAGGAAGGTTTTGCTTCTGACTGACAAGTCCAAAACTTGTGATGTAATACACTGTAGCTGTGAACTTAGATCCCTGTTACAGAAGTTCTCAAAATGTGATCTGTGAACCACTGATACTTCCCAGAGCTTTTGCTGACGGCTTATAGAAAAAGCTGCCTGGTCTCATAGTGTTGGCTTTTCTCTCTATTTTCCAGCTGCTAAAGTACATTAACAGAAGCTAAAAATATAAAAAACACTTTCCTAAAATGGCCTTGATGTGTAAGTGGCTGTTAAAGCATGTAGTTGTGGTGGGTAGAAGAGGCAGTATGTTGAAAAGGCAGCTGAGATGGTGACAAATGTCTCAGAAGACAAGGCAATGTTGTCCACACCATGAAAAAAAAAAGCTGAGAAATCTTGCCCAAGAGAATAAAAATTCCTTCCTGATATATTTAGAGAAATTACTCCAGTGACATTTCTTGAACCAGAACATCAGAACGTGCTTAGAATCTAATGTCTATGTCTAGAATTTAATACTGTTCAAGACCTTGTTTAGTTTAAGAGTGAGAACAGTTAAAAATTAGAACTTCCAATCTTAATGTTGCTTCTGCTGAAGGCACTTTTCATTACATGCAGCATTCTCCATAGCCTCTCAAAGTGTTAGTTGTGTATGCCTTTCAGTTGTGCATGCCTTTCCTGGTCAACAATTTCTTTAGTTAGTTTAATGCAGGTTAAAAAAAAAAAAAAAAAAAAGCATTGAACAGAATCTTGTCAGACTTTCTGAAGGGTCAGAATGCTCACACCTCGGGACAAATACCATAGGAGTAATCCATGAAGAGTAATTTCTTTCTCATTATGTTACATCATTCTTTTTGGACACTTAAGATAAATGATGCTAAGCAGATCTTCACTGTTGCTGTTCTTTTTGCTCCCTAATGAGAATAAAGGTGGGTAAACTAAAAGATTTCAGTATGTGCTTAATGCTTCACTTTGAAACTAGTCTGTGGTATCAATGTCTTTTTTAATTCCTAATTATTCTGGTCTCTCCTGGAACAAAATATGGTAAAAACTAGAACATACTGGCAATATTTCAGATTTATGAAAACACTGAAATGTGATGGTGCTGGTATAGTACCTGAGAGAGCTTTATAATTTCCACTGAAATTCTAGCTTAGTATCTTAGCACATTCCTATTCCAAGTCCATTGAAGAGAGGCAGAAAAACTAAACCACGGAAATCTGTCTTCAAATATTCACAGCTATATAGAGTCAGCAAAATCTCATGCTTTAAATTTTTATAGAAGTTTTTCAAAACCACAATGGGTTGCACACAAAAACTGGAAGATTTAATCCATATTCAAGCTCCAAAGCAGCTGAGTTTCCTGTGGTTTCAGACTTTGTTGAGAGGTTTTTGCTTATGACTTCAAGAACAATGGCAGAAAAAGAGCCCAGTCCCTTTTCTCCTGGAATATAGTATTACAAAATGTCCCATTGGACATTGAACTGAAAAATAGTGAAGAACTTTGGAATTGGTTCCTAAGTTGGAAGCTAATACCTGATTTTCAGCACAATACATACAGAGTAAAATTTCATATTAATTAATTGGAATAGACTTGTTTGCTTTTTCTAGAGTAAAATTTCATATTAATTAATTGGAATAGACTTGTTTGTTTTTTCTATAAAAAGGATATAGTCTGTTTTAATATACTGGGAGACCCAGCATGGTTTCTCCCAGAAAGAGAGGAATGAAGACTATGACTATTTCAATTCAGTCATAGAATCATAGAAACTTAGAATGGTTTGGGTTGGAAGGGACCTTAAAGACCATACAGTTCCAACCCCCCTGTCATGGGCAGGGACATTTTCCACTAGACCAGGTTGCTCAAAGCCCCATCCAACCTGGCCTTGAACAATTCCAGGGATGGGGCATCCACAGCTTCTCTAGGCAACCAGTTCCAGTGTCTCACCACTCATATAGTGAAGTCACTTAATTTGTGTCAAATAAGCTATATCGATTCCAGAATTATATAGCAGTACTTGAGCAGAGCAGTCTTCCCAGAATTAAATACAGAATAGATGTTCAATGTCTAGAAGTTTCTTCTCTCAGCTCTAAAATGAAAGGGCAGATCACTCAGTTTCACTAATTGCTATGTTTCCATTCTAAATTACTCCAAAAAGAGCCAGAGGGGAAAAATAAATAAAATAAAATAAAATAAAAATTAAAAATGTAATGTTGGTTTTACTGTTTTCAACAGCAAAATGACTCAAGTCCAAAGAGTCTCTTTTCCTCAGCATCCACTATCCAAAATACAGAGGCAGTTATCATTTAATCAGATATAATTGCTCTTGTTTATAACAGCAGCAGCATGAGCAGCTCTTGGTAAGGCAAAAAGATCTACCAAACGGGGGAATGAAAATGCTGTAACTGTGTTATTAATTATAACTGCTCAATAGCTTGGTCAATGCGTGTTGAAAGGATTTAGTAAACATGTATGGAGGATTGAGGAGAGAAGCAAAGCAATGAAAGCCAGATGGCTGAAAATGGAGGAAATTCCAGGCAATTTCTACAGCTTTGTTCTTGCATATTTTCAAATCTGAACTTTTATTCCTTTGCAACAAAGAACAGCTGAATGCTATAGAACCGATAAACAGTGAAGAAAAAGCAGACGGTTCTAGGAATAGCACAAGATTTCACCCCAGCACTCTCCCTCAACTTCTTCAAGTCTTTGTATTTAGCAAGAGAAGACTGGTAAACATCTGAGTGGTTCTGCTACCTGCCTGATGGATCAAAATAACTTAGGTTGTGCTCTAGCTCATTGCATGTTATCTTCTTTATCTTTTATTCTTTTTTTCCCTTGCATCTGCTTTTCTTGCGTGCTTAAGTAATAAATTACTAGTATTTCCCATCTGCAGTATTTCCCATCTGCTTTGTTCTATTTTGTTTCTCAGATGAAGTCAAACTATAAAGGAGAAAAAAATCAACATATTTTCTGGGCATTCAGGGATGGGAAGCATCAGGTTGCTGGTAGGTCAGATGTAGTGCAATCTGTGCTCCCATCTACAACCTGAAATGAATTCAATACGTGTAGAAGGGCTGGAGTATTCTCTAATCCATTAAAGGTGACTTCTGTACGGGAGTGTCATGGGTGGAAATGATATGCACTTCACTTGTGAGAGAGAAGCAGCAATGCATTTTGCTGATATAATATAGTGATCTAACAAAGCTTAATCATAAATAAAACAGCAACTCAACACGATTCAGGATGTCGATATACACTTGGATATCTACTGCATTGAGGACAGGGTCAGACAAACTGTCAGGAGATCCTTCCCTTGAGTCACAAGATTTGGAATGGACACCCTTGTGTTCTAAACTCCTTCTCAGAGAGCAGCCCAGGTGCACCTGGATCCAAACATAGTCCCAAACTTGGTGAACAGTTTATGTCTAAAGGTTGAGGAGATCCTCCCATTGAGTCATGAGGTACAGAGTGCACCCCCATCCTTTCTCAACTCCTTGAACTGAAGAAGTAAGGAGTCTAGGTGCATCTAAGGCTTTTGACACCATTTCCCACAGCATTCTCCTCAAGAAACTGGCTGCTCATGGCTTGGACTGGCATATGATTCATTGGGTTAAAAATTGGCTGGGTAGCTGGGCCCAAAGAGTTGTGGTGAATGGATTTAAATCCAGTAGGAGGCTGCTTACTAGTGGTGTCCCCCAGGGCTCAGTACCGGGGCCAGTTTTCTTTAATATCTTTATCGATGTTCTGGATGAGGGGATCGAGTGCACCCTCAGTAAGTTTGCAGACGACACCAAGTTAGGTGTGTGTGTCGATCTGCTCGAGGGTAGGAAGGCTCTGCAGGAGGATCTGGATAGGCTGGACCGATGGGCTGAGGCCAGCTGTATGAAGTTCAACAAGGCCAAGTGCCGGGTCCTGCACCTGGGGCACAACAACCCCAAGCAGAGCTACAGGCTGGGAGATGAGTGGTTAGAAAGCTGCCTGGCAGAGAAGGACCTGGGAGTATTGGTTGATAGTCAGATGAATGTGAGCCAGCAGTGTGCTCAGGTGGCCAAGAAGCCCAACAAAATCCTCGCTTGTATCAGAAATAACATGGCCAGCAGGGCTAGGGAAGTGATTGTCCCCCTTTACTCGGCTCTGGTGAGGCCACACCTCGAGTACCGTGTTCAGTTCTGGGCCCCTTGCTACAGGAAGGACATGGAGGTGCTGGAGCATGTCCAGAGAAGGGCAACAAAGCTGGTGAGGGGTCTGGAGAACAAGTCGTATGAGGAACGGCTGAGGGAGCTGGGGTTGTTTAACCTGGAGAAGAGGAGGCTCAGGGGCGACCTTACAGCACTCTGCAGGTAACTTAAAGGAGTCTGTAGCGAGGTGGGGGTTGGTCTCCCACGTATCTGGTGATAGGACGAGGGGGAATGGGCTAAAGTTGCGACAGGGGAGGTTTAGGTTGGATATTAGGAAGAACTTCTTTACTGAAAGGGTTGTTAGACATTGGAATGGGCTGCCCAGGAAAGTGGTTGAGTCACCATCTCTGGAGATCTTTAAAAGACGTTTAGATGTAGAGCTTAGTGATATGGTTTAGTGGAGGACTTGTTAGTGTTAGGTCAGAGGTTGGACTAGGTGATCTTGGAGGCCTCTTCCTACCTAAATGATTCTGTGATTCTGAATCCTCTCCTTGTCCCAGACTTGTTCAATGTTTTTTTCAGTCTTTAACAGACTCCAGCCTTTTTTTCCAGTGGAGTATGTTTAAGTCTATTCTGAACCAAAGTGCATTGAGAATGTCTTTCACAGCCTCTTAAGAAGTAGTCCAGAAAGCCTCCTAGGATCTGCAGTCCACAACTTGAACCATTGGCAAAGTAGGTTGAAGGATCAGATATTATAAGTAATGGTACGCCAGACTGGACAGATTCACCCCTATTTGAAGATGTAAGATCAAGAAACAGCCTAAACAAGAGTCAGTGGGAGAATCAAAATCACACTTTTTGTTTAGGTTTTCTTTACTAAAGACAGTGCTGTACAAAGACATCTAAACAGGCTGCCGTCCTGAGGTATCACTCTGTTATGCTATATTTGCATTACCTGTACACCTACTACAGCTACACTACTGCAATACTTCCCCAGATTTAAAAGGTATTAATGTGACCTAAAAGCATTTCTTTTTCTCTCCCTCCTGTTTTTAATCTCTCACTTGATACTCTTTTCAGTTGTTAAGGGATTGTCCAAGACGTGCCTGACAGCCTACTCTTCCCTGTTCTTGCTGGATGTGTTGACAATGGTGAAGTAACTGCATATTCCTTGGTATCTCTTTCTCAACAGCAGTTGCAATGGAGTCACCAAGCGGATCCATAGGGAGTGCTCCTTTTCAGTACCTCTTCAGCACATTTAAACATGAAGATTGGGGCAGCTTTCATGTTGCTATGGGGCAGCTTTCAGGTTGCTAGGATCAGTGGTTAGCTCTGGAGTCTCCATCTCAGTCACCGTCTTTAAATCCAGTTTAAAGTTTCAGGCCATTTTTCCTCAGCTATTTAATTTTCTAATAATATAAGAGTCCATTCATTAGACAGGATTTCATTCATAGACGTTTTCCTCCATTTTAGCTCATAAAACATTACAGTGCAACTGTAAATACATTTTTAGTAACATACCATATTTTCTTCTTACTTCAGACAATTATAGACCACACTTCTTATTTAGTGTCCTACATAGCTATGTAGATGATTTTCTTCTACACAAAGCTTGGGGTTATGGGTTTGCCAAGCTGGTACATCCTTAAGTTGAAACAGAATTTGATGATGGCCTACCACAGGCTTTTCATAGCCTGGTTTGTGATAACCATGAGCTTAAAGCTGTGGTAGGGACTGAGTTCTACTGTGGACTGTTTTTCCTCCTTTTTTTTTTCCTGACACTTAGTTTTCTGATTGTAGTCACCTTAATACAGTCCACTTCTCTGCACCTTTCTCTTCTCTAATGTGTGTATAAACTAAAACTTAATATTTGCTACCACTTGATTTTTTTCAATATTTTGAACAAATATGCTCTTACTTCTGCATTTCAGATATAATTTCTAATTCTTAGCTTGTTCTGTATGTATTCTTAGTTTTCTTGAGAGTATTAATTCACTGCCTCAATGGCAGGATTTCACTCTAGAGAGAAAGTTTTCCCAAGAATAATGATAAAGAGCATGCCTTTGTTCTTGAGCCAAATTCAGTGATAGGTCAAAAGTTTTGTGGCAAGATTAATTTCTTCACAGTAGCATTATCCTGTGAGATTAGCTACAGGGGCTTATAAATGGATTGTTTTACTATGCATCATCACTTTCTTTTAAAAAAGGGGGAAAAGAAAACAACCATTATATCTTCCATTTACAGTACTGTTGAAGTAACTTATTGTATCAGTTTAAAAGGAATGCCCAATACTTTTTAACTCATAAATATTGAATGATGAGAAGATGAGGTGTATAAAAGTTTATATATAAGTTTATGTATATAAGTTTAAAATGTGGCCTTAACAGCTGAAAATGTACTGTACAATTCTGTACAATACTTACACATCAGTAAAGATTCATACTTGAAATAAATTGAGGAGGTGTTTTCATTTACAGTTTGATTTGGAGTGAATTAACTACCTATAGAAGGAGTGAGACGGATTAAACAAAGTGTGCTGAATCTGCCAAGTAGGTCTGTCATATCTGCAGTAGCAGAGTAAGCTGTTCTATTTCTGACCATTAAAATTTCCATCTTCAATTAAGTGATCCATTCCTGATAACTTCCTAGTCTGTCTGCTAACGTTGTGAAGCATCCAAAATCTCACTGACAGAGGAGTTTGTGGTGTGCAATTACTTATTAGAAATGTAGCTAAGCTGACTTATTTCACAATGTCACCAGCTGTTTGTAGAGCTTACTCATTCACAGCCCTGGGAACAATTTGAAGCACTTATAGAGAGGTGAATGGCAATGTATTTAATTACTACCCAGCTTATCCACAGATTTGTATTGTTTTAACTATATTGGACAGAGGATTCGTTTTTGTTTTTAATTTAATGAGAATCATAGAATCATGGAATCATTTAGGTTGGAAAAGACATCTAAGATCATTAAGTCCAACCATTAACCTAGCACTGCCAAGTCTACCACAAGACCATGTCCTTAAGCTCTACATCTACAAATCTTCTGAAGACCTCCAGGGATGGTGACTCAACTACTTCACTGGGCAGCCTGTTCCAACGCCGCACAACCCTTTCAGAGAAGAAATTTTTCCTAATACCCAACTTAAACCTCCCCTGGTGCAACTTGAGGCTATTTCCTCTTGTTCTATCACTTGTTGCATAAGAGAATGTACAGACCCCCACCCCACTACAACCTGCTACAACCATTTATAGTAGTCACACTGTCACAGCTCCTGATCTAAACGAAGTTGTTCTTATATGTCAGACAAGTTTATTCCTCTTCCAATGAGGAAGCGGACTGTACTGTCTAAAGCTAAGATTTCCTCCAAGATCTAAGAAACAGTTTCTCATTCAGAGAAAGTTAGGGGAGAAGTGTATTAAACTGCCATTCTATAGACCCTGCATTGTGCCCACAGATCAGTATTGATACAGGTATTTGAGTCGAGATACAAAGTGTTTTATTAGAAATTTGATTTTATACATAGTAACCTCTCTGACACCATCATTTTAAATATAACTATAACCTTTCCTTTCATGTATTTTTGGGTTAGACTCAAATCTTGGTAGATTCTCCCATGAATCTAAAAACTTAACTATGTCTGTTTCATTTCGTTGTCAAATGAGTTTAGAACATTCTCACTCTGCATGAGAAGCTCCATTTTTTATTGCAGAAAAATGAGTAAGTTACTAAATAGATTATCAGTACAAGCATCAGGGTCTCAAAGGGGAAGTTAAAGAAACAATATTGGGTCTGGATGTGCCCTTGGAACAAGATTCTTGCATTGCCTAACTGTTGCAAAAACTGGGTGTTGCAAAAAGAACCGCAAAGAAAAAGAACACTCAAACATAAGCAGGCATTGGGAGTTTCTCAAGTTCAGCCACAGTACCATAAGTATATACATACATTCTCCTCCTGCTGAGAGAGAGAGAGAGAGAGAGAGAGAGAGATGCATGCCTGATTTTGAAAGACAGCCTGTTTGTACCTTTTGTACTGGCGGAATAGTTCAAGAACAGTTCATCCTAACAAAAATATTATCCCTGTAATACTGCCAGCCAGGTCAGCAAGAAGCTCATGTTATCTGCTGTTTCTGTGGCAGTACTGCTTACAAAACTTGGACTTGTTGAGAATTACTTAAGCCCACTCACTGTTGTCTGAACACTGCCTCATTCATGAATCTGCTTTCTTTGTCCATTCAGTCTAGTGACATCTCCTTCTCTTCTTTCCTGGACTGATCATTTCAGGAAAGGAATCTTTGGACTTGAGGAAAGTCCTATTGCTCAGTGGAACAAAACCATATGCTCATGAATTGATCTTACAGATAGGCAAGTCAGGTTTCTTGTATATTCTTTCCAAGCCATTTACATGTATTTCCAACAATCTCATTTTTAAAATGCTTCATTTTAGATATATTACAGATTACAAATGATCAGTTCATTGCCCATCCTTCTCACCTGCTGAGCTTTTTCTTTCTTTGTCTTCTGGTATCTGCAAGCTTGTTGATTTCTTCTTTAAGAACAGCTGTTTTTTAACATTTTCCATATGGCATAAACTTAGGCCTATGAAAAGGTGTTGGCTTACAAGACAGAGTCAAGCATGGAGTGCACCAGTGTGAACAGAGACAGGGAGCCTTGGACATAAAGCAGCTCTGGTCTGGGTAGCAGGGTTTGAACTTAAACTCTCCCTCTACTTCTTCAGAGAAGAAGTGTGTGAGAGTACTTCGTAAACTGGTAGGCACAATATATTTGACAAATCAGTGGTTCTTGTGTTTTTGCATTACTTTGGTGTAGGTTTAGGGCAAGGGATATTATCCTGCTCCACTGTAGTTTCCAAAATACGTGTTCCACCCTGCAGTCCTCATTCATGGCCTGCCATCTGCCATTACAACAAGTGCAATTTGTGCACTTTCTGTCTTATTCCTCAAACCTTCCTGTATTACCTCTTAACTAGATTTCCACCTTTACACTACATACTCTGCTTCACAACTGTTTACTATCTTCATTTTTGAAAGGGGTTACAGAAGACTTAGTTTCAATGTATTACACATGAAGCACTGAACAACATCCTTGTAAGAAGTTGATGCTTTGAGCATTAGCCCAAGTCTAAACTTGAGCCAAAAAACAACTCATTTGTTTATCATGCCTAGTCTGGTCTGTGCACCTATATCAAACACAGCCATTGCTACCATTTATCTCAGTGTCTCAATTATCACACAACGTAAAATTCTTCTGTGAGATACATTTCTGTATTCAGTATGCCTGCTAATCACTCAAAACAGTTCTCTGCCAAACAGATTCCCTTACCTGAAGTTGCCATTCATGTTGCCCCATATGCATTCTGCATCTGCTGTAGTCCCTTGAAAGACCCACTGGACAACCTCCAAATGTTGGCATAAAAACACAAACCCTCTTTTCTGACCTGATCTAATGGTTGATGAAATCTGCCTTCAGTTCAAGGAGCAGCAAGAGTTATTTACTGTAAGGAACCATATATTGCTTGAAGTATGTCAGAAAGTTACTCCAGCAACCAAAACTGCCATTTGTAGAGTTGTTGCATATTCCATTTACCCTCTGTTCTTCTTTGACCTCTGAGTTCCTCCTGTATTTTCCTCCATTTGGCTCTGTTATAAAAAAATTGGCTCTCTGCCACTTTCAGCTATAATGAGCTGCAATATTCACTGATACCAAGAAGCCTAGAGAGTGAATGCAGGCCACTTCTGTCATCTCCCAGAACACTCTCATTGAGCCTTTGATCTGCATGCATGTGTTGGCTGCATAGGCTTCTCTTTTAATGGATTACCTTCACTTGCAAGGAAGATGTTTTTTGAAGAAAAGATCCTTACTCTTCCTTGTGCGCAGCAACCCCATGAATCTTACCCTGCCTGTTGCACAGAGCAGTTCTGCTCCCTTGTCACATTAGAAATACTGAAAGTCAGGCTGTAAAATTTTGTCGGACTAGCACTGGACAACAACTAAGTATGTCTTATTTCTCTGTTGCTACTCTTAATTAAAAATAACTTTTCCTTTTAAGTTTTATTTCTTAGTGAAGTGTCAACTTTTTCAAATATTAGTTACGTCTCACTTTTCCTCTGGGATATATGCATACTTTTTGTGTATTTCTAATGTTATCTCTAATCTCTAACACAGACTGAGTCATGGAAGTAGGGAGATTACTTCCTAGAGACACGACTCAATGTTTTACCATCCATTCTTAGCTCTCACACTTCACTTCAAAGGAGTCTGATTTTACAGTGAATAATTTAACAGCTGAATGGAAAATTAGTTGTATTTAAATCATTACTTTTTATTCCCCTTTCTTTGAAACTAGTTCGGTTATAAAGCCAGGAACTGACCTTGGAGTCCTCATCTTAGTCCTGTAGCCTCACAGGAAACAATGCTTCCCATCCAGGATTAACACTAATTCTCTCTGCTGTCCAAAGTTGAAAATCACATTCTGAATGGTATTTAAGACCTGACACTGAAGATACTTACTCAACCCAAGAAAAATCTGCTAAAGAATTCTCATGAAAGCTTTTCTTACTAATAAAATAGGAAGATGTGCCACAAACACAGCTCCAGATCAGTAACAGAAAAGAAAGGGAGAAGTATGTGCTCCCATTAGACTTCTTCTCACTATGCAGCATCCAATGCAGGATGCACAGGCTGAGGACAGGAGGCAGCCAATATTAATGTAGTATGTGATTTAGTCCATTGCATGTGCATATGCACAGCTGCCACCCCTCCCTTGTGCACTGAGTAATGTTTCTATGCAGGCAGGTGTCAGATGTTAAGTAAGACGCTTCCAGGCAAACTTCTCTCCACACTGACGAATGTTTATTTTAGGGAAAAAAAAAAAAAAAAAAAGCTCTTTTGTATCACTTTCATATGGTTTAACCACATAAAAATGACAACAATTTCATTTTTTTAGAACTAGTTTGTGAGGTCTTTCTGTAGAAGGGTATTTACTTCTCCTGTGCAGTATTCAATTTTCTTGGCAGTGCTTAAAGGGATTCTGTCAGGACAAACATTGTGTATCTCTAGAAAATGTCCTTCACTTATGACACCTAACAGCTTAGAATGCTTTGTTTTTACCATATATACCATGCATACAGGGGCTGATCCAAAGCCATTCTCTCCATAGGGATGCTTTGGTTCAAGATTATATATATATTTTTAAGTTCTGCCTACATCGTTTACTTTTTCCAGGCTGACTATGGGGGTGCAAGAGTGTTTTGTTCTGAAAGGTAATGGCTCCACAGGGGCAGCTGCTCTGATTCTAGCAGCCTCTCCTGCCATGAGTAGCTGGTTAATAACTGGTGTCATTTTCTGGTCTAGCTAGCTAGCAGAATTATAATGTGGAGTCCAGTTTCTGTAGAAAAGAGAAGGAAGTTTCAAAACTGAGGCAACAGTACATTATTGTCCCTGTTGTTATTTGCAACACACTAATGCCTAGGGGCTCCGGTCTAGCTGGGAGTCCCATTGTGCTAGGCAGTAGATAAAGACAGAGAAAGAGATCATCCTTGCTGCAAAACTACAGACTAAGCAGACGGCATGGATGAAACCCAAGAGAAAAGAAAGTATTGTTACGCCTTTGCAAATCTGAAGTTGGGAAATGTGGGAGAAGAGCATGAAGCCCAGCACTTGAGTGTTCCCATTGTACTTAAAGGGGCTATTCACAAACTCACAGGCTAGCCTGTGTCTCAGCAGTGCTGGTTTCAGTCACCTCTGGAGTCCAGTGAAGAGCCAGGAGAAGGGTTCTGTTCATGCAGTCCCTCGGTTCTTCACCCGAACTGCTTAGCCACAATATAGCATTGCTACTTTTTGTCTTGTCACAAGAAAGAGGGAAAGTTCATTTATAAATAAAATTAGTTGGATAGAACTATTTAGAAGCTCACGTTCATGTTAAGTGTTAGGGGCTTTTTTGTTTTCCCTTTAAACAGCTTGACATTGGGTTCAAGTGTCCAGGCTATGTTCTATTGAATATGTGAGACCTCACAAAACTTGAAACTCCTTGAAGTATAACGTGTTAAAGTTGAATTTATCATTTGCAGGCAAGATTTCTGTTAAGTATGTCGAAAGAATTTTCTTTATAAGAAAATGGCATTATTAGCTATTTTTTAAAAGCACCTCTAATATTTTTAAACTAATGGCAAAGAGTAATTGTGTTGTGATATAAATAGAGATTTTCAGATCATTGGCCCCTTTTTCGGCAATTTGGAGCTTTGCAATTTTTCTCTTTCTTTAATTTAAAGGATCTGCAAATGCTCACGTTTTAAAAGATACTGAGCATGATGAATTGTGGAAAGTGCATGTTTACCTGAAATTAAGCACATGCATAAGCACTGCCCAGAGAAGCCTGACTCACTCAATAAGTATGTTCCAGAAAATTAGTTACTCCTTGACCTATAAAAATTACAATAGTTATTGATAAAATCACTATTTAATAACATATTACAGATTATAATTATAATTCATAATATGAACTGTTATATTTCCTAGCTGGGTGTTATCTTTTCCTAAAATATGACCATTATTAATTCACTTTTGTTATTTTATAGTTACTGGAGTTGCAAGAAATTTAGTGCTCAGGTTGGTCTGGCTTTTCACGGTCTTCTGTTGAGTTTTAGACCACACGCATAACATTGTGTATAAAAATTAATAAATAAAGGAAAACCACTGCTTTGAGCAATCAAATCAGGTTCACTAGTTCATTCAGACAAATGTATGTGTCCAAATCACCAATTCTAAAAAAAAAAATTAAAATAAATAAAAATAAATAAAAATTAAAAAATACTGAGGCATCGCAACAGCCTGCAAGAAGCAGAAGATTGTTCATCTGGAAAGTGCCAAGTTTCTATGATCAGTTTAGTGTTTTGAATTTGTGATGATACCTGAAATAATATGAGTTTTAAGACCATCCTCTGCTCACTACACTTTCCTTTTACCTGTTGAATTCTGTTGTTTGTTTTTTTTAATGAAATACAACAATTGAAATATTTTAAAGACTAGGTTGTGCTTAAATACATAACTGCTATTTAGGCATTTAGGAGATGGAAACAGAAAAGTGATGAAATCATAGACCCAGAGCTAGGACAAGCCAGGGGCTTGGGGGAACAGATACGCTGAAGTTCTGCTGTGAAAAAGGCTAAAAAGCTACTGCTTCTCTGTTGCTACATATTCATATAGGTTTGGGCACTAGTGGTGGAGAAAGAAGGAGGGATCAAAAGAATATTCCAGAACAAACCCATGCAATCCCTTCAATGGGCTTTGGTAAGCAATACAGGAAGTACCAAACCAATGACTTCAGCTGGACTATAAACTAGCAAGAATGCAAATTTTTCCTAAAGTCTACACCATAACAACAACCACAGTCAGCGTACAAAGATGCCAAACCCAATTGTGTGAGCTTTCCTTAGCTTGATCCTGTAACTACTTTATTTACCTTTTTAAGTGTAAGATTATCCTACTTGAATTTTAATTCTGGCATTATCAGTTGCATGAAGGATATCATGCCATTCTTCTCCTTTAAATTTATTTTTTTATTATTTTTTTGCAAGTCATACTAATTGGAAAAGTCAGTTCGGTGTGGCCAAATCATCAAAAATATAAAAAAATAAACAAATAAAAAGACAGAGGCATGTGCACATAAAGACCATATGAAATAAGAAACGGATTATTTGAGCTCACATTTCATAACACTCTACATTAAGGATAAAACTGTATTACTGCAGCAAGACAGTATTAAAAAAATAAAAAATAAAAAAAATTACTATCTCCAACAGAAGAAAGATAGGTTATAAACTACTTGTAGTAGTACTCTCCTACCTATTTTACAAAGTGGTGCAATCACCTCTAGCTATTATAAAATAATCCTACAGTCCTGTGATTCTATTCAATAAGGTTATCACTGATCTCTCTTTATTTGTGTAGGACTGTGAAATTCTGCCAATCATCTATATCATCTCTGATTTTGGTTACTTGCATATCCCTACTCTACTTTGCATATCCCTACTCTATTCTACATTCTTTGCTTTGTGTCTATGAAAGCCCAAAAAGTCAATGAAAACACAAGGGTAAGAGAGAATTTGACCTCATATTTCCTGAGCACCTCTGAGAACTCTCCTGTTTAGAGCAGCTGGAAGAATTTGTGAATAAAATTATATTATGGGTAGGGCAACAGATGCAACCTGCAACAGTAAATTCAAACATTAGGAAAAAAAAATCCTTTCTCTTTATTGAAATGCAACATTTCTTTCTGGAAGAAGAAATAGTCACCCTCTTCTGCAGAAGCCAAGATCTCCAAAGAGTTTATGTGGCCTGCTGGCCACTGAGATGTGAACTGCCAACAGAAACATTGTGCTCTTATACCAATAACAAACAATGAGTTGCTGGAGGCAACAGCTATTACCATCACTTGAATAAAAGCAACTTTGGCAACTAACCATGTATGAAAATAGATTCTGAAATAAGAAAATGCCTTCTTTTCACCACCTACTCAAACATCTCAGTTTAGATCGTGCCAAAAACTGAAGGGTAGCTGATATCCACATTAATTCTGACTGACAATTTTATGGGAAAATCTGGGAAGACCTATCCCCCAAGATCATTCATATGGAGAACATACTCCAGATTAGTTTAGCTGGCTGCCAGATGTCACTGCTAAATAGCTCCCGGTATCAGACTTAAGTGGCCTTCAGTGTATTACAGACTGGAAAGTGGCCATAGCAACTTCTTCCTCACTATGCAGGGTGTATTAATTTTTAGAAAGGGTTAAACACATTTTCCTGGTTGTTAATGGCAAAATGCAGAATAGAGCTGTGGCATTTAGAGAAGAGGAGGTGGATTTCACTACCAAGGCTGTTGTCTAAAAGCAAACTAGAGTGTCATTAATATTGCATACAGTGATGCTCAGGGCAAATCCTGTCCTACTATAAAATCAGACAAAGTAATCAGCAGATGGGGCACAGAAGGGGAGCAGAGTGGCGTTTTTGGCCTTTGCATTATCATCTACTGAGGAAAATATATTTCTTACCTACAATCTTTTAAATTTGTTTATGGATATTATTGAGAGAGAGGGAACAAATACACAGCACAACTTTATAAAATAAAAAGAGAAGTTAGAATAGTTCTGTGAGAGTAGGATGATTTTTTTTCCATAAAATGTTTACTAACGTGGTGCATTTTAAACATGCTGAGCTGTTTCCATTGACTGCTAATCCTAAACTATCAGAGTTTTTCCCCATAGCTCCTTCATAAATTCTGCTTCTTGTTGCTGACATGTTTCATAACTTTCCTTCATTGTCTGCCTCGGTCCTGTTGGAGCCAGAGGGTGTCTTTCATCATAATCACTCCTTTTAGTTTCTGCCTGGCTTTGCTTTCTCGAAGGGCAGGTTGTCTGAGCTTTCCTTGTCCTGAATGTTTAATTTACTCCCCTGACAATCAGTTTCAGTAACATCATGCAGGCAAGAAAGCTATTCTTCAGGATTAGAAAAAGTGTCAGCATCTGGCTTTTGTACTTTCATTTTGGATGTAGGAGTATGCTCATGTCAATCTAGTGTTTTGTCTGAAGTGGATGGGAAGACTATTCTCTTATATTCTCACTCTGAATACAAGACTTCTTTGTATATGTGTTTCTGTATATCACTGAATTGCCTTCTAGTAGAGTACAAGAGTGAGACTTGACATTTTAAGCAATTTTCTGTGTATTGCTGACAGAATTAGAGGGTGTTTTCAGTACGACAAACACCAGAAATCTGGTTTTCATGTGATAGACACTGAAATTGAGCCATGAAAAATCCTGTTGATTCAGAATTTACACAGCTAGCACAGAGAAAGGTTGGGTCAGTAGTAGTTGTTTACCCAGACAGTAAAGAGGGTCTTTCTGCTCTCCTGTTACATCTTTCAAGGCCATAGCACTCCCTACTCAACAACAAGGAAAAGCCTGCCAGGAACCCCAGGAACTCCCCTGGGTCTTCTGGAAGAAATTCCTACTCAGGAATTCATCGATGTATTCCTCTGATGAATATTGTTACTAGCTTTTTTTCTTTTGGTTAAAGACAGAAAAGAACCAGCTAATGAAGTCCATTCAGTCTTGAAATACATTATCTAGGCTCCTGCCCATCAAAAACTTTTAATGTAGAACACAAAACTTGTTCTTATGATATTGCAGGAGTCCAAGACACCTGAAGCCCAAGAGCTCCTAACAAGAACCAAAAATGCAGATGAACAGTTAATACTCTTCTTAACCTCATCCTGCAGCTAGAAGAAGGGTCACTTTGGTCAGAAAAGAAATCCCTTTCATTTACTGCTTCTTCACTCCGTCATTTTGAAAAGAGAAGGATTAAGGTTACTTCATATTGTGCTTAAGGTTTTCTCTCCTGACCCCTTCACAGATGGGAGATTGGGAAATGGAGCATCTGCAGTCTTACCTGTGGGGTTGGATTGCAGACACGAGATGTCTTCTGTTCTCACCTGTTATCAAGAGAAACTAATGAGACCGTGATCTTGGCAGATGAATTGTGCCATAAACCTAAGCCATCCCTCGTGCAAGCCTGTAATCGCTTTGACTGCCCACCCTCCTGGTATCCTACAGAATGGCAAGAGGTAAGAATGTATGAGTTAATCTCATTTTATGATTATTAATATAGTCATTACGTGCATGATCAGTGGATTGTTTTGAGTTAGCTTATTAACAGGATTCATTAATCCTTCTAATGAGCTATTAAAAAATGAAAAAGTGTGGCTTTTTGCTCCTTAGTGAAAATGAATCAGGATTTTCATAGGCAAATAATGGCTTTTGCTATTTCTAATGCAAGATTACTGAAAACTTTTGACGGCTGACCATAGGTTCCAAACAAAAAGATCTGTAATGTGATTGTCAGCTGGAGTCAGTGGATTCTAGTTAGCTGTGAATTTCTAGGTTTCTAGGAATACAAAGCTACAACAATCAGGGAGGAGAGGATCTCTGGAGCATGATGGGTATTCCTTCTATTCTCAAATAAGAATTTAGTTTAGGGCAAGAAACACTCCTCATCCTTCAAAGTCACAAATAAGTGTGAGGTACTTCACGAAATGCATGCCTTTTTAGACTAATATTGAAAATTTCAGTCTGCCCAATGGATCAGTACAAGGCTTTCTGTCTTTGGTAGGCTACCTGAAATAAGTTTATGTGCTGCCATCTGGTTGCTAATGAAAATATACAATTCAAAAGACTTAAAGGTGTTTATGTTGGATATGATACTGCAGAAGGAAGAAATTATACTGTTGGGCTGTTGAGAGGAATGGGAAAATTCACTGTACAGTGGAGGTGCAAGCAAAATGTCTATTTAAACCTTCAGTTCTGCTGGGTGTAAGGATTCATTCCATGTTATCAAAAAGCCATGAGCAGTTGGCACTGTGCTTACATATAACTCCCAGTCTCCCTCTATAAAATCTGCCTTTGACTTAACAGCCAAGGAGATGTTAATGTACTTACCTAATGAAGCTGTTAAATCTGTGAAGCCATACTTCATGGGAGACCTCTGGATTTGGGCAGCCTTCCCAGTAACCAAAATTTATGCCAGCCTGATGTTCTGTCAAAACTAGATAACTAGCCTATGGCATTAGTCCTTTGTTTAAAACAATTGAGTTATATTTCATGCTTTAACATTAATTTGTCTACTGATATTCACATACACATATTTGCTTAGTTGTACTTTTCAATATTGCTAGGCTGTATCCACACATGAATGCTATATTGGTAAATAGCTTTTTACTAACACATAATATAATAAAGTTAGCATATGCTATAAGATGTGCCTGTGGTAGTTAAAAAGCCTATAATTGGCCATAGTCCTTACAGAAAGTAATTTTCTGCAACTTTATTTGAACAGTCAGAAGAGACATTCATCATATGATACTCAATGTCTTCCTCAACAGTGTAATCACACACATTTTTGCCTGTCTAAAGTAATGTTTTAGGCATTTTTTATATCTGCACAGAGGCTCTCAATCTTGTTGAAAGATGAAACATCTTGGGGAGGATGGCGCTCAATTAAGTGTAAAGGCTTTAACAAGCATATCGATCAGGAATTAAATAAGACTGTCCAGGTTGCACCTCATGTGTTAACTGCTGCCTTCTCTGGACTAGGTGGAGACAGAGGATGTGTGCTGCATTTCACTGCTGTGGATTAACTAAGGTCCTCTACACTTTGCAGGAAGGACAGCTGTATATTCAGCTCCTCATTATGTGGCCACTGAATAGTTCTTGTGACTCCCTTTTACCAGGAGAAAATGACATAAACAATGCACTTCTCTACATGTAGTCATCTGCCTCTGTTGAGAACAGTATAGTGCAAGAAAAAATAAACTAATCCACTAAAATTGATTTCCATCCTCTCATTTTTTAAAGATGTCTGTCTTCCTTCTTTGCACCACCAACCTGTGTACATAAGAGGTCCACCCTGTAGCAAAGCCAGGCCTGGCAGTTCTGTCTCACACAGGTTTCCTGTGGATGACCTCCATGTGAAAACCTGCATCAACAGGCCAGTGCATTGCGCTTTGTCGTTATTACCACTGGTTGACTCCTGGGATGTGCAAGGGAAGAGACCATCTGGATGGGATGTTGCTAGCTGAGACTTCATCTGGAGGCGAGCTCCAGCCAGGAGCTGCTGGAGCAGGGCTGCCAAGTCAGGGGGTAGCCAGCATGGCTGCACATTGTTTCAGGGGGGGGTACCCAGCAGCCCAAATCCTGCAGGAGGCTTCTGGGAAGACAAACCTACAGACCTTACAGAGGTCTCCACATCACCCTGAGACCCTGAGAGGTGTTCCCACCTGTGGAGAGACAGAGGGCCATGCAGGAAGGTGCCTGTAAAGCATCGCAGGCAGTGGAGGGCAACATCTGCATCCCACGTGGCACCATTTGAAGCCATTTCTTTGGTCTCATCTATGAAGTTCATCATGCTTTTCCAAGCACTCTCTCAAAATAATTTTAAGCAAAGAAACAAACAAACAAAATTGTAATGCACAGCATTTTCTTTTCTAAGGCTCTTTATGCTTGTTAAGGGAGGATTCTCTGAATTAAATGCCTTTAAAAGACCCAGTGTTCCTGGCAGATAAACACGGGATAATTATCAGTGTTGTAACACTCCAAGCAATTTTTTTAAATAACTCTTTGCAGATTCAAGGCTATTTATTTTTAAACAGTTCTATTCCTTAGCTAAATCCATTAGGATGTTCATCTTGTTTTCAGTAGTGTGTTTCTGGAGGAAGATGGATATAAGCTTTCATTTTTACAAGCCACTATAAATATCAACTCTGCAGACCTCAAATAGGAGACATCCATTAATAAATCTTCGTCCTTCTTTGTTTTATTACAGAGTAAGTTATACTTACTTCTTTCCACAAGTGGAAACTTCTTTCCACAAGTTTGAGAAAGGACCAGCCTCCCTGACTCCCAAACAATGAAATTGGTGTTTTTGCCTGAATCCTGTGCAGTATATGCATGTGCGTGGATGTTCATAAGCATGTGCTGAGGCAGAGAGATGGTTGGCTTTCCCTCTCTGCTTTCAGTGGGGACCATCAATCCTTTGTATTAATTATTGTTTGCAGATTTTTGTATGAGCAGAAGAGATCAAAGTGATGACTGCAGTAGAAGAAGCCAAGGCCACAGTACCACCAGCAGTTTAGGACGGCATTTGCCAGCACTTCTACCAGAGGAGTCAATAGCTGCTGTGGAGCTGCTGTGGAGCTCTTTCTTGCCCTTATTTGTAGCACCCATTCCCTTGAATCTCCAGAGGTGCTGTGCAGTCACACAATCATCCTGGTTAAAGCTAGCCTGAAGTGTAATTAGGTTTAGCCTAGATTCATTTTGCACTCTGGCTCACTGTGCAAGTGCTCAAATACTTATGCCAGTATATGTGAAAAGCAGAAAAAAAAAAAAAAAAGAAAAAAAAAAAAACAATGACAATAACAACAACAAAACAAAACAAAACAAAAAAACAGGAATGAGTAAATGGCAGAATTGGGTGTATGGATTGTCTTTAGTATCAGTCTTGCCCTATGTTTCCTTAAGCTAATTGCTGAGCGAGGCATAATTAGGTAGCAATGTGGGGAGATGCATCTCTTTAAGTCAGTACTCTCACAAAGCCCTAGATCCCCTCTAAAGGGGTGCTGGGGGATATAGGAACTGGCTCTGCTCAGGAGCTGTGGGAGGCAGGAATGTCAGGAGACACAGTGCAAACACTTTGCATGCATGGGTGGGTGAGGTGAAACCATGGCACATCTCTCCTGCCTGTGACACAAGCACAATTCTGTGTTGTAACAGAGTTGTGAGACCTTTCTGAACACAGAGACAGCAAGCATATTATTCAGATGGGATGTGTCTAAATAAGATGTGTCTAAATGTGTCTAAAAATAATTCCTCTCAGAATTATTGCTTCATATTGTCTGTAAATCCAAGTGAACTTTGCTGCCATTGGTCTACCCCCTTCCTTCGAATAATGTGGGAGCTGGAAGGTTCCACTGGAGAAAAGTCAACAGAGATCCCAGACCAGTGAAATGGTTCCAGGGGTGAAGGACAGGTGCAGGCACAGCTCCGGTGCAGTAATACAGTATACTAGAAAAGTGTTCCTGCGGACAAGGAGGAATCTTGTTACTGTGTTTGGCTTTCTCTGGCATTTGTCGATAGCATTTGACACTGAGTAGCGAGTTATTTTTCATAAAACAAAGCTGTGTGAGTGACTGAAGGGCAAGAAGCAAGAAAAGATCTGTTTTGTCTTACTCTTTTATCTGGTCATGATGAGAGACTTCCTGGGATTTGTTTGACTGACAGCGGGAACATGCTTTTGTTGTGTTTATACAGTGCCTAACTCATTTTGGCTCTGGTATATGACTGCAGTCCTTAGGCAATCTTGAAATAATACTTTTAATCATATTTTTCTTGATTTACTCTCTCCTCAGGAATGAATTGTTCTCAAATGAAAGGCTGATAAATGTTTTCTTTTGCTGAAAACTAAAGTATTGTTTTACTTGCATAATTTTTTGGAAGCTTTTGAGCTTCATAACATTCTAATTGGGACAAAAACTATTTTTACTCATTAGAGAGCAAACCAAACAGAACATAAATACATCTTTCTTTACAGTGTTCAAGTCTGCACTTCCATTCTATCTTTCAAGAAAAATGTATATCCTAAAAAATGAGGCTCACATTAAAGTTTATGCATATCTCTCTCTAAGAGAGAAGGGCCTTTCATGTCTCCAAGATTTTATAAATAATTTTCTTTTTAACTGCCTTAGTATACGTTTTAATATTTCGTCATGTGGTTTACTAGTTCTCAGACATAATTCCTTGTTGCAAACTATAAGCAATTCCTGGTAATTTCAGCATAGCACAACCTCACCCTTCTTCTTTACTAGGCGAAGAGAGAAATGGAATTGAACTGTCTAGACTAAGCAGAAGAATTGGTAGCCACCTATCAGCCACCACAAAAAGATCTCAGAAATAGGGCAGAGACACCAAGCTTCCCAAAAAAATAAATTAAAAAAAAAATTAAAAACAATGCAGGAGACTGCATCTGCTTGTTCAAAATTTCCTGCCCTGCATGGGTAGAAAATAGATACAGAGGGGAATATTTACATTAAAGAGAGAGGGGAGGTGGGCTGTCTGGATATTAATCAGCCAGTTTTAGTTTGACTCAAATAAACCTTCCTCCTTACCTTTCGGAAAGGGCACACACTGCTGTCATGACAGCCATAAATACTGAAGGTTATTTAATGGGTTATTATACTAACCTTATAAACCAATTGTTGAGGCCAACAGCAGATTGCAGCTGTTATACAGCTTTCACATGAGTTAAAAATCAGTGGAATGCCATACTGCAAGAAGTCTTGAAGGACAGGAATTCAAGACTGAACAGTTAAGTTTTGAAATGCAGTAGGAGTAGACCTCATGCAGCTCAGAAAAGAGAAATATGAAAATTACAAAAGGAAGAAAAGGCAAAGCAATCGACTGGAGAAATTCTTATTTACCACACTCAAATTTCCACCATTTTTCTCACTAATACAAACTCTTTTTTAATAAGCTGAATTTGGATAAATATTTACATCATAGCTACTGTTATCTAATATGCATAATACTATCCTGTAAATGAAGATCTTGAATCAGTTTCTGCTGGTGAAGGCTTTTCCATACTGTCTGACACTGCCAGTAGCAGAAAGCTCAGGCAGACACTTAAAGCCTAAATCCTCCAAATCATGTGCAAGTGCCTCATTTTCCAGTTGTGGGGTATAGGAAAGGACAGCTTTTCAACCTCCGTACTGTAATTCTAAGTTGTTGCTTCCTTGTCTTTTGTATAAATTTCTGAAAACAAAATGTTTCAGAAGTGCTGAAGCAAGTTTGGTGGCTTTTTTTTTATTATCATCATCAAAATATGTTGCTTCTACTTCCCAAAATATTTTTGACATTTTTTAAAGTCTGCTGTGACATCTCTTTTTTTTTTTTTTTTTTTTTTTTTGTTATATTTTCTTCTTGGCTGAAACTAGACATTGATTTCTACCCAAATTCACAAGTAATTTTTGCCATCATTTGCCATGGTGGAAGTGTGATGCAAGTTGACTGACTCTCATCTCCCACAGTGTTCACAGACATGTGGAGGTGGTGTCCAGAAGCGAGATATGCTTTGCAAGCAGCACCTGGCAGATGGAAGCTTGTTAGAGCTGACAGAAACTTTCTGCTCCATGCCAAAGCCAGTTACCCTACAAGCCTGCAAAAATGAGGACTGTCCCAATGAGTGGCTTCTCTCTGACTGGTCACAGGTATGCTCTTTGTATGCATAAGTATTGATTGTGCTGTTCTGGGTGACAAAGTTTCTCAGTCACTTGAGATGAAGGAGTCAAATGTGCTCAGACTGCACAAAGCCTACTATGCTCAGTTTTGTCCTATTTATCTGTCCTTATCATCCTGGTAGGGGATGTGACCACTAGCTCAATGTGTGTCTCTGGAGATTGCCTCTACAAATGTGGTTTGCCATCCAGCCAAAGCATTAAGACCTTCCTTCTGGCATAAACACAACCCATGCTCAAAACAATAAACTCCTGCCTCTGTCCATGCACAGCCTTTGCTTCTGTTCATGCAAGGCATCCATGAGGAGTAATATTCGCTCCCTCAGGCTCAATGCTTTTTCTTCCCAAAGACTCGCATTGAGAAGGCAGTTCAGTTGTCAAGAGTCTTTTCCTGCTGGGGGCCACTCCAGCCTTTCCCTATGATGCAGAGAAGAGAAGGGAGGAATTACCCCAGTCTGCTGTAGGCATATCGTTACAGATGCCAGGCCTCTCTCACTCTAGGACACTGCTTTTGCAATGTTAGCTAGTTACTTCCTTCCTTCAATTTAAGAATGGCAAAACAAACTCATTCTGCTGAAGTCTCTAGCATTCCCCAGGCTCCCTTTCCAGTCCCACACGGCTTAAGAAAAAATTTCTTTACGTTTACGACAGCACTAATGAAAATACAATTTAATCATTTGATGCCAGTAAAAAGAAAACCATTCCCCTTCTTGCAATCTCTACCTCTGCTCTCCTGGTTCTCCTTCATGAAAGCAGGTAGAAAGTACCTTAATTGTAAACGAAACAGTGGTCACCTCATAGAGCTGTCTTACCTGCAGCCTTCTTGTGGTGATCCGTCCACATTTCACTCAAATAAATGGTTGTTCTCATTAAGTCTGCTGGCAGGAGACATGTCCATTCTGGCAGTGAAGGCGGCAATTCTATTCCTAATCTCTCTTCCTTCACAAGAAGTTGCTACATGGTTTATATTGACATACATACTACTCATATTTCTGCATTTTGGCACTTTTTAAAATCAAATCTGACTTCACTCTCCCCTCTTCATCTCACTTGAAGGCTGCCTTTTTGCCCTTTTCACCCTCAGTTTGTTTTCTCCCCCTCATGCCACCTCCAACCAACATGTGTGTTGCACTGTAGACATGGGATCTAGTGCAATGTGTGCATCTCTGTGCTGGTAAGCCTTACAATGATCAGCCTGCTTTCCAGCTCTTCTGCAGGCCACCACTGGTGTCCCAGTGCAATGGACCACATTCTCAATTACTGTGATTCTGTTTACATAAGTATGAAATAAAATATGCCTGCTTACTTCCCCCAAACAATATGCACCTGTGCATTGAGCACTGCAGTTTGGTATTAACGGGTTTGTACTCTTTTGCGTAGCCCATATCTGTTAACTACCAGAATTAAATAACTCAGTATCTGAAACATCCGTTTATAATTTCTGCTAGATCTGCAAGAGTGGCGCTCAGAGATTAAGCATAGGTCAAAGTGATTTTAGCAGAACGGAATTTCATCTGCGAGGTGCAACTCAACATGGTCTGCTCTTGGCTATGACCAGGAATTTTTCAACCCAACAGACACAAATAAATAGAAACAACATGCAAAGACAAGCTATGCAGTATAGCAGAGTACTGTTAAAAGAAGGGATATCACTGGATAGAAAAAAGGGGGGACAGTAAGATTCAAAACTGCAAAGGATAGAAATACTTGTTATTTCATCTCCCTACTGTGCCTGCATCATCTGTAGCTGAATGGCCAAGTGCTGTTCTGATTTCTTCCCCTGTAATATATTGAAAGTTGTAACTGACCCATATGGTGGTATGAGTATGCAAAGTGGGGTTGGAGGTAAGGGTGAGGGTGGTGGACAAGGAGCACTCCTTTACTTTTAATAAATTTTGTTCCTAATGTTTCTCATTCTGTTCCTAGTGTTCAGTGAGTTGTGGAGAGGGAACCCAGAGTCGAAACGCTATTTGCAGAAAGATGCTGAAAACTGGGGGTTCTGTCATCATCAATTCCTCACTGTGCCCACCTTTGCCATTCTCATCCTTGATCAGGCCTTGTGCACTAGCTACCTGTGCAAGTAAGTGAAAAAGACACTTAGGAGTGTCTGGGGGAAGCGGGTTTGAATATCCATCACTAAGAAATTCATGCTGTCACATGCTCCATAACCTTCTCTTGCACTAATGTTGCTCAGTATTGCAGAGTGGTGGCGGCTGCTCCTGCTGCTGCTGCTTGTCTCTGAGCAAGCATGCTCTGTTTAGGAATAAGACAAGTCAGTGGATAAAAGCTATAAATCTTACTGTGGAGCTGGTTCTGACCCAGTGTGCCAGAAGAGAGGTACTGGTTTCTGGAAGAAATGGCACAAAATTCTGATCCAAATCTAGATCTAAATTTCACAACTGGAACATAGAGACTTAGAGATACTGGACAGTGCCTGAGCTACAAACAAACACTCTGCTAAGATAGCTACAAAGAAAATGGTTGGTAAGGAATTTTGCGGAAGATCAACTTAAAAAGTATTTTTTTTTTTTCATTTTGTCACTTGGAACCCTCTGTGACTTGGGATTTGTAAGGAACCATGCAACATAAGTTGGATGTATTTTATGGTGGTATTTCATGCATTTTCTGCTGCCCTTCTCAAAAGCAGTAGTCTCCCTACTTGGCTTGCAGCAAGACAGCTGGATATGTGGAAGATTGAATGGCAGCCTAGCTTTAGCTTAGAGTAGATTATGAACTCTAAAACCTGTTAAATGTTGGGTATGTTGGGGAGAAAATAAGATGTGACATTCAGAACCAAAGCTAAGGCCAAATGTGGCATGGTATTCAGTAATAGTACACTTGTGCTGTTTTGTTTAGTGTTTTGTAACAAAGATATCGGTCATAGAGATCTGGAAACTGGAAGTTTCCACTTTAATAGTATATAACCTGTATTTTTAAGTCTATTCCAGACAGTTTTGTTCTGTTCAATGTTATTCCTTGAGTTGGTATCATTTTCACTCCTCCTTACTGCTGTGATCAGCAAGATCACATTGCATTTCAGGTTTGGGATGGAAAACACTTGTCTTTTTTATGTATTTATTAAGCAATAGTCTTCATTTAAATACTTTAGCAACAAGAACTACGTTTCCATTGGATTTTTCTCCCTCACATAAAGTTTATCTTCCTAGCACTTAGGTTCCTGCAGGTACCCTGGACAGGACGATTTTTGCATTCCTAACGTGTGCCTTGTTATTCCTTTTACTGTGATTGGTCCAGCTTAATGTTCAGTAACTGGTGGCCAGTTTCTCCCATTATCATCTAATGGGTCAAACGCTGCCAGCACCAAAGTAAACTGCTTGTTGTTTTTTTAATGGTACCACATACTAATAGTATTAATGATATTTCAGGGCACAACAGGCCAGCTCATAAGCAAAGTCCCCATATTGTGGCCGTAAAGAAAGTTTACATCCAGACAAGGAAGCAGAAGAAGCTACACTTTATTGTGGGTGGGTATGCCTACCTGCTACCCAAAACCTCCGTTATTCTCCGATGCCCCACGAGGAGGTTCCGGAAGTCAATGATCACTTGGGAGAAGGACGACAAGAGGCTCATCAGCTCAGCTCACATCACTATTGCACCCTACGGTTACATGAAAATCCATCGTTTGAAGCCTTCGGACACTGGGACATACACCTGCATAGCAGGGCCAGTCCGTGAACATTTTGTAATTAAACTAATAGGAAGCAACAAGAAGCTCATTCCTGGGCAGCCAGCTGTCATTAGGGAGGAAGAGTCCATGAGAAAGGCCAGCCTAAATGAAGCCTTGCGAACACAGGAGAAACATATCAATGGGATTCTCTTCAATGGAAGCAAGGCTGAAAAGCGAGGGCACATTGCTGACCCTAGCAGCTGGTATGATGATATTGTCTCAAGGCTGCTACAGCACAGGGGTTGGCCAGGGGAAAATCTGGAGTCCTGGGAAGCCCAGGAGTCCATGGAGAGAAACGTATCCTCAGAGGAAGACCAGAGCCGGGAACATAACCTGCCATTTGCTATGGTCACAGAGCAGAAACGCTTAGATGATATCATAAGGAATTTGTCTCAGCAACCTGAGGAGCTTAAAGATATCTACACTGAGCGGCTTGTTGTACAGCTGGCTCATGACGTTTTTAGGAGTCACTTGGAGCATCAGGAATCTGTCCTCAAAGCATCAAGGCGAAGAGTTGACTCAACTTCTGTGGAATACCCTTTCCACAGACGTGTTTCTGGATTTACTAGCTCCCTGAGGACATCATCTGCTGAAGCACTTCTTCCCACCTCCATGGACATGACAAACAGCTTGCGCAGACCTCATCAAAAGCCTGCCATCCTCCGAAAGATTTCAGCAGCACAACAGCTTTCTGCTTCAGAGGTTGTCACCCACCTGGGACAGACAGTGGTCCTAGCCAGTGGCACACTGAGCGTGCTGCTTCACTGCGAAGCAGTGGGAAACCCAAAGCCCACCATCAGCTGGGCTAAGAATGGAGAGGAGGTGAAATACAATGATAGGTAAAATAAATTACTTAACTTTTAAGAAAATAGTTAACATTTTGACTCTTCAGTTTCCATGCTTTAAGGCCAGTCAATCGTATGTGCCAAACCACATTTTGCTGTAGTCTGGTTTCATAGCAGAAAGTAGGGCTATCACATGTGAATTGGCAAACAAGGCACTATAACTCTTCAGAAAGGTCTGGATGCTGAATCAGTCTGGTGTGGCAAACAGAAGCTTTACTTTTATTTCAGTAAATGAAAAGAAGAGGTTGTAAAGTACTGAAATAGATAAGTACGTAAGGTAGTCAACAGACCACTCCGTGTCTGGAGCGCTGGGAGCTTCAGCGTATTTCCCTATTTGAAGGTGGAGGTTTCTGCTGTGAAGATTGGTTTTGATATACAAAGATTGAGTATATCTTCGGATTTCAAAGTTAATCCATTCAATGGGTAGGACTAGTCTGTGACTCTCTCTTTTATTGTTTTAGACTGGTTGCAAATTTAGAGGGATGTTCATGAAAGGAATTATGTCAATACACACTTTTGTGATTGATCACAGAGATACCAGAGAACAAACCTGAAATTTGGTTTGCTGTCAAGCAGTGTGCAGTATAGTTCCCTGGGGAAGAGTTCGTCCTTCTGCATGAGAAATGAGCTGCACTTCTCACAGTGCTCCATCAGAGTCTCTCCAATATGGTTATTGTATCAGAATGTGGAGGTATCCCTGTGTAAAACTGCCCCTGGGTAAAACTCAGTGGGCATTATAAACACCGTTCCCTGTGTATGTTCGGATAGAGGCTGGAAACCATGTTAAGAACATAAAAAGGACATAGAACTATTAGAGAGTGTCCAAAGGAGGGCAGTGAAGATGATGAAGGGTCTGGAGGGGAAGACATATGAGGAGCAGCGGAGGTCCCTTGGTTTGTCCATCCCAGAGCAGAGCAGGCTGAGGGGAGGCCTCATGGTGGCCTGCAGCTCCCTCACGAGGGGAGCGGAGGGGCAGGCGCTGAGCTCTGCTCTCTGGGGACAGCGACAGGACCCGAAGGAATGGCATGGAGCCATTGGAACAGGGGAGGGTCAGGCTGGGTGTTAGGGAAAGGTTCTGCACCCAGAGGGTGGTCAGGCACTGGGACAGGCTCCCCAGGGAGTGGTCAGAGCACTGAGCCTGCCAGAGTTCAAGAAGCATTTGAACAACGCTTTCAGACACATGGTTTAATTTTTAGGTAGTCCTGTGTGGAGCCATGAGTTGGACTTGATGATCCCTGATCCTTCCAATTCAGGATATCCTATCGTAAAGCTACAATAGGGAAACATCATTTGAATTTGAGGATGGTTACAGATAACCCAGTATTTTAACAAAGTTGTGTCTGTACTAAAGGACATAACATGAACTGGCTACTTTCATTTGAAAATGAATGCTGGTCATTTTAATGGTTATTACTGTGGAACCATACTCAATGGCTAATTGGAGCTATCACAGTCATCTCAACATACTGATGTTTAAGCATTAGTCGTCTAACATGAGTTGGTACATCCTCACTTGTACAAACTCTCTGCGTGGAGCTGTCTGCCCCTAAATGTAGCCTGAGAACTTGAGCAACAAAATACTTCTATCAATGTACCACAAAAATAATGACCTTTTTCCTGTGGATAGCCTTTATGTACAGATCATTCCATTTATATGTGTGCAAGAGTACACAAGAAGATTATTTCAATGCCAGTCATATACTTTACTGTGTTGATAACATACATCTTTTCTCATGTGTGTACTTCAGATTTTATGCTTTGGTCCTGTTCTGTGAGGAAGTGGTATATAAGAATAGGTTGTGGATGAAGCAGTCATGTTAACTGACGTGGTACAACAAAGCAGTCCAAGAATCTGCTAGCAGCTCTTTCTGCACAAGACAGTGACCTCAGTTAAGACATCTGACTGTAGTTAGCAGGTCAGCTTTGGAAATGAGAAGACACAGAGTCAAGGTAAAAATTAATTTCCAGTGTGGTGCCTGTGGACTGTCAGTGAAGTCTTGATTTGGTGAAGACACATTACTCTTTCTGCGTAGTTACACAATCAGCTGAACTCCTTTTTCACTTTGGCAACTGAACCATTCTGTAATCGTTGCTTTCTCTAATGTACCGAGTTTTTTGGTTCTTTTCTCTCTTTCTGTGTGTGATGGCAATTAAGTAGCATGGCATTCACATAAAAAGTGGAGACTTCTGCAGAGGGAGGGGAGACTAAGAGCACGAATGTATCTCTTGTGGAGATCTCATGCAGTCTTAATCAAGACTAGAGCCTATCATATCATTATTTGGCCATACTCCTGTGAAAATATCTTCTTGGCCCCCCAGAAGTTGCATATGCAGATTTTCATTGCCAGTGGTTACATCCTGTTGGAACTATGCCATTAAGTGATTAATTTTTTTCTCTGTTTAAAATGACTATGATTTCTGTAGCATCCTTGAAAGGGTAGTGAGGTTACATGAAGTCCACGTATGGTTAATGCTGGCCACTGTGCTCATGAGAAAATTACAAGTTTGACTCACACAAGCGGCCATGGTGTAACAGCAGACAGATACATTTAGTTGAGAATAAAACAGTCTTATGATTTCTGAAATTTTAGTTTATATTATATACATACATCTTTTACTTTACAATGGCTTTCAACTTTTCTTTTCCATTCAGTTTGGCCTTACTTCAGCCTTAAATGATATGCTGTATTTCTGAATTATCAGGCAACCGTGTTAGCTTAAATTTTCTGTCAGAAAAACCCAGGAAAGTACATTTTATTTGCTGATTAGTAGCATTAGTCATTGACACCTCTTCCTTAATGGCTGAAGCAATTTTCACTATATCAAATTCTTTCTGTATTCATCATTCATGCTTCCTCCAGGTTGGTGGGTAGGGAAGGAAATGAGCAGTGCTCTGATCTTCAGAGATGCTCAGAATCTGTAACTTTGGAGTTAATGGGAAGTTAAGAAATTATGGTGCATATAAAAATTGGTTTGTGAATGTTTTGCTGGGTTCTTGACAGCCATGTTCTGGCTTTGGCTCAAAATGCTTTTGCTGGTTGCCAATTAGCTGTGTAAATGAAAGCCACAGTGTAAGCAGTCTCCCAGTGTATTGCTGTAAACTGCAAGGTCATCTGTGTGTGGTACACTTGAGCTGTCTTTCAGCTCTGTAGTTTGTCTATTTTTTTACTTTACCATCCTTTGAATGAAGAAAAAATAAATTAAATTAAAAAAAAAAAAAAGAACCAGTTTTCCATGTGCCTTCGTCTCTACCAGTATGGTAGAGCAGTGCTTTCAATGAGAGGAGTCAAAGAGTCATGCTGCAGACCAACTCATGCCCTACCGAGTATACCAAAACTGGTTGTAGTTGTTTTGTATTGTGATTTTTAGAGTGTAAACTATTGGGTTTAGGTTGGATGATGGCTATCTGAATTGTCTATTACCAAATATTGGTATAAAGGCACTTTCACATATCTTTGCTGTGAGTGTTGTCTGGATGTTGTCATCGTGCCATGGACATCATAGAAAGGTGTCATAGAAATGAATGGATTTCTATCGCCTGTTTCCATGAGCAGTGCTATCCACCGAAAAGCATTTATGTCTACTGCTATGTAGATCTACTTGCAAAAAATGAATTTGTTTAGCCCCAGTCCGTGTACTGTTACAACAAAATGTAACACAGGCCTAACAAAAATGTTTGCTTTTAGTTATCAGTAGAATGAAATCAAATGATACAAAAAGCTGCAGAATTTGAAAATATCTGTGCAGTTCCAGTAAAAGATGCTTGACTTGAGTCTGCATGTTCAACCTGAATGCATATTTAACATGGATTTTCCTATTCTCTTCTAAAGTTAAAATGTTGGGTTGATACTAGCATGGATTCTGAGTGCAGTTTCAGAGCCTGCCAGTATCCATCCCAAAGTCTGGAGAATTCTATAAATGCTGGAAAACATTTCATTTAAAAATAAAATAAAATAAAATAAAATAAAATAAAATAAAATAAAATAAAATAAAATAAAATAAAACCTTCTTTAGGAAGAAATTTTAAACATGAAAATTTTTGAGGGATTTATGCTTTACTCATTAAGACTGTCAAGAAATATCTTTTTTTCCAAGTATGCTGTGACTTTCGTCAGTGGAAACCCTTCAGTACTTGATAACTCCAATGTATTTTCTAAGCAGACATGAAGCAGAATCTAAACAGTAGATGGTACAGAGGCTGTGGTAGGTGTTTACCACATGCCATCTGAATTAGTCACCGATCTAGGTCATGTAAAACATATTCGTGTCTTGGAGACAATGCAGTATGAAGCAACTGAGATGAGGCTGATTAAACATTAAGCTGTATTATTTTAAGTCCATAAATGAGATTCTGAAGACATGTTGGTGACAGAAAAAATTACTACAGCTGGTATTTTTTTCACTGCTGACAAGCGACTCAAAACCTAACAAAAATAGCAATCTATGAGCAAATAGGGAATCCAGCCAAAATCTTTCTATACAAAGGGGAATAACAAAGTATCTACTTTCAAGAAAAGCAGATATGCCAAATTGTGACACAAAAATAGTAGAATTATTGAGAAGAAGATTTTTGCTTTCTAGAGAAGGACATTAAAAGGTGAAATGAAAAGGTGAGATGATGGATCTAGGTTGGAATTTTTATTTTTAAAATTAGTTACCTATCCGGCCTATTTCTATTCCTAAAAAAAATAAAAAATAATTAAAAAAAAAATACTAGATTCTGTGGTGCCTTGGACTAGCAGAGAGAGATTCGCATCACCAGAGTTGATTAACAGCTAACAAATTATGATTTTTTTGTGTTTTACATGTTATAATATTAAGAAAGCTCTTTTCTCAACCTGAAGGTGACAGAAACATTTCTAAAAGCATTTTTTTAAATGTTTGTGCATATTCTATGTAGGACTGACTGATCAGCCCATATACTGTATTAGCGCACATGCAAGCAGTACACACATAGTTTTAACTATTATGTGCTGGTATAACTGCGACAAATTCTGAAGCTCTAATGAATTCCACGTAGAGACTGAGTAAGTCAGTGCTAAAACAAATTTATACATGATATTGATGCATGCTAAAAGAAGTTTTGTAAGTAAATAAATTTGCTGGACACTAGCATTGTTAGCAGTAGCTAACTAGAAATCTGCCCTGCTAAGTGGTAAAAATTAAAAGAACCTTGAAATCAGAAGTGCGGAAGAGATTCTTCTAACCACTGTTTTTGTGGTTGGTGGGTGGAGGTTTTTTGGTTTTCTTTTGTTTTTTGAGTGTGGGTTTTGGTTTTTGGTGTTTTTTGTTTGTTTGTTTGCTTTGGTTTGGTGGTTTTTTTTTGTTTTCTTTTTTGCTGTGCAAGCAAAGATGCAATTTAAAGATGATTAATGTTTGTTTTGTAAATATGCATTTTACTAGGCACTTGCAAAATTCCATTGACATAAGACAGCTCTCTCCTTTTATTATTAATTATTATTATTATTATTATTACTTTAAAAGGGTCAAAAAAGAATTTCAACTCAATCTTTTTCTATAATATATTTTGATGCGTGGCCCTAATGTGGTTTGTTTTAGACAGCTACCACCCACAGTGTTTTGAAAGAACTCTTCTACTGCTTTTTAGCCCATGAGACAACAGTTTTCAGTCAAGGGGATGAGGGAAAGGAACTCATCAGTTCCAGTATCTGAAAGCCGACTTTTTTAGCATGTGTTTGACAGGCATATCCCTCCCTTACTTTCACCCTTGAGGCCAATCACAGCCTCAGCTAAGAGTTTTACTTAGAACAGCTGCTGAAAGTTTCTGATGAGAAAAGTAATTTATCTTTAGGCTTTATCAACAGTTTCAGCTAAAAATTTAAGAGAAAGGAACAGTAATGATGAAATACACTGTGCAGAAACTGAGGGTACATGAACAAAAACTGATGGAGTTATGCCACCGTAAAAATGGATTATTTGTGAACAGAAACAATTCATATGAGTGTTAAGGCTGTATTTGTCCCATCTAACTGTGGGCAGTGCACTGAGATCACAGTCAGCTCTTCCTATTGGCAGAGACGGTTGACTCAGGCCAAGGAGGAGCTGAGTATTCCTTTCTGTCTTCACTGACAACTAGGGGAGCAACAAAACTACTAAGTTTCCACAAACTGCCTAGTAATCTAAGAATCTGGAGTCTATTTCAGATTCTGATACTCAGCCCATGAGACACTTCACTTCTTTCTGCCCAGCTTCACCAGGTTTTATGACTCTTACATGCAATATGTCTTTTTCTTTGCTGTTACTGCTCCTGCTTTGCAGAACTGGGAGGCAGGAGCTAGGCAAGTCATTTGACAACATCACATAGGAACTGACAAAGCAAAGGAATAGGTTTCACTTGCCACAGACAGATGTCCTAGATGCAGGGCAATCATTCTCTAATACACATAGCAACATTAGCAGAAGTGGGAATTAGATTAAAATATAGTTTAAATAATCACAGCTTACAGTCACAATATGAGACTTTGAACTTCTTAATAGACTTTTAAATTAACTTTAGGGCCTAAACTGTAAAAATAATAAATTAAAGATCACCTAAATCTGTAAAAATCCTAGTAAATATATTCATGCTCACACCAGCTAAGAGACCTCTATCTCCTTCTTTCTGCTTTACTCCAGGATGCTTCTTCAGCCTGATGACTCCTTGCAGATTCTAGCGCCTGTGGAGGCTGATGTGGGTTTCTATGCTTGCAATGCATCTAATGCTCTGGGATCCGACTCTGTGTCCATTGCTGTCACTCTAGCAGGTAATGGTTCACTGTCTGTGATCGCACAATGGTCACTGCCACTTGTGTGATTCTGGAGAGAAATAGTCTGCGGGATAACAGCCGGATCTGGAAGGTGGTTGGGGAAGGTGGCTCAACAGAGGTACAAGTCAGTGAAAATTCAGGGAATGTGTTTTGGAAAGCCCTGAGGCATAGTCCAGTTTTCACAGACAGTTCACGACATTTGTGTCTTTATGCAAATGATCAATACTTTTTCTCACTTGCTAAAACTGAAATGTACTCTCAAGAAACTGCATATTCTCGTTATTCTCACTTATGGGCAGTGCAGTTCAACCTCTCCAATTTGTATGTCTTGTTTTAAACCTATTGCTGGTCTTTTCTAGTCTGACAGACCGATCCAAGAACTTACTCAACTGAAAGTTAAAGAAGCCTACAAAATATCAGAGATGAAGAACTAGTCCCCTGTAGGACCAGGCTCTGTATTGTGTTTGATCCACTGTGGCACGTGCATAGCTGGCACTCTCAATCACTGTCAAACAGAGGTTCAGAATATATTAACTTCTATACTTATATTTCTCTAGTAACGGTTCAGTTCTACAGCAGACTAAATATCCTTTGTTAGTTTAGATTTCGATTACAAAGAAATCCCACCCAAATGCAACTCAAGGGAAATCCAGATGTGATGCTTGAATCCAGCTTCTTTAAAGTAGATTGATAGGCAGTGTCAGCAGGCTCTCAAACACATCTGGATTGGTAGGACAGGCACACAACAGCAAACACGAATGAGAGGCAATTGGGTAAAGACAAAGGAAGAGAAAAGAGTTACAGTTAAGGACTGTGACAAGACAGAGAGATTTTGGAGAAGCAGGATCCTATTTATCACGAAGCTAAAAGGAGACACACCTGGCACTTAGGGACATGGTTTAGTGGGTGACATTGGTAGTAGGGTGATGATTGGACCAGATGATCTTGAAGGTCCCTTCCAACCTTTATGATTCTATGATCAGGAATGCTAGAAAGCTTATTGACTGTTCAGATCTCTCCATTTCACTGTTCCAACTGAAGAATGTGAAAGCATTTGAATGCCTCCGATGTGCAGGCCATGACCATCACCTATCAATGTATCCATGTGCGTTTAGAGGGAGGAATAGCTGTTGATGAGCTTGATTTTTGTTGTTGTTTTTAGCAAATAGAGAATCTGGGGCTGGATGAGCATAAAGTAAATATAAGTATGCATCAATGGCCAGAAGCGAAGCTCTCATGATAAATATGCCAACAACAAGGAGGCCTTGTCTGTCCCATAGAAAGAGAACATCTGAATCTTGCAGGATAGAAAAGGAAGAGCTACTTACTACATGTAGACAACCAAGAAAATGCACTACTTTTTGCACTACTGTAGGTCGGGATATCTTTGCAGAAGCCAGAGCAGCAGGGCAATGGTGCTGCTGCTAAAGCACTGTAGTGTTTTACAAGGAGCAACTCCACAGTAAACTTCTTGTGTTGCACCAGCAAGAAACTGAACGTGAAGTTAAAAAATGGTCAGTCAAAACTGCTATCCTGTCCATGTTACTCTAGTCATTTTAAAAAATGTAGTCTTTGCACAAGGTAATTTGCACAGACAAGTTCATGTGAAGCTATAGAAAAATAAACTGGGCATTATGTATACATAGAATCGTAGAATCATAGAATGGTTTGGGTTGGAAGGGACCTTAAAGATCATCTAATTCCAACCCCCCTGCCATGGGCAGAGACACCTCCCACTAGACCAGGTTGCCCAAAGCCCCATCCAGCTTGGCCTTGAACAATTCCAGGGATGGGGCATCCACAGCTTCTCTGGGTAACCTGTGCCAGTGCAACACCACCCTCATAGGAAAAAATTTCCTCCTTACAACTAATCTAAATCTCCCCCCTCTTAGTTTAAAGCCATTCCCTGTTTTCCTATCATACCTCTCCCTGACAAAGAGTCCCTCTCCCACTTTCCTGTAGGCCCCCTTTAGGTACTGGCAGGCCACTATAAGGTCTCCCTGGAGCCTTCTCTTCTCCAGGCTGAACAACCCCAACTCCCTCAGCCTGTCTGCACAGGAGAGAGAGGTGCTCCAGTCCTCTGATCATCTTCATGACCCTCCTCTTGATTCATTGTAATAGATCCATGTCCTTCTTGTGCTGGGAGGCCCAGAGCTGAATGCAGGGCTCCAGGTGGGATATCAGAAGAGCAGAGCAGAGGGGGAGAATCACCTCCCTTGACCTGCTGGCCACACTGCTTTTGATTAAGCCCAGGACACAGTTGGCTGTCTGGGCTGCAGGCACACATTGCTGGCTCATGTTCAGCTTTTTGTAAACCAACTACCCCAGGGTGCCTTGACATTATTTCCAGGAGGATCTGTTCCATGACCTTTCCAGGCACAGAGGTGAGGCTCACTGGTCTGTAGTTCCCCAGGTCCTCCTTTCTGCCCTTTTTAAAAATGGAAGTGATATTTCCCTTTTTCCAGTCACTGGGGATTTCACCTGACTGCCATGACTTTTGAAATATGAGAGGCTTGGCAACTCCATCAGCCAGTTCCCTCAGGACCCAGGGATGCATGTCATCAGGCCCCATGGACTTGTACCTATTCAGTTTCATCAGGAGGTCTCGAACCTGCTCTTCACTTACAGTGGGAGGGACTCTGCTCCCCCAGCCCTCGCCTACAGGTTCAGGGAAACAAGAGATGTGCGAAGCCTGACCGCCAGTGATGACTTAAGCAAAGAAGTTGTTGAGCACCTCAGAGAGAGCTCCCTGCTCGTCTGTCAGAGGGCATACACTCTTCTTGGCCTTCTTTTCTGGTCAAAGCACCCAAAGAATCCCCTCTTGTTATTTTTTGTATCCCTTACAATGCTTAGTTCCATCTGTGCCTTGGCTTTCCTGGTCCCATCCCTGCACATCCGGACAGTATTTCTGTACTCTTCCCAGGCAACATGTCATTGCTTCAACTGCCCTTGCATTTCCTTCTTGCACCTCAGTTTGACAGGGTAACAGTCATTTGGCTGTACAAGGCTTGGTAGTCTTTTGGTAACATCCCTAATGCAAGCCCCTGGTAAGCAGCAGACTTCTCTCAAGAGCAGATTAGGTCGGCAAATGGTCAGATCCGTGCCTCTGTACCTCTCAGAAGAAAGACTCCTGCCACCATCACTCATCTTCTTTTCCTAGTTGCATTGGTTGTTACACGGGGAGCTCCACCCACCCAGCAATGGGTCTTCCCTTTCCAGTCTGCAGAGGGGTGAAGCAGTTCTGTAAGGGCATCTCAGGCTCTGGGGGAAACTCTTCCTCCTGCTGGTCCTTGCTGTTGCCAGCTTCTGCTCTCCAGCTTTATTGAGCCCCCTCCCTCCAGCGAGTGCAGGTGAGGGAGTTTCAGGCTGTTTTGCTGTGGGCTGCGGGTCTCCTGCAGACCGTGCTAGAATCCAGCTGTCTAACTCCTCCTCAGCCTCCCTGATTCTACACAGCCTTCTCACTGACTCCTGCAGCTGTGGCAGAGGAAGACCAATAGCTTTTCTATTATAATTGCCAAGGCTGTAATTTAACTTTCTTAGATGAATTAATATTCATGCATCCCAGACTTGAGCTGAACTCTGCTTAGGAGCTGCTATACATTTTCATCTCCCATCCAAGGTAAAGAGCTGAACCTCTTATAAAATTAGGCCATAAACATCAAAATGAGATACTGAGTAGTTTTTGGAACAAAACACATTTTGGCATAATGGGAATACTTTTTCAAAGAAAAATTGGAAAGCTGAGACCACCTTTAGATGAATCAGGACTGGGACTGAAACCTTAGTTCATTGAAGAATTTACTGATTAGTTTAGCACATGCATGGAAGAATGGCAGTGGACTGTGTTTCCATTTTTCTCAATAGTTTGATACTCTTTTATTGGTTAAGCAGCTAACAGACTTTTAATCTTTTGATGAGATTGTGGAACACAATCAGGAAAATAAAATGGCTGATGGATAACTGGAGAACAACTAGAGAATTTTTCTTCCTTTATGGTTTAGACATCAAAACTTTTGGAAATATTTCAGCAATAAAATGTAATATTTTACTTTACTATTCTTAATCATTAAAGGCACAGAAAGTAAAATATGCATATATATATACTGATATGACAGGAATTCCAAGTGAAAAACATCTTTTAAAAGTCCTGGAAATATGGCTCTATGGAAAAAAATAATAATACTTCAGGCTGAATTAAACTTTCAGGACACTGCATGATCTTAATGAAACCAAATTCTTTTCCTCACCTCCAGCTTTTCTTCCTTGCTTACCTCCAAATTAATGGACAAATGAAACCTGGGGGAGATATTAGCCTTAAACCTCCAACTTCCAGAGTCAAATGAAAACATTTGATCCTGTTTTGTATCTGATCATCTATTTAAAAGGGAGAAAAATGTGTTTCTAGATTTTTGGATAAAGATGAATTTGAAAATACAGCACTGAGACAAAAATAGCCCAGCCCTGCACAATTTAAAGCAATGTTGTCATGCTGTTCCCCTTCTGCCAACATCCTGCCTGCAAAGCATTTTGGCTGGGAGAGAGGGTTGCCTTAACACAAGTATGCCACCTCTGCTACTTCGTTCCCCTCTCTCAGAGCTAAGCCTGGGTATCTCTGAGTTTTGTGTCATATTGGCATGCCTTTACTGTACCCCTACAGTATAATCTGTAGAAGTCTCCTAGAGTCACTGAAGGCGAACAACTCCATAGCTAACCCCACGCAGACAGGCACAACAGCAGGGGAACACCTTGACCCACTTGTTCACAGTCACCAATGTTGGAAGCACACTGAAAACAATCTGAAATGTTTTTTGCAGGTGAAGCAGGTATCTTTGTTAGAGATATACAATGCATAAAACTATTACTACAGGGTTTAGATAGAGCAAACTCGTTATCTGATGGAGAAGATCTTGCTTGTCTTCTTATACCAGCCATTATGAGAAAACCTTTTGGGTACAGTCAAGTCTTCCCAGTGCCATTGGTTCCACCATAGGTTAAAGAAAACATGATTGATATATAGAAACAGTTTGGACATTGCTCCAAACATCCAGCACTGCTAATGTGCATGTAGCCATCACCCAGGCTTTTTTGTACTATGTTTGGACTTTGGCAAAGGGTGGTGTTTTGGTTGCAGTATTAGGCAAACATCTTGCTGCAGTTCCAATTGTACTGCTGTTTATTGATTCAGCTGGTTCTCATATGACTTTACATGACTTTATTATTAATATTTATTTTTTTACTCACATGACTTTAATGTTGTTCTGCCTCTGCACTAAGTATCCTTTCTTTTTTTTTTTTGTTACTTTCAAGACAGCTTTTCCCGTAGAATCCAGTGCCATTATAATATTATAAAGAGCAGGTGGTCACATACTTCTGTATTTTCACTTATCCACCTGTCCTATATAGCTACATTCATACAGAGTGTACGAGTCCAGCTGTCCTGTGTGAGTCTAGTGTGCTGGGTCTGATAAACTGTTGTGCTTCTTTTATACAGGAAAGCCACTAATAAAGGCATCAAGAGCTACTGTGATCAACACTGAGTTGCCTGATGTCACTGTTGATATTGGAAGCACAGTGAAAACAATCCAGAGAGCAAATGTTACCATTAACTGCCAGGTTGCAGGTGAGAAATGACTTGGTCTTCCATGCCACACTTTCAGCTATGAATTTCTGTGGAGTTGTTTGCTAAATCAGTGTCTCCAGGTACAGCAGCTGTGTGAAACCACAAGTTCTTCCTAGTCCTCAGACAAAATTCTTTGCTTTCATTAATTTTTAGCATAGAAATTGTCCTCCTTCTATCAATCCCACCAATAAAAGTGTAGGGTCTTAAGAAAATTGGTCTGAGATGGAATGACAAGTATCTTAGTTGGAGATACACAGTGTATTGATGATACAACAAAACTGATTTGAATTCCTACCTGTTGGTGGTGTAATGTAAGAATACAGGAGCATGATCTGACTCATTTCCTCAGTGATGGGACTCTCCAAGTACATTTCAGTTAGCTACTTCTTTTCTTGCCAAACTCCTTTTTTTTTTAAAGTGAAGGGCGTAATAGTATAGTCCTTTTCTGATTTTTTCTTTCATTTTGGAGTGCGAGAATTTAGAGTAATTCCACTGAAACAGGCTTTTCCCTGAAACTTTTTCCAACCAGAGACTGAATGCCCCTCACTCTTAGAATGGCAGTTTGCCTCTTTTCAATGGTGACCAAAAAAGATTGACCTTTCCTGTCTGTAGCTGTCTTGACCTGTTAGTGGTAATGGTATTTGTATGGGATGGGGAGGTTGAGAAAGAGAGAGAGATGGGAAATCTCTAAAGACCCAGGGTCAGATCTTTAATTCATTAAACTTTCATGCATAGTAGAGGGGGAAAAGGAGGGGAAGGGAGTGGCTTACAAAACCCAAAGTGAGCCATTTTAAATGTTACACAAATATCTGTGGAGGCTTGTAGGAAGTCTCTTGCTTTAGCTTCTTATCTCTAGCAGCTACTTCAGATGATTTCAAATAAGCATCTGCACTACAAACATACAAATGTCCCTCTTTCCTTAAACTTCCTGCTCACTTTAAACACAATGGTTGTGAGTTTTCCTTCTTCAAGTGCTGCCAGCCACACCCCTACCAAGTTTGGACTACTTGGTCGTCTCTCCTCTAGCAAAACGTGCACGATAGCTGTGCAAACACTAGGCTGGGATACCAATGTATTAATTACTCGCAGTGGCATTAATGAAAGAAAAGTACAGTATCTAGAGGTTCATGAAGGAGTAAGTGCAACAATCCTGTTGTCCTCTCCTCAGACTCTTATTGCAACCAGACTGATATTCAATGCTTTTCAAGGAAGAAGTAGATAAAAGTATTATGGTCATTAAGGCCATATATATTCCCATATATATATATAGTGGAAGAGGTCAGCTGGCTTCCTCAAAGTCAGGGTGTTCATGTCAAAGCTAAGAGTAGAACCCGTGTTTCCTGTCTTCCTGTTGTGTATCTAGTTTTGTAATGATTAACATAATTCCTGTTAAATAGTCATCAGTATGATTCATGATGATAGATTATAGCAAAGATCTTTTAGCCAGTCTTTTCTCTCTCATACCCAGGGACAGAGACCATGACAGAATGCAAGAGAACGGCACATAGGTGCGCCATGGGAGATTCAGACTGGACATTAGGAAAAATGTTTAACTGTGATGGTGTGTCTTTACTGGACCAGACTTCCTAGAGAGATAGTTGATGCCCTGTGCCTGTCAGTAGCCAAGAGGCAAATGTATTGAGGGTAATATTGAGGCAAATGTATTGAGGGTAATGCCCTCAATAGAATGATTTAACTTTTGGTTAGCCCTGAAGTGGTCAGGTAGTTGGACTTGACAATCTTTGTAGAACTACAGAGTCAGCAGGACAGCAGAATAAGTACTTATATGATAAATACTAAATGTAAGGATCAGTTACAACATTTTCTAAAGCTGCTGTTGTGGCTAAGGGACAGAAATATACACTTGCTGCCAACAGGTGTTGATAAGCCTGAAGAAGGTTCCTTAAAAAGAAGAGAGAATGAAATTACCAGACCCTAGGAAAGAATTTTATATTGCTATTTAACTTCTTATGAAAGGCATAAGTATTGTTAAAGTCTGTGTTCAGGACTGAAATATAAGGATGTTACTTGTAAGACAAGGGAAGGCAGAATCATCTGAGTATATTATGGTTTAATTGGCCTCTGATATGAATTATTTTGGAATTAAAGTCTTGAGGAAAAAGGTGCTGTGCTTTTCTTCAAGCTTGAAAAATCGGTCTCATTTAACTTGACATGACTTTGCCATTCTGTCTATGGAGGTGAAAGGATATTTTTAAAATACAGGAGATTATGGTCAAGCCCAGACTTCTCCAAAACAGAGCCTAAAGAAACTCCCATCCAGAATCACTTGGCAACTCTGCAGAGCCTATGACTTTCAGCTAGAGAATCTTCTTCAATTTTAAGAAAGCAAACAGAGTTTCTGGTGTGGGCAATTCAAATGCTCTAGGCACTTTCACTTCCAAATGAGGTGTGGGAGCAATTTGGATTACATGAGTAACACTAGGAAGCTTTTTGTTGACTTCAACATTTAAAGTATGGAGATATTCATTAGGATACCAGAAGATTTGATCAGCAAGGCCCAAGTTGTTATTGGCAAAGCAATTAGATGTGAAAGGAGGAATCTATATAAAAAATCTGATTCTTAGAGCATTTCTCCGTGGCATCCTTCAAGGCATAAAACTTCTAACAGAGGCACCTGTCTGCAAAGTGTCATGTACCGTTAACCACTGTTGAGTCAGAACAGATTTAAAAGAGTGACTTAAAATACATAACCACCCTTTCCTGTGTATTCTTCCCTGTGTATCCTTCTCCTTCCAATTTCAGATTTTTCAGCTCTCCTAAGCATTTCTTTCTTCTGTGTTTCATCTGTATGCTGGAGGCTGTACTTTTCTAGTTCTTGCCTTGCTTTGTGACCCATATTTGTTCCTCAGCTGTGCCAGATTCTGATATATGTCAGAATATTGTGGCACAGGAAACAAGTCATCACTGCTAGATCTTTGCATTGTTACGCTTCCTTTCCCAAAAAGCTCCTGTTTTAGCAAAATCATCTTGATTGGTGTGCACAGTTCTGCTTGTTGCATACAACCAAAGGTAGCTTTTGTTGTGCTAGACGCATGCACAGTGATGGAGGGGAAAGCTGAAGAAAAATAAATAGTGAGTAACTATTCACTGCCTAAAGTTTTGTCTGCCCAGCAAAGTGAGGTTTGTTTCCAGCTGGCACTTCTCAGAATTTCAGTCTCTGTGATTGTTTCTGCAAAATGAACACATTCAGCCTTCTGTCCTCTCTCGTTCACCATTATCCAACAAAACTGATTGAAATGCTCTTGCTACCCCTTGTGGCAATGCTGTGCAATAATGCATTTGCTCATGGGTGTGCTGTCTGCTTCCTATTTTTGTCTTGAAATACTTGAGGTCTGTATGTGTCAGTAAAGGTGGAAGCATAACAGAAAATGAGTCTGCTGCTCCCTGACACATACAACACTTCTTATCTTCCCTAAGCCAAGGGAAGTGCTGTAAGGTTTGGTTTCAAAACTTCTCATTTTAGTGTAGAAACTTCACATAAAAGGCAGAGGAAGAAATCCCTTTTTAAACTAGCAGTCAGAGAAATGGTTTTGTAGGGATGCTGGACATCTTGAAGGTATAATGCTTTCATAGACTGAACACAAATACAGTGAACCTTACCTTGCTGTAATAAACCAACAACAATTCCTTGTTGGTTCTTCTAGTGAAGTGAATACAAGAAGAATCTACCTTTCTGGACTAAGACTCTAAGAGCAGCTCTCTGCAACGAGCAAATTATTTTTTTGTCTGCCTGTCTGTATTTATTTACTTTAAGCCCCTATTCCTGGGAATTGAGATCATATGAGATCCTCAGTTTTCATTGCCCCTTCACCTCCTTCTTTACCTCTCTCAGCATTCCTCATCCCTCCTATTCTCGCACTGTTTCCACTGACCTTCCATTATTGTCAAAAAGAACTTGAAAGCTCTACCCATGTCTTCCAGTTCAAAGGAAAGAAAGAAGAGCCTTAGTGGGAATGGAAGAAATCTCAGTTTTATAATTTTATAAGCCTGTTATTTTTTACTTCTGAGGTACCTATTACTTCCATGCCTAAGTTTGACAATAGCCATAATATGAAAATCTGTGCACTGTAACTAGTTTAAACTGCAAGAAAGAGTTGATCATCCCTTGACTAGTGTGACACTGAGAGGAAAAGTGCTGGTATGTGTGTGTACCATCTCAGGGACTGCAGAACTGGAAGAATCTCCATTTTCTCTCGTCTCTCCAGAACTCACCTCTCAAACTTCCTTTCCTTGCAATGGAAACATAATAAATACACAGGCTTGAAAAACTTAAGGTTTGGGGTTGTTTGCTATCCTGTGGTTGTTGGAACTCCCTTGAGGACTCTGCCTGGATGCTCTGGAAAAAATCAGAGTGAGCTTTTAAGTGGTGGTCAGCCCACCCATGCCACACAGGTCAAAGAGTAGCAGCCAGATGGAGAGCTGTGTACTGGTCCTGTCCCAGCTGGGGGTTCAGAAACAGGCCAACAGCCCATACTTTAAAAAAAAAAAAAAAAGTTGAGTTATAGAAACATAAACAAGGGTAAGCATTTGGAAAACAGCATCACAGACAAAAACAATTGGTACTCTCAGTATGCCATGAAGGTTTCAGATTAGTATGTGTTATTAACTACCAAAGGTGAGAAAAATCCTACAGTCTTTTACAGCCTATTTCCTCCTAATTTCTCAATGTGGATGAGACTCTCTGCCATTACAGACCTTCCTGACTGCCAAACTCAGATGTACTCATTCCAGATGTCTTGGCAAAGTCAACAGGTAATTCTGGAAGAGGTGGAAAAAAGGCCAAAATACTTTGATGTGGAAGAATAGGGAAAACCCTTTCCCACTTCCATCTGCACATGCTTAGTGAGGAACCTGCAATCAACCAGTCACTATAAATAGAGATAAATGGGTGGTCATTCTTAGTGAGCACAGTCAGAGGTATTTCTAGTGCCAGGATCACAAAACAGACAAATAGAGTGGCTTTTCTTTTGTAATGTGGATACACAACTGATGACGTACTCACGGTGGGCAGAGAAACATGTTGCTGTGAAATAAGGCAGGGAAAGATTTAGGTGAGCAACATACGCTTAAGCATAGTTGCCCAAAAACATTCCTTTAGTCTACAATAAACACAATGGAACTGCACATTTATGCAAAAGTGGTTAACTGATTCCCACTTACAGAAGATACAGCAAATGGGATATCATACACTCCGTCAGTTACCAGGATTAAGGATGTACTGCTCTTTACAGTAGCACACAATAACTGTTTCTCCCAGGCACAACTCCACAGGTCTATCCCATCTATTAAAACTTCCAGTACTATTCACATAAACCAACGGTTTAGTAGTCAGTGACACTGAATTACCTGATATAGCATGCATTTAAATTGAACTAAATATCAGTATATCAAGGAAATGCTCTTTACTGCAAGAGCATCAGTCTTGATAGCTACAGATGAGAGCCTCTTTCTACAAGAGGGCACCAAATAGAGGGGGACCTTAGATCAAAGCACATGAAGAGAAGCAATTTTTCCTGTAGTGGGTTACGAATCTGTAACAACCTGTTGTCTGAAAGCTCCTGGCTAGATCAGTGAAACTGCTTTTCTGAGGATGTAAATGCCAATTGTTTGCCTACGTTCGAAAAAGAAGATTGGATTAATTCATAGAAAAGAAACCCATGGAGGCTTCCTAAATGCACAGAAACTACTTCTGGCTTAGGAAGTTCCTAAGCTGAACATGGGAGGATGCTGGGAGAGCGTTAGCAGGAAGCATTGCATATGCTTGTCCTTTTCTTACTCTTCCTGTGGCACCAGCTTATGGCTGCTGCTGGAGACAGCATACTAGGCTAGATTAAACTTCATTCTGATCCCATATAGACTAGCTTTTAAGAGTGATGAGTTCACTGTTAACTTGTACAACCTTAGTGTATAAAAAGGAAGACTTTAATTCTGTTTTAATTCTTCTGCCCTGTCTCAGAGGGATCTAAGAAATACAAGGTAGACAATGTGAAAGAGTTGACTTAACAGTTCTGAACTGCAAAAAGATGTTACTTGAAAATCATGTTAAAAGCTTGTTTTAGTTGTTCTGTCTTAAACATTTTGTCTGCAGTAACTGTGACACTGTTCAGCAACTACTATATCTTACTTGTGTTATGTGTTGTCAATGTTTTTCCAGGTGTTCCTGAAGCAGAAGTTACTTGGTTTAAAAATAAGGTCAAGCTGTCCTCTGCTCACCACCTGCATGATGGGTTGCTGCTAATTGCGAATGTTTCTCTGGCAGATCAGGGTTTATACTCCTGCAAGGCAGCCAATCTTCGTGGGGAGGTAACTGAAAGCTCCCTGCTGTTTGTTCTTGGTAAGTTCAGGGTATTTTGCATGCGAAGCTATAGGAATATGGCTGATGGCACAATTAGCCTTCAGAATTAATCAGAGAACATGGAGAGAGGGAACGACATACAGACAAAATGTTTGAACCCAGGGACAGCCCCTCCCAGCCTTGACATATCCAGTTTCAATCTTTCAGACCTACTGGCTAAGAAAAGCATTTATTAACAATTTCTTAAAGTGACTCCCTTGAGATGAGATTGATGCCACTTTTTTCCCTGTGAAGTGCTCTGCTTCTGGTTGGCAGTCTTTCTGGTACGTGGCTGTGTGGTACTGACCCATTTCGTATCAAACAGGTGCATAAACACAGTGCACTTTAAAAAAACACTTCCCACGTTCGGTGAAGGGTGAAGTTTACTTTTTCTTGGGTTTCCAAATAACAGGCAGAAAGCCTATCTGGGTGATTTGAAAAGACAATGTCAGCTGTGAAATATGGGTGGAAGTGTTACCTGGTGGTAACTGAATGTGTGGGAAAGGGCTTTCCTTTCCTAGCAGCTCACCTCTATTATTTCTCCCTGCCTGGAAGATGAATGATCCAATCAGACTATGTAAATGCTTTAGTACATTTGATAGTGAAGTGTCAAATTTTAAAACCTAGTCCATGTTATTGGTACAAAATCACTAAAACAGCCAGTACAGCTCTCATCTTTCATTACTGGAGTGAGCATAGGTCTTATGGATGATAGAGCTTCCAGAGGAAGTTTTAAAGTGAGATTTCTTATAGTTTCACAGATAACACTAAAGTCCCTCTAACAGCATTCACATGATTCCCTTATGAATCCAGACTGGCTCTAGAAACTGAGCTGAAAAAAAAACTACAATAAATATCAGCTGGGTTTCAGGCTATACATCAGAACTCCCACAAGATTTTTAAATCCTTTTCTGACCTCTAAAAATGGCTTATTTTTTAAAGGTTCAAAGTTACTGTGGGTTATGTAAGCTTTTGCTTTTAGGCAAATCACATTTTTAGTTTCTTGGTGGAAATAAATAGTTCAAGCATCCATGTACTTCTGGTGTTGAATATGCTGAGCAGCAGAAATATTGCTCGGTTTGTGCTGTGATCTTATTAAAAAGTGGTGAGGCCACCATTCACTTTAATCAAATATTCTATAATTTCCACAACAAAAAGAATTTGGAATGATAGGCAATGCAATCAATTTTTAAAATAGTGTTACTGTTACTAAAGGACTAAATCGTGCAGTTCTCAGTGTAGACTGATCCTCTTGAGCTCTTTGAGCTCTTAGTCCTTTGGAGCTCTGCCTAAGTATACCACAGGATTTGAGAGGGTTATAACCATATTTAATCAGGGCTTGATTCAGTCTGTAGCAGACATGAAAAGTTTTCCAGTGACTGCCATGGACATTTGATTAGGCTGCTATGCTGCATAAATTTGCCCTTTATTCCAAGCTGCTGTATCTCCTGATACCACATACTCTCATTACATATGAAAATGTTCAACCCAGAATGCCATGGTAGCCTTCAGACATAATTTCTTTTATTTGTAGTCATACTGATCTAGATGTTATTTTAATACTTTCTCTAGTGTCTTATCTAATATCAAATAAAGCACACCTTTAGTAATTTCCTGAAGTTGCTTAGAGTGCCCCTTTGAAATGATAATGTTGCAACATGACCAATAACGCACCCGTAGGTAGTGGTGTTTTTTTTTAAGTCCCTGAGGTATTTTCTGCTATAGTGTTGCTTATCACTTCAGTTTCCCAATCTGTTACTAGAGCCTCCACGACCCCTTCCTAACCTAGAAGACTTGACAGCAGTGCTTTTCAGCACTGGGACCAGACCTCCTTCAGTGTTGACCTCTCCTTCAGGAACAAAAATGGCCATCAGTCCAGGGAGCTCTGCTCTCATAGGTAAGTCAAGTGTTTTATGATTATTTTTTTTAGATTAAAGAGGGTTCTTTACATCACAGGTTTAGATTATCTAGACATGGAGCACTGGGACAGTCCTTTGGCAGTCATAATAATTGTTAAATTGTTTTCAGAACTTGAAAACTCTTTTTTATTCATTAAAAAAAAAAAAAAAAGACAGTCCTCTTATTAGTGTTATGCCCCAGTGCTGCATGCAGAGTAAGGTCTCCATTGTGCCACACTTCATAACACCCTGTAAGAAGCAATCTGTGACCTAAAAGGCTGGCAATGTTGTTCAACACAAGACATGGAAAACTAGCAAGTCAGTTGATCTAAGAGAAGAAATGCTTGTGGATCTGTTTTTCTGTTTCTTCTGCATTTGTGTACTAGTCTTCCCATATGTCTGCTACCCATATTGTATGTAATCCTTCTCCAGAACAGTTTCTAGAGTTTTCCCTATCCCTCTAGCCTTGGTTTTTCTCTTACAACCTTTCTTTTAATCCTGTTCGTTTCACTCTTCTTTGTTAAATCACACAACCAATGTGTGCAGAAAGCAATATAAGGAAATATCCCCAACAAAATGTTTTCCCTGTCTCACTATTTCTTTCTGCCCTCCATGTATCTTTCTCTTCTCTGCACTCCAAGTTCTGTTAGAGGCTGTAAACTCTTTTCATATCTGTGAATGTGATTTGTTTATAAAGAGAATCTTACCCTTTTCTAAAGTTCAGGGCATGTTTATTTTAAAATTAATTTTCTCACACTGATCTTCAGCCTCTAATTACTATCAGGCTCAGATAGGCAAACAGCTTCTCCAACAGGCTTGGTACTGTATATGGAGAAATTCTTCAAGTTTTGCAGTTTCAGAACAATCTTTTACCTTTTTAGAGGTAAGAATCTGAAACTTTCATCGAAGGGTCTGTAGCTGACTGGTTGTTTGAAGTCCTGGTCTCTGTACCTTCCATTATTTTTAACATTTAGTAGCAATTTTAGGATTTTCTTTTCACAATGGAGGCTTTCTATTTATGTTTTTAGTTTTGCACTGTTTACTTTACCCCAGTGCTAACATCTGTGTACATTTGCAATAGCTTTTAGCATGCAGCTCTGGATTACATTTCTGCTTGCACAAAAACTGCAGTAAAATAGTCCTTGTTGTGGGCAATATCTGAAGGTATTTATTAGTACCGAATAAATCATTTTGAGTAGGTTTTATTGTATTCACCATTGTTAAGACTGGGTCACGCTCCTGTTTCATCCATTTCCTCTCACTTTTCCAGAGAGAGATCTTTAAGTTGCAGGGATATTTGACTGTTTGAAAGCAGTAATCAAATGACAAAGGGTGTTCTTCCCTGCCTGTGTATAACCTCTAAACTAATTTTGTTTGGCCATGTTGCCCTGTACCTTGCCCTTCCACTTCAGGGGTAAAAATTTCCGTGAATCTTAACAGCAAAATAGCAAAGCAGATTCCTTCTTGAGGCAATTCCCTCAACTTCACGCAAGTTTTACTGACCTGAGTTTGAGGCCTGTATTACTAAAACCTAAGGAAAGCTCCTGAGAGATTTTTCCTAATGAAAAAATCAGCATGGGATGGGCTATCTAATCAATTAGTAAGCTACAGACCAGTGTGCTTTGTCAAGTAATATCATCAAAACAAATATGGAAAGTATATATACATTATCTGAATACGTTTTCTGTAGCTGTCCCAAAGAATCTGGTTTCATTCACAAAGAGAACAACCATTACTGAAAAAAAATAGGACTCAAGTCAGCTATTTTTTAATCTACACCTAGATTACAGTGTACTCATATCAGTATAAATCATAGTCACAGATTCTGTGTTTTCTCCCATACTTAGTCTCCCCACAGCCTTCCAGTATAGTGGGTGAGTTTATCACAGACTTCTGGAAATTGTTGTGGTGTAATCGTGCAAGCAGCTAAGGACCACACAGTTGTTCACCCACCCTCCCACTACAACAACGGGATGTGGGAGATAATCAGTTAAAAAAAATAAACTTGTAGTTGAGATAAAGGCAAATCAATAGCAAATGGAAAGGAAAAAGAAAAATGAAGGAAGGGAGGGAGGGAGGGAGGGTGGGAAGGAGAAAGAGAACAATACCCAATGCAAGTGATGCACAAAACAGTTGCCCGCCACCAGCAAACCAATACCTACACCTTCCTGAGCAACAGCACCCCTGCCTGGCCAGCTCCCCACAGCTCTTTTACTGAGCCTAACATCAGATGGTATGGAATATCCCTTTGGCCAGTTTGGGCCAGCTGTTCTGGTTCTGTCCCCTACCAACTCCTTGTGCACCCCCCGCCTCCTTGCTGGCAGGGCAGCATGAGAAACTGAAAAGTCCTTGTATAAGCAGTGCTCAGCAACAACTAAAGCATCACTATGTTGTCAACATTATTTTCATTGTAAATCCAAAACGTAGCACCTTATCTGCTACTGTGAAGAAAATAAATTCTATCCCAGTGGAAATCAGGAGAACCTGATCCTCAGAAATTGCAGGATAAGAGAATTTGTTGAATAGGGAATAAAATAGGACATGCATAAAGGAACAGACTGAAGCGTGAAGTAGTGTTAAGTGAGCTTTGGGAAAATATACATGTTAAAGGAGTGGAGAGACACCAGAGGTTAAAAATGAAGTTAGAAACCTGGATAAATTCAAATAAGGGTTTGTCAGGGCTTAGGAAAAATGGGAGTCAGAGCTTCTTTAAATATAGTTTTGTGCCTTGGGAAAAATAAAAATAAAAATAAAAAGAGAGAGAGAAAAAAATAGCAACAAGAAAAATGAAGTTACAACTGAGAACTTGCATGGAAATTAACAATGGTATAAAATACAACAATTGACAGGCTGAGCTAAAAGGAGAGGAAGAGAACCTCCAGACAATCATACATCCTATGCATTTTCTCTGACATGTAAGTAGAATTGTGCAATGCTTCCACCATCACGTCAGTCAGTTGAAATAGTGAACTTGCTCTCCAGGATCAATTTCTATGGGCTTCTTCTACATAAAGTTTAGCAGATAAGCAGGAGGGAAATATCAGGGCCATAACACAGAAGTCTGGTTTGTAGGTCTTCCTTGCTCATAGTTAAAGATCCTTCAGCAGTCACTTCTGTGCCTTTACAGTATAAACAGAAGAAAAAGTCTACTAAACATCCATGCTCTGCCCAATGGAGTCAGCAAAGCTCCCATTAAGATCTAATGTAAAATACCTTTTTTCATGAGCTGATAGGAACATTTCTGTATTGGTTACTTTATTTTTTACTTCTAAAGGGTTGAGATTTCAGGTAGTTTTCTAGGCTAAGCTCATCATAGTATCACAGAATCACAGAATGGTTTGGATTGGAAGGGACCTTAAAGACCATACAGTTCCAACCACCCTGCCATGGTTGGGGACACCTCCCACCAGACCAGGTTGCTCAAAGCCCCATCCAGCCTGGCCTTGAACACCTCCAGGGATGGGGCATCCACAGCTTCTCTGGGCAGCCTGTGCCAGTGCCTCACCACCCTCATAGGAAAGAATTTCCTCCTTACATCTAATCTAAATCTCCTCCCTCTTAGTTTAAAGCCATTCCCCCTTGTGCTATTACTCCATTCCCAGAGTGCCTCTCCCGCTTTCTTGTGGGCCCCCTTTAGGTACTGGCAGGCCACTATAAGGTCTCCCTGGAGCCTTCTCTTCTCCAGGCTGAACAACCCCAACTCCCTCAGCCTGTCTTCACAAGAGAGGTGCTCCAGCCCTCTGATCATCTTTGTGATCCTCTGCTGGACTCACTCTCACTGTAATGCATCCATGTCCTTCTTGTGCTGGGGGACCCAGAGCTGAATACAGGTGGGGTCTCACAAGAGCAAAGTAGAGGAGGAGGATCACCTCCCTTGACCCACTGGCCATGCTTGTTTTGATGCAGCCCAGGATACAGTTGGCTTTCTGGGCTGCAGGTGCCTATTGCTGGCTCATGTTGAGCTTCTCATCCACTAACACCCCCAGGTCCTTCTCCTCAGGGCTGCTTTCATTGCCCAGACTGTATTTGTGCTTAGGATTGTCCTCAACCGATGTCAGAGTCTTGCACTTGGCCTTGTTGAACTCCATGAGGTTCACACAGGCCCACCTCTCAAGCCTGTCCAGGCCCTTCTGGATAGCATCCCTTCCCTCCAGGATGTCAACCGCACCACACACCTTGGTGTCATTGGCAAACTTGGTGAGGGTGCACTCAATCCCACTGTCCATGTTGCCAGCAAAGATGTTAGACAGTGCTGGTCCCAATACCAGCCCCAGAGGAACACCACTTGTCACTTATCTCCAGCCGAACATCAAGCCATTGACCATAATTCTTTGAGTGCAATCATCCAGCCAATTCATTATATCATCTGGTTAGAAAGCATAGTGTAGACAGTGGCATAGACTGCTGCTTACACTGCTCTTTTGCAACTGTTGGAAGGATGTATATAGTTCTGCATTCCTCCCCAGACCTCAGGTTCATTGCCAGGTTGTATAATACCCACTTCTGTGTTACCTGCAGATCACAAATCTGAATGCCATGTCTTGCTTCAAAGCAGGAGCTAGAGCACCCATCAGCTCAGAAATATTTCTGGTTTTGACAGTAGTGGGAACTGACAGTCAGTGATGAGCAGCAGACAGTCACCTGCTTTCTAACATCCTCGGTTTATGGTAGGCACACACAGGCTTTATAACACACACACATAGAAACAGTAGTAAATTTTTGAAGTGACATTTCTTTGGAAAGCTTTCAGGTTAGATCTTAATCTTATGAAAGTTTCTGGGTTTGAGACTTCTTTTTTAATTTTCATTACAGTTTTCCTGAATGTTAATAGTGAAATAGCTATGGGAGACATAGCCCTTTTCCTCAGAAAATAAATAAATAACATATGTATATATATATCCTATGTTTGCTTCATAGTAATAATTTCTGTTTTTTAACAATATTCATTACCATTTGACTTTTATAAGGCCTGATTAATTCACGGAATTATCTTTTTGAACTCAAGGACATCCTAAATTCATGTATTTTCAGTAGATTTTCTTTATTTATGCTACCAGTATCAGTGAATTCTTTGACGCAACTCCCTGGACACATTTCCATGGGTCCTGAGCATTTTAAATGTTTATTTGGCAAAATCAAAATTGTATGACCCAGTGTTCATGACTTCTGACAGTTGTGCAGAAAAGGGTTTGGGGCTATAAAGAATTTTTGTTTTCATTTAGGTTCAAGCTTATGGTGTCCTGTATGTGAAAACATTCCAGTGAGAAACTGAAAATCTTACAAACTGGCAGGAATTCACTACAATTTCATAAATTTGATGTAACTTCATTGGAAACCTTTGTTGACTTATCAAAAGATGCAAAATATAACACAAAAATATTTCCTTATCTTAGCCCAGAAGAATACTACAATCATTGCAGTTATGTGGCATAGTGAAAACTGAAGCTTTATAAAGATGAATTACATTTAAGTGAAGAAAATTCCAGGAACATGGGAGGATAGGTCAGGAATTAATATTTCTAAGAATATAGAAATGTAGGAAAGGTCACAATGAAGGAAAAAACAAGAGGAAGGAGAGTGTATTTTGATTGCTTTTAGCGGCACATTGTTTCTTGGCATGTGCTGCTTTATTTAAATATTTTGTTGCAGATAAGCTGCATGGCTTGCACAGAAAATGGCTGTGAACACATTTGATAAATCATTCCCCAAAGCTTCAGGTTAATGCCCCACATGTTGATAAATATCATCAGAAATTTTTATCAAATGTGATGATGTTTGAAAATATAGTTTGCAACTGAGGAAATTGAAGGAGGGATTTTGCATAGTACCCTGTATATAATTAAATAAAGGTTTTTGTCTGTATTTATGAGGCATCCACAGGAAAAGATGCACCTTTATTTCAGAATGCAGGACAAGCTCATGAATTTAGAAAGAAAGTGAAGCATAAATATGTAAAAAAGCTAGGACGTGAAACGAAAAGTACATCTAACTTGGCACGGTGCAAGGCTTAAGTAATGTCTCTTAAAAAAAAAAAAAAGGCAACCCAGAAATATTAGATATTGTAGTAGTGGAAGCTAGGCTATCTGTTATGTATATCTGCAATGCATACTTTTAAGGCTTACTATACATTGATGAGATGTTCACATTTTGACCAAATATATATATATATACATAGATAACAGCTTTTTTATTTTTTAAATCAAAAAGGAAGATACCATCATTATGTAAATTCCTAGCCTTTATTCTGGTTTTATGCTTTGGATGAAATGAAGCTGGTGCAAGTCCTGGAGCACTATGGCTATTCTAGTGAATCTGGAGATGTGACTGACCCTATTAGAAAAAGTTATTTGAATTTGAATTAGCATTTATTTGAAAAATGGTTTTCATCCCCTTTTATTGCCTACTCTAGTCTCATTGGAATCTGAGCTGTGCTTTTGCACCTCTAAATAGGATAAACACCATTTCTCTACCTCACAGAGACATTATGAGGACAAAGACATGGAAAGATACTGATCCAGTCAGCTCTTCCAGTATCGCGACTGTGTAGTTATCATATTTTCCGTGTTGTCATCCCCAGCTTAGGACTCTGAATTTTCATCTTTCCAGGCTATGCTTACATCTGCGTCTATGTATTAATAAATAGCTTAATAAATAAATAAATCCATATAGGTAGGAAATACTAAAAATAACTGTAAAGTTAGATGACAAAGTGTATCATCAAAGTTTGATGACCAGAAAAGTACAGTCAACTGGAAAAAAAAAAAAAAAAAAGTAATATTGTTGTTCCATATCAAGTTTGCTCACTTCACAAATCAGAACACAGTTTTACTAACTGCCAGTCCTGAAAACACAGTCCTGGAAAGCAGGTTTCTTTCTGTCTTTATGTTATCCCCAGTGACGAGAGAGTTAGAGCAGCTTAGCTGCCAATTTCTCTGCTGTTTGAAAAGACAGAAAATGGCTGGACTACAAGTTCCTGTCCTGCAAACAGCTACACTACTTAATAGTGAAGCTATTCTTCAAGCAAAGCAACAATAACCTTTTGCTTAAAAGGTACAAAGGATTCAGTTATCAACAGCAGTATTTCCCTCTCATTTTCCTTTTACCAGCTATAGTATACTCCCCTTATTTTCCAGCAGAGCCACTTAAATGTCCAGAAGAGGCCTCAGAAAGCAGAGTGTGAAAGCATTTTTGTAGCCACCTTGCCTTCAATGGCCATATTTTTTGTGTCAATAAATTACTTACTCTGAAGGGGCAACTGCATTAGAACCAAGCCCTGAAGTTCAGGAGGGTTTTCAGTCTAGAGGACCCGTTCAAACCTGTGGCTAGTATTTGCCTCTCTGCATATTTGAGAGTCCTGTAGGTGTGGCACTGAACAGAAGAATTGACCTAAAACTTTTTAATATGTTCTGGGGTGCTTTGTTGTGAGTCAAGTGCTATGCAGCTGGCTACTTTAGGAGAAGAAGCAATTCAAACTAATACCATGATTACATCCAAACTTTCTAAGCAGAACAGAAAAAAAGTTAGTGCTGCAATTTGTTGCTATGTGTATTGCTCTTGACCCAGAATATTTGTAAACATAAGACTGTTATTTATTTAAAATCAGTATGAAAAGCAATAAATGAACCTGATGAACATGACTGAACCCACCAGCATGGATCTCTAGTCATGTTTCATGGTATGCTCAAGGAAGAATATCTGTTTGAAACATCAGAAATTTTCCTTTGTTCCCTTTTCCCCTTCCTCTCCCTACCATAAGCCTCTTCTAAATTTTCCTAGGTTCTGTGAATTAGTGCTACAGTTGGAAATGGGATGTAGAAATACCAAGTAATTTACAATCTGTGCAAAAAGTCAGTAAATATATAACTCATGAGTAATTATGATTAAACCAGTGTTTGTGCTCCCCTAAGAAATGAGGCAGCTGCAGAAATTGTGCAGTAAGAGTCAGATAAAGTCATGACTATCTATGAAGTTATTTTGCCACAACATCATTTTTCCCATCTCCTCTCACTCTGTAATAAATTGGACATCACGTTAGAAAAGTAGTTCTAATGCTAAAGAATGTTTTTGGGGGAAACTTTATATTATGCTAATAATATTTCCACTGTGTTGAGGATAAAGCACAAGGTGCATCCATGAGATAATCTGTCCGGTTAATTTTGTTTCCCATCCCCTTCCATCTTTGTCTCCATGGAAACACTGCCTCATCACACTTGGAGAATTCCCATGTAAGTTACATCTCTGTGAGGATAAGATTTAAAATGAATATCAAAAGTGTGCCATTATAATCATTTCTAGTTCCCCAGTCGGACACTCTCACATTATTTTCCATTCTAAAAGTTACGTAATGTTCAAATAGCATTGCAGTATCTTCCTTCTGCATCAGACTACACTACTAGCCTTTTGATGAAAAGTGTGGATTTTCATTTGAACATGACTACTGCGTGCAGTTCACAGTGTGTATGGTATGTAAAGCACGTTTGCCTGGTCAAACACTTTGACCACGCTGATATAGTGTTTGTTCTTCATGCAGTCAGGCTCTGGTCCTGCTGCTGCAGAGCTCTGAAAGCAGAGTTAAAAGAGCAAGGTCCTCAAGACAACCTGCTGCTTCAGTTTGGCACCATGAATGAGCCAATATGACAACCACTGATCCAGCAGTGGTCAAAAATGCTGCCACATAAAATAATATCTCTGGCTTCAGGGGCAATATCTGTATAATTCTGGTTTTGTGGTAAAAGCTGCAGCCCGTGAACTCATGCCTTTTCCAGGAGCAGTGGCCTAGATTCTGTTCTAAACTATCCACCAAGGCATATTCTGGTGAGAACTAGGGCGACGAGACTCGCCACAGGTATCCCAGTCTGACCTGTCAATCTGCCAACTCCTTCACATAAAACATTGTTGTGCTTTTTACAAAACTTAAGCTTTGCTCTAGAGTAAGTGTTAAGGGAGTTTCAAACACCATGGGATTCCTGACCTGTTGACTAAAGGGCTTATCCATTCTCAATTCTGAAACACCCTCTCCCTCCACGTTGGTTCTCAAGACCTCCCCTAAACTGCTAAAGCACTTTGTTAGTCAGACAGAAGTTACAGTCCCCTCTGGAGCAAGCAGCCCTGGCTGCCCTGCAGCTATCTGTCCCCCACCTCCTCTGCTCTGTGTTTGTTATTTTCCTTGCACCACAGAAGTTTCCTGAGTTGCTGAAGTCTCAGGATGCAGCAAGTTTATATCAGCTTAATAAATACAGAAAGGTTTCTATAGCAGCACTGGCCTTCGCAGCTTGGACTGCTAATCATGTTTTGTGCTAGCTCTTGCTCTGTCTCCTTGTCAGACTCCTAGTGCTGCACTGCTGCTCAGTGCATGCTCCACCTGACTGTTTTGAGTGCCGTTTTTCCTCCACAAATATATTTGTGCAGTTAACCTGGAGCAGTAGCATCAGTGGAGCAGAATGTTATTCTGAAGTATATTCATTTCTGTCTTTGCCATGCACTGAACAAGCCCATCAAAGTTATCTAAGCAGGCCACTTCAGCATTGTGTCCATTCTTGTAGGCACTGTTTTCATCATTTCTATTTATTTTCACCATTCCTGATTATTTTCATCCCAATCCTTAGTCGTACAAGATTATCAGTGTGTAGGATTCCAATTTTCAGAGTTCTTATTAGAAAACAAGCTCTTTTACTAAAGTTTGAAAACTCCCTTGCTTTTTTAATGGGCCCACTGTGTGGCCCATGTATATTTGGGAACATTTTTACAACTTCTCTGAGGCAGGGAACGGGCCTAACTCAGGTTTTGTTGAATATGGTGTAAATTTAAAATGCTATCTAAATGATATCAAGTAACATCAACATGTGTGGCATTGGGTAACTAGTTTAGGTGTTTTGAAAACAGTTTAAAAGCCATGTCATATATTTAATATAGTAAGTTTCAACTGCTCTTTGGAGCCTTAAATAGTTATTTAAAGTACCTAATACCTTTTTTTTTTTTTAATGCTACTGTCATCAGTTGAATTGACATATTTCGAGAATTCCTAAATACATGCCTTTCCTTGTCTAGCATAAACTCATGTTCATTTGGATTTCTTTAAGTTATTAAAAACAAAGGTTATACTTAGATTAACATTGATCCTTTCTTCTGGGGATTTCCAGGATCGCATTACCCTTTGTGAGTTTTATTTTATACACTGTATGAAAGCACTGAGAAGTATATTTCATAACAATTTTCATAACAACCTGAATTAACAATGTCAGTTTAAATTTACACTTTCTGCTTACTATATGAACAAATCTGTACTGTTTAAGAAGAACTGTAAAGGCTTGTCTCTTATTTTTTCCACTTCAGCAAACAGACTTTGCTTAGGGATTGTAAGACTTTCAGACATGATCTTACTTTACCTGCATTTGCTTAAAATTTCATAGAATCTTGCAATATCCCAAGTTGGAAGGGACCTACAAGGATTATTGAGTCCAACTCCTGGCTCCACACAGGACTACCTAAAAATTAAACCATATGTATGAGAGCGTTGTCCAAACACATCTTGAACTCTGGCAGACTCGGTGCCATGACCATTTCCCTGTGAAATATGTTCCAGTGCCCAACCACCCTCTCCATGAAGGACCTTTTCCAATACCTCCCATCAAATTTTGCCCTTCATGTTAGATACAGGAGGGAATTAAATTTCCCTCTTTTTCTCTAATTAAATTAGAGAACTATTTGTCAGACAAATGCAAATGCATGACAGCAATCTATGTTTAAAGAATAGCTATCATTTTGAAACACAGTTCTGTATTTTTTCCTTCTATTACAAACTGTGTTTAGGTTAGTTCATAACTCGTTTGACATTTTTGCCATTGCCTTCCGTGCAATTCTGCTGACTTAAGTTAGCAGCCTGCTAAAAGGAATCGAGTCTAGAGTCTAGAGTCAATAGCATTCACATTTCTTTGTCTCTGTCATTCAAGCCTGCGGGTGAGCAATGGGAGTATACATGCTACATGTTTTGTTCTTTGTGCAGTAGCCCAGAGTCTTTCTATGGCTACAGTCATACAGTGAATGTCACAAATATATAACAGGGACTTGAATTTCATCTGCACTGTACATTTGCTCTTTCCTCTCAAGAAATTATTAGTTGTGAAAAATTATTATTGTTGTGAAACATTGATCTTCCTTTTCCAAATACCCCCTTGTTATCCTTGAAATATTAACATCATTCCTACTAAAAGATGCAATTGGTATTAGGTTTTTGTTTGTTTGTCCAGCTTTTGAACATCTGTGACTCATTCTGGCTTTGAATGAGTTCAGAGTTGTGGCGGGCTTTGAAAGGGAGGCTGAAGGCAGTATTTTCTTTCTCTAGGTAAGAACTGAAGAAGGTCCCTCTCGTGCCACAACTTCTGCCACTCAGAACTAGTCCCAAAAAAAATTCTCCTCCCCATCTCCCTAGGTGTCTTGACATACTAACACTCTGCAATAGCTGGGCTGTTTGGAAGTACAGCCAGTTTTTCCTTCTCAAGCTGTTTGTTGCATTATACAGACAGATGTTGAGCTTTGGAAGGATAAAGCCATCAGTGTCCACAGGAATGGAAGGAAGTAGAGAATATGTGTTGTTAATCTGCATTAAATTGCATTTAAATTTTTCCAGGGAGATTAGAAATGGGTATTAATGGAAAAATTTTTTTTATTGTACTCTGTTTCTCACTTAATATGCATAAAACATTATCCCATAGTTTATGCGTCCATAAATGTGGGAAATGTAGAAAATGTCACTTGTGAAATGTGCGTGATTCTTGTTCTGCATAGACAAATAAGGAGTATCCATTACATACGAGTCTCTTAGGTGTTAGTAAAGTTTTATTGTTAAATGTGAAAAAATATAATAATTACTCACTGGTAAAACATACCGAGGGAACAGAATTTGTTTTTTTCCCCCCATATTATTGATTACTGGCTGATCCTTAAGCTAGTATTTTATTTACACATTTTGAAAGAAGAAATAGTATACGAGATCAGTGAAATAGTAACAGGAAGACTATATGGGTCTGCTTGGCAATAAAATTTTAAAAAGAAAAACAGGCATGAACTAGAACTAGTTGCACACTGAAATCAATTTCAGGTCCTCTGCACTTAATGTCAAACTGACCTTTCTGCTTTCTTCATTTATCCTGCTCAAACCGTTTGCAAATGCCAACAGTAAAACTGAATTCACAGCATGTCTTTGTCAGTTGTCATGGCTATATGCTGACCTGTGAAAACCCCTTCAGTTTTCTTACAAGTTGAGCAGTATTCTGTAGGGAAAAATAATACGGCCACTTACTGTTAAGTTTATCCATTTCCTGAGTATTCCTTTGTTTTCTATTGCTTTTAACTTACGCAACCTTAAACCATTTAGGCTGATACCTTTCACATCTCTCATTTAGTGGAGAATGAGTATCTCCTGGAAACTGGTAGAGTTGTTTCTCAGAACAAGAGAAGGAAAAAACATCAGTACTTAGAAAGGACAAAAGGTGTAAGGTAAAATGAAGCAAATGCAGTGGAAATGTAATGTTAGGAAGAGAGCTGCCAAGGATAAAACTACATTAGACTTTGCCAAGGAAATTAAAAGAAATAACAAAGACTCTTTACCCTTATAAATAAAAGGGGAACACAGGAAGAGAAGTGACCTCTGTGAGCAATGAGCAATCTCTCATTCTCCCTTTTTCAACTCTTTTTTTTCTTTATTTTTTTCTTTTTTTGAGATTTAGCTGTATTACCTAGACCTTTGCCAGTGAAACGTTACCATTGCAACTGCACAGGCTATTGTGTACCCTATGGGCCTTCTGCTGGGGAGTCCTTGCACTCACTAATATGTATTTCATAAAGAGTGAACCAGCCCTAAAGGGAAGTCTTGTCTAACCAACGCCTTGCCTCACAGAGGATGCAGGCAGGGCATGAGGAACAGAGTCAAGCCACATGTGGCTAGCGTACTGGTGAGAGGCCCACTGTTCATCCTCCTGAGTGGCAAACAGCCTGAGAAGTAGATGTAGGTACTGTGAAGACCCCCTTCCCAGTCCCTGGATCTGCCTCTCAGCATGTAATTGTCTGTGACATGCCATGGGTCAGTCACCACTGGCTTTTTCCACCTTGAATGAATTCTTCTCGTTTGTATGAGCAAGCAAACTTTGATTCTCATGTGCAAGGCAGCATCTTCTGCTACAGAGTTAGTGTAATTTGAGGTATGATTAGTGGCAAAAGGCAGATAAGTAAAGAATACAGCAACCCAATTCCTAGTGTTACTTTAGGGAAGTGACTAAAGTCAAAACAAGGTTAGAAAGGGTCCTCACTGCAGAGACAAAAAGACAAAAGTGATTCATTATACATAAGTATTAATTTAAACAGAACAGCATAAAGCTGCTGTACAACAAGCTAACAACCAGTGTAGACTGCACCCCTAGAAACTTAGCCAGACCTTTTATGTACCAGAGAGATGCTGGAGCTTCAGGTCCAGCCTAATTCACAAGCAGTCCAAATAATGTACAGGTTCCCTTCAGCATGGCTTTTCTGATTCCCCATCCCTGAAGTCGATGTGGATGGTTTGCATCATGGCAACTGTCCAGTTCTTTCTTTTTCCCCCAGGAAATATGCAAGGTAACTTATCTATCTGTCCTTTGATACACATCTATCTTTCCATTGATTATCAAGTCTCACAAAATTTCTGCTGTGTACAGTTCATCACTGAAGCCAGCAGTGTGCAGCTGGTAGGAGGACTACAGGAAACAATAACATACAGATACACCCCCTCCATTAGCTCAAAAGGCAAAGAATTCACCATGAACCTAAACCTCATTAGCTGATCTGATGATAAGTAGGCACTCCCAAATGATGCTACAGATTCACCAGTTTTCTTCAGTTGCTTGGTTTGGTTGGCTTAGATTGAAGAATTGCTCATCACTGAGCTAAACAACCTCTAAAAACTCAGTTCTATCTTTGTTTTTTCAACATTTTTTTATGCAATGAAAAATTTGTGATAACTTTTGTGTAAATAAAACTTCTAATGTTTAATACATTAAAATTAAAAAAAAAAAAAAAAAAAGAAAGAAATGAGAGAAAGGTGGTCCTGTGGCTAAAATAGAGGAGTTGGAGGACAAGTTCTGTTTGTACTGCTTGCTCAAAAATGTTTCTTGAGCTTATGCTAGGTGTGTAACTTCACTCTGCCACTTCCCTGAATACTGAAATGAGAATGATTTAAATTAATGGGAACCTTAGAATGCTTGATATAAATATTTCTGAACTGATCTGAGATTTTCATATGGCTGATTAGCTGGCTTTTTGGAGTTGTTTTTTTGTTTTGTTTTTTCCTTCAGCTGATGAGAAGGTACTCATTACTACGTTTGTATTTTTCATTATGAGAAAATTAGGAAAAAAATGAATGGAAGTGATTTTTTCCTTTAATTTTTGCCCACTTCAGAGCATGTAATTTTACAACAAGTTCAATACTCAGCAGGTTTATTTCATGTCCTTATTTTTGAGGTTGTGCTGTGGATGGCCATCCAACCCCAAACATCACCTGGCTTTACTCCGGCAAGCCTCTCAGTCTGAGGCATCACCTCCTGGCAGCAGGACGAGTTCTTCAGATATTCAACATTAGTGATGCTCCTGAAGGTGAATTCAGCTGTCTTGCTCAGAATGAGGCTGGCTCACTGATACAAAATACTTCTCTGACAATTCAAGGTAACTCTCTAGTTTCAGTCCTTCTCCCTCATGAAGCTCTTGGCATTGACTTCCATACATTGCCTTTCTTATCCTGTATTTCTTTTCTCTTAATCCAGGGCTATGAAGCACAGCAGGAAATAGGTGTTTTGATGTTTTACCACCGTAGATATAGATTTGCAGGCCTAGCAAATAACTTGCAATGTCTTAGGTTTCACTCACAGTGTCACTTTCCCAAAATGACATCTGATATTTCTGGCCTGCTGAGCATGTAGCACACCTTGATAATTCAAGCTATACTTACAGCTGCTGTGTCAACTAGAAATTTGAGACAGGGGTGCCACAGATCAAATCTTTAAAATTAGAAAACCCGCTGTTAATCTTCTCAAGTCAGTGTTACACAGTCTCTACTTGCTTGAAAACCCTTTGCTTGTAAAACTGCTGTCACTGTTATTTTTACCCTAGAAATAAACTGAAGGTGACAAAGTCACTGAACAGAGCAGGGTGGATGGGTTGGAGCAAAATATGCAGCTTTCATTTCCACAGTTGTCAGGGGTGGAGTGGAAAATAATTTAACTTTTCCTTAATTTTTGCAACAAAATTTAAAATGTGTTGCGACCCCTTCATTCACCTTCAGGATGGATGATCTCTGTAATCTACATGGTGAGAAATGTCCTTCACTAAATCATACCCCTTCGCAATTATAAATGGTTAAGAATGAGTATGTACACTGTGTTTTTGAATGCATAGCTCTGAATATGAAAGTGTACCTTTAAGATGTTAAAACAGATTATAAGCCCATTCCTTCCTTTCATTTTCCTACTTTGGGGTGATCCAAACTTTTCAATGAGAGGGTCTAATGGCTTTCCAGAAGATTCAGAAAGTCCTTCATGTGACAAGTGAAAACAGGATGGGTCTTTTTAATGCTTGGCAATACACTGAGCATGTGTCTTCAGTTCTATCTCAGTCTCAAAGCTCTCACAAAAGTGAAAGGCAAGGCCAAATTGTGTCTTCCTTGCAGACACCATGGTTTCCCACCACTATTTTGTTATCTGAGTTTAAAAGTTGGTTTAAAATATGTTTTAAGAGTAGATTTGCAAAGAAGAATATGAAATATTTACTGACCTCTGTAATTGCATCCACTGAATTGCATTGCAATAAATGTTCATGGTATGAAATCACTGGACAAAATCAACTGGAGTGAACGAACCAGGGGACTTCTTGGGAGTTAGTCAGGCTACACTACTTTGATAATTATCAAAGGTCTAGAACTCTGATCAAGCTTTATGAACTATCTAGGGACCTTAAAAAGGGAATTGGTAGCCTTCTGAAAAGTGAATAAAGGATGTATTGCCAGAAGGATTAACACGTTTTTCAGGAACCGATGCAAAAAAAAAATAAATAAATAAAATAAATCTGACAATATAATAGGAAGAAATCACTGGGAACTAAAAATATCATTTAAGGAAAAAAAATATGAAGAGGTTAATATCCTATGAAATCATTCTTATATTACTTTTAAGGGTGCTCCATACTTCTTTGTCACTGTAAAATTTCCTTTTTTGTATTTTTTCACAAGTGTTTGAAAAGGTAGTTATTTTCACACACATACTTCTTGCTTATCTTTTAAATTAGAGATATGTGTACCACACATACCAGCTGTGAGGCTTTCTGCAGTGTCATGTTTAGCTGCATACCAGGAGCTTACATGCTTGCCGTGGTACCTGCTGGTCTCATTCTCCCGATGGCCTTCTGAAGTTTCTGACTAATTTACAGACAGCTAACATACAAATAGGCTCAATGAATTACCCAACTAAGTTTGTATAAATGCAGGGATTTGTGATGCCCCACGTACCTGTCATTTGGCATCGCTGAACTGTACTACAGCGTCATTCAATTTCCATGTCTGATGCTTCTGAGCACAGAAAAAAAAAAAAAAGGGGGGGGGGGGGCGGGGAAGGAGGGACAACATTGTTGCAAAAGAGAGTTAGTCTCTTTTCTAAGAATCTCCTGCTGACAGTTTTTAAGTGTTAGTGTGTCTCTCCCATGCTTTTTGGCAGAATACCAGTGGTCAGTGGACAAGCTGATGGCTTGTTCCTCTTCCTGTGGCCACAAAGGGGTGCAGCTGCCCCAGCTCAGGTGCTTACTGGATGGGACTGAAGTCAACACATCCCACTGCAAAGAGAAGCCCAAGCCAGCCCTGCAGCCCATCGCATGCAACAGGAGAGACTGCCCTTCACGGTTTGTCCTTACCATGTTACTATGTCATATATGCTTTTAAAGTGTACTTGAAAAGTTTTTGGTGCTGGAGTGCATGTCATTGTAGCCTTGCCACTGCCTGTCTGGGGAAAAGTCATGGCTAAAGGGGAATTTATGAGTGCTTAACTTTGACAGTTGGGAATTAGTAGCAAGATTTGTGGAAAATGTTGACAGTAAATGGTACAGACAGTGTTTACTCCTTCAGTAGTTACGTTAGAAATGGATGGAAAAGTTACTGCTTACTCTTTATTAGCAAAGGTCACAGCTTCTTGGTACTTTTGAGTTCTTCCCTGACAGTGGGAATAGTCAGCATTTTTACAATGAGGTAGAAAACTGAATTTTCATTTCCATTTCAAGCCTCACCAGTTCTTTAAACTCGTAAACTTCACTGGGGGCTGACATTACATGGGGAGGGGGAGCACAGTGCTGTACTTCATGAAAGGAAAGATTTCACCCTAAATGGGGCCTTCAGACAGTACTTACTGTATGTTGAAACTGTAAAGTAAAAGAACTCAATGTACTTGTCTTCCTACCTCCGATTAATTACTAGCAGATTTTCAGACCCTTCAAGGCCAGATCCTCGTTAGAGAAAAAGCATTGACCTAGTATCTTTGTGGTTTATTAACATAAATTCAGTACTCTCCACATACAATAGCAATGACTGGAAAGTGAACAGAAGAAAGGAAGCCCCAGAAGTAACAATCTGGACCCTTGGAAACAAAGCTGTCCCAGTAACTGACTAGTTAGAAAAGATGCCTGCCCTAGAGCTTACATCAACTCACTCTGAAAAGACATCATGTTTTTCTCTGAGTTTTGTTTGTGATTAACAATATGATGGCTGATTTTTAAAAGATTAATAATAATAATAATAATAATATGTAAATCAAAGTTACAGAGAGGTCTAAGCTGCAAATTTCAAATCCGAACCCAGAGCCAAAGCTTCCCAGAAGATCAGTGCTTTTGAGTATCAACTTTCAGCATTGTTTCATAATTGATCAAAATACAGCACAAGAAATACGGTACATCAAGGCTGAAAAGTGTTTTCCAGACATTTACTGGTACTTGTCATTTTGGATGATGGAGAAACATCTTGAATGACAGGAAAACTTGTCCAATAAGTCTATCTTTTCTGCCTAAGAAGCCTACCTTTTCTGCTTTTCCCTTTATGACTCATTAATAATGCCCATCAAGGCCAAGTAGAATCACAGGCTTCCGTGGGCTGGCTGAGCTCAGGCCAGGCTGCTCAGGGCTTCACCTAGGCAGGGCACGAAACTTGAGGGAAACTCTCAGTAAGCCCAGGGGTGCAGCTGCCATCAGGGGGAGCTTGATAGAAGTGAGCCAACAAGAACATGAACAGGGACAAATGCTGAGCCCCATAAGGCCCTGTTTGTTAACAGCCTTTAGGCAGAGTAAAAACAATTCATCATCACCCTATGAGACTCATCGTCAAACCCATTTTTCACCCAAGCCATGTCAACCCATCCAGACTGCAGCTTGGATATTAGACTATTGATGGAGACAAGTAAATGGTTTCCATGGCCCTCACCTTGTTGTCAGATCTGGTCATTTTATCACAGAATTCAATCAGGTACGTCAGACATGACTTACCTTTGATCAGTCTGGGCTGACTGTTCACAGTCATCTTCTCCTTTTGCGCAGAAACATGAACCACAAGGACTAGCTTCTGGATTTTCCCAGGCACCCCAGTAAGGCTGACCAGTTCCCTATACGTCATCCCTACATCCTTTTTTGAAGATGGTGGCAATGCTTCTCTTTCTCCAATTGTCAGGGGCCTCCCCAGTATCCATAACCTTTCAACAATGATAGCAAGCAGCCTTGAGGGGACATGGGCAAGCTCTCTCAGCATCCTCACACATAGCCCATCTCATCTCATACATTTGTATGGGCTGAGTTTTCTTGGGTAATTCCAGCCTGTGTTGGTTGTAAATTTGGTGCCTATCCTGTACACAGCTCTGTACACACAGGAGTTTCATCACCCAAGAACTGCAGGGTCATATGTTTTTTGTATTCCACATGGCACCATAAGACTTGATTCCAACAGCAAAACAGACAAAGAAGCTAGACTTAGCAGCTACTTTGCAGTAGGTTTTGTTTCTTTGTTTGTTATCTGAGTTCCTGTGTTGCTTGAATGTCAAAAAATGCAGAAATGCAGCTGCAGATGTAAAGCTGAATTCCCTTCACAGAGTGGAAATGTCTTTTGTAAAATTAGCACATCCCATTGGACTTTGTGGGCATGAAGGGGGTCAGACAGAGGTCTGCCTCCTTTTACAGACTGTCTCAGTTTAAGTGCCCCTGTAATCCTTTGCTTTCTGTTACTGATAAACACAGTGGAGTCATGACAGCTTGAAAGACTTCTGACTACACTAAGGTCTTTCCCTTGTTCTGCTGCTTTCTCCCTGCAGAACACACTTTCCTCCTTTGCCACCCATTGGTCTAAAAAAGAATACATCCCAGTGTCTATCCAGAGAGTCAGATTAGTGTTATACTCTCTCCATATTAAAAATGCCCCTGTTCCCTAATCCAGTGGCTCCTTAGCTGAGATGTGTGTAAGTGCTTTTCTGTATTTTTCTGGATTTTTTATTCCCTCCACTCCCTTATGTCCATTGTGGACATGGTGTTCTTGAATAAGCAAACACAAGGTGGTCAGGATCTCAAGAGAAATTTAGTACAACTTCCCTCATTCAACAGAGTGATTTGGGACTGGCACTTATATTAAAAGAGTCTAATCTGATGCGAGGAGAGGTTCTAAGCAACCTGATGAGAACTAACCAGCCAGATTTACCACTATGGTTGTGTCTTGGGTAGATGGCAAGGTCCTGTTTAATTACCTTTTTTTAATATATTCTTACCCATTTTTGCAGGCAACTATTTTCTGAGTTGCCAGCGAGTCATAAGACGGAAACCAAAAGAGATGTGATGAAATATGAAACGCGCTCATTAACAGCAGTTTGCCTATGGTGATGGCCGTAAATTCCATGGGAATGGTTTATGTCTTTTTATCCCTTTCCTGAACAGTACCGCCACCCACACTCCTCTCTCAGGTCCTGAGAAACTGTTGAGATGTATGCTTGGAAAAAAAAGTTGATTGAAATGCAGGGCAGAGCTTTATGAGGGAGGGGTGGGAAAAACTTCAGTTCCAACCTCACCAAACTGCAAGAAAAAAAAAAAAAAAGAAAAAAAAAAGTAGTTGTGTCTTTGTTTTCTTTGTCAGGAGTGTGTCTGTTCATATACTTGTTTCTGTGACCTCAGGAATTAATCACCTGTAGCAACTGAGGAGCAGTAACAGATGCCTCTCCATGCGGCTCGAGAACACCTATTGCCTATTTTGCAAAGTAACCAGAAACACTGCCATTGAGGGATAAGATAGGCACTATTTTCCCCCCAATATCACACAGCTCCTGCTGTGTATTCTGAAACTTAATGAAGCAAACTGCTGACAACCATAAATCTCTTCAGGAAACTAATAATCAATTGTGTCCTTCCTGTTCCTACCAGTATCTTCTTCCCAAATGCAACTGTATGAGTGTTTCACCTAATCAACCTTAAATAGGCAAGATGTACTGTCCATCTTGGTAAGAGTTTGGACCTGGACAATTATTTTTTTGTTGTTACAGGTCTTTTATTAGTTATACTGGATGTTTTAAACCCCAGCACATATGGGATTAGACCATCAGCAGTTAAATGCACAGTCCAAGCTCAAGAGGAAAGAAAATATATGTTCTTTGTCCCTGTACTGTCCATTTACAAGCTCCATCCCTGAGCAACCATCACGCTTTACTATATTACCCCAGCTGTCAGGGAGGTAACAGAGCAGGCAGGGCCTGACACGCACCAGCAGATTCTTGGTTCCTCTGTCAGCAGCAAGTTCGAAGTGCCCTGAGAGCTACTCTATCAGCTTTATGAGGAGAGTTTTCTCTTCTGAGGAGTGAAAATTGGCTGCAGCCTGTGACTGTAACCTGTGATCAAGCCCTGTGACCCATTGCTGGGGCTGTTATTGTTGCCTGTGATTAAGGCTCCTGTGGCATAGTGGTGTGAGAGCAGCCATGTCCAACCCCTGTGACTGGGCTAGTAATATTTACTAGGCTTTTAAAAACAACCTTAAGGGCAAAACTAATATGAATTCTGGGCCCAAAGAACTGTCAGAGAGATACTTAAATAAAAAATATAATCTTTTCCCGGTGTTGTGGTTTAGCCCGGCTGGCAGTCAAACACCACACAGCCGTTCGCTCACCCTCCCCCCTCCCTCTCCGGGATGGGGGAGAGAAACGGGAAAGTGAAGCCTGTGAGTTGAGATAAAGACAGTTTATTAAGACAGGGAAAAGAATAACAACAATAATAATAATAATAATAATAGTATTAATAGTAATAATGTGTACGAAATAAGTGATGCACAATGCAATTGCTCACCACCCGTTGACCGATGCCCAGCCTATCCCCGAGCAGCCGGCCCCCCCTCCACCCCGGCTAGCCACCCCTATATATTGTTCAGCATGACGTCAGATGGTATGGAATACCCCTTTGGCCAGTTTGGGTCAGCTGTCCTGGGTCTGTCCCCTCCCAGCTCCTGCTGCATCCCTAGCCTGCTCGCTAGCAGGACAGAGAGAGGCTGAAAAGTCCTTGGTTTGGAGTAAGCACTGCTCTACAACAATTAAAACATCAGCATGTTATCAGCGCTCTTCTCATTCTAATCCAAAACATAGCACCCTGCCAGCTACTAGGAGGAAAATTAACTCTGTCCTAACTGAAACCAGGACACCCGGCTTCCATCCTTTGAGCAGTTTTCAGTGACTACTACAGGAGGCTGAGGCACTCAGCACTTTCCAGGGTCGTGGCCCAAATGAACCAAGCCATTCTTTGGACCAACACATAAACTCTGGTTGGCACTGATGATACCACAGGCAGCATGCTCAAAGCACGTATGTGCTCCCTGACTTCCTTGCCTTTCTCTGACAGATGGATGGTAACATCATGGTCTCCATGCACACGGAGCTGCGGTGGAGGCATCCAGATGCGGCGAGTGACATGTCAGCGGCTGACAGCAAAAGGCAGCTCTGTCCCGATGTCGAACGAGGCTTGTGTCCAGGTGTCCAAGCGCCCCGTGGACACTCAGAACTGTAACAGGCAACCCTGTGTCGAGTGGGTGGCCTCCTCCTGGGGCCAGGTAAGAAGCATGCCAGCAGTCTGAAAACAGCCTCATAGTGTGGGCTGGGGAGAGCTGACAGAATATGGGAGGCTATGGTCTGCAGGTTTTTGAGAAGGCGACTAATTTGCTCAGCTCTTTGAACTCCAGATTTGATGCACTGCATGGTTGGGTTTCTGTAGCTTCCTGCAGTCTCCAGAAGAACTGCTTGTGAACAGGACTTCCACTGCAGACCCCTATTTTGTCCCCAGTAGAAATATCTGCTATCTTCATTATAATGACAGGTTACAAGTCTGGGAAATAGCATTCTCTGTGTCTACAATTGCCCTTACCACCCATGGAATGTGTCTCAGTTTTGGCTGTCAGGAGTCAGGACTAATGGTCATGGTAGGTTTGGTGGGTTTTGTACAACAACACAGTTTTAAAATGTTTCTGATGTTGCCCGAGAACCTCATAAAGTACGAGTCTTCTTGATTAGCTTCACAATGAAATGCAGAATAGGAGGCTACAAGCATTTTCAGATTACTTCATGCTGTTTTTCAGATCTTCAAATTCTCTCCTTACAGCTTCATACAATGATCAGATGTTAAAAAGTTTCTTTCCATAAATACCAAATGTTCCAAGTATTTGGAGTTAAATCCCCTTATCGTGGGAATCCAGAGAAAAGTTTGCTTTGTCTTTTTTTTTTTTTTTTCTGTGAGCTGAGATTTCCTGAAAAGATACTCGCCAATACACATTCAATTATAACCTAGGACCAGTCATTACTATCCTCCCTTTTCTCTCCACTCCAGCATGTCTGAGCCGTATGTGAAGGCTGATGAATCCATGACAGTCCAGACTTAGGGGTAGAAACTTGAAACTTTTAAGTCCAAAGATCTCCAAAGTGGTGACTCATGTAGGGGTATACCATACCAGGATGAACGAGAGAGTTAAAATTACAGAAGACAATTTTTTTAAAAGTTAAAGGAGATACTAATATTGCTTTAACATCACTTTTGGTGGAATAAACATTTTGAAAGGAAAAAATAAAAGATAAGGAAGTGAGGCTTCTTACAATGCCAGAAGAGGTTAACAAAGTTACTAGAGTATTAACTACCAGTCTTGACATAGTTAGCTACGATGAAATACGTTGCATCTTTTCTAATCAGTGTGTGGTAAGCCAGTTTAAAAACAATGACAAATGCTATCTCATTGTTTTAGAGGTTAACGTAACATAGTAGTTTGTTATTTATAACCACATGCATTCTGTATTTGCTTAGAGTATCATGCACAATACAGCATGCCTCATCAGTTTTCTTATGATGTTAGAAGAAAAATCTTCGGAGACTAGAACTTATTTTTGTTCACTAGTTGAAAACATCTTCATTAAACTCTTGTGTATTTTGGAAATTTCCCTCATGAAAGAGGAGTGAGTTATTGTATTACATTTATGAGTAAGCAAGGAAATATCTTTCTTTATGAAGGAAACAAACTGTCCAATTTTCAGTCCCTGTGGAATTCCAGGTAAGGACTGGATTATCCTTTCAAAAAAAAAAAATTACCTCATTCTTGCTTTTAGATCATTATGGTTTATCCAGGTCTCCATGACATCATACTCAGCCAAGATGATCAAAGAGATCTGAATTCATTTGTTGCACCTGACCTCCGTGCATTATAATATAGTATTTCTCCTGCTTAAAAAAATGATGTCCCACATGGGGCTATACAGCTCAGTCTCTAAGCCAGAAGACTATTTGCTCTCTGATTACAGTTAGGAATGTACCACTGGCTCAGTGGCTCTGTGGCTCAATGACTGTCTGAGTAGTATCATGGGATATTCTAAAGAGGCCATCAGGTCCACATTCCCTAAGTGCAGTGACTAACTTTCCCAAAGAACAGAGAAAAACAAATGACTTACCCTCTCTGTGCCTCCAGAACTAATTCCTTTTCTTTCCCTTCCACCTCCCATTTAATATTAGTGGCATTTCATGGGCTGTTTGACCTGTGCTATGTATCACATAATGTTTTGAAAGCAGTCACTCAAGCTTGCTGATGATGAGGACTGCCAGTCCTACAGGTAACGCAGAAGTGCTCTACACGCTCCAATGAATGACATTTCCACCTACCTTGCTCAACAAGGGGCTTGACTGAGAGCATGGGAAACAGCACAGTCATTTTCTTCTCTCTTCCAATTATCAGAGAGGGAAGAAATAGAAGCAGGAAGTGAGCATTATGTGAGGAGTGCATGGTAATGTGAAATGGAGCTTCTAGTAGCAGTGGAGGAGGATAGAAGTGTGGAAGAGAGAGCAGCCCTCTCCTGCCAAAACTTCCTCCCTCTTCACATTAACAAACCCCCAGTCTGTTCTGGAATATAATTTCCAGATACTTAATAAACAATCTGCTTCCTAACATTTGATTTAATTTTAAAAGAACACAAACACATGCTACATACCAATATCTAATTGCAGTTTAATCAAAGGAGAGGATTAGAAGAGTTAAACAGCAAGTGTGCAGCTGAGACACTTGAATTGGTTAGGATAACTTCATTTTTGGAGCAAACTTGCAGATCTGCTGTGTTTGTCATGCTTGCAGCTTTCATTTCTTGTTCTGCAATACTTTTAAATTGTTATTTGTAGTAGAATATGTCCTTGGTTCATTATGTTCTTGGTTATTAACAATTTTCCCATAAATTGTGATGGTTCAAGCTGCAAAATACACAGTAAAATGAATGTATTGAGATTTCCTGTACGGATCATAGGCTCTTGGCTAACAATGTGAGAGTATTTTATTTGCCCTAACAGATGTATTTAAGAATGAACTATTGAAGAGGAGAGGGTAATAAATTTACAGAGCAGATACAGAAATACAGTTTTAATACTGCTGGACAAAAGATGACTGTGTGCTCAGCCTCCAAAGTGTGCAGAGCTGCAGGAAGTGCTTGCAAGCTTCACAGTCACTGCATGGCAGTATGCACTTTATTTCACCAGCAGTCTTATAAAAGGGGAATATTGCCTTTTACCTCCATTAAGTGTTTCTCTGTGTTTACAGTGTAATGGGCCTTGCATTGGACCACGACTGGCTGTACAGCACAGGCAGATACTTTGCCAGACCAAAGATGGGACTTCTGTGTCATCTGATCAATGCAGTGCCTTACCAAGGTAGGAGAGGAGTCTCTTACAACTGAAACCACTGTCTTTTGCATAGATTTTGAATGGACTAGTGATTTAACTGACATTTTTTGTGTTTTCTATATGTAACAAAAAGGTCATGGTACAACCTGTTTAATTATGTGGCATAAATCTCATCAGGCTTAAGCCCAGACTTCAGTATTGATTCATTTGAGGGAAAAAGAAAAAAAAAAAAAAAAAGAGAGAGCTATCTAACAACTGAATAGCCTTCTAGGCATGCCAAATCCTGACTGAAAGGCCATGCTATCTCTTCCTAGACCAAGGGCACATTTGTTACCTCAGTTCTGCTGGTAATGAAAGAACTCCCAAAGCTGCCATTCTCCTTATCTCTCAATTAGACATAAATGCTTATTGGATAGAACGGACTCCACAGCTTTTTTTTCCTACAGATAAGCTCCACTATTGACATTATAAAAACATATTTACTTTCCATAACATTTAGCCATGTAAATCAAGCCTAACTATGGCTGAAAATTACTATTAGAGGCTCTTTGGCACCCCAACATGTATTTTAATTGTCCTTGTGATGAAAAGAAGAGAACCAAGTGTTCTTCTGTAATCTTCTTCCCTTCTGAGACAGGGTTAAAGGGAAAAGGAGGGTTTCTAAGAACTGTTTTTGTTTCCCACTGATTACAGACATCAGCAAGTAACAAACCTCTGACGAGTTTTACTGGCTGCCACTTCTTTCATTACATCTTTTCAGTGGAGCTCTGGTTTGGCATTTAATGGCAAGTGGTATTTAGGCCAAACCCTCAAATAGTTCAAATGGTCATTTAACTCCAGTTGTGCTATACCAGCTGGCAACACTTGAGGGTCTGGTCCCTGAGTGTAGTTACAAGATTGCCTTTCAGTGCATGAGGCTTACCTGTGCTTGCCCCAAGTGAAGACTTGTTCCAAACAGTGCTCTGAACAAATTATATTTGGAACATGCAAGGCTTGCAGTCCCCAGAGCGTGCATGCTGCCCAGAGTGGCACTCACTTGCTTCTCGTGCAGCACAGTGAGTGACAGGGCCCCTTTTCCCTTCTGCTCATAGGCCTTTGAGCACTCAGAACTGCTGGACTGACATCTGCGGCGTGCACTGGAGGGTCAGCCTGTGGACCGTGTGTACAGCTACCTGCGGAAACTACGGCTTCCAGTCCCGGCGCGTGGACTGCGTGCACATTCGCACCAACAAGCCTGTGCTGGAGCACTACTGCTCCTGGAGACCACGGCCGGCCAACTGGCAGCGCTGCAACATCACGCCCTGTGAGAACAGTACGTTCCTGAGCAGAGGGGAAGAGTGGGATGGAGGAGGTAGGAGGAGGCCTTTGGGTCCTCCATATGGAGCCATCTCCCAGAACTGTGGTGCTGGGTATCACAGCTGGGCTTCCTGGGGACCCTCCAGCCTGAACAGATGCAAAATGCAGTGTCCAAAGCTCAGCATCCCAGCATGGGGGACAAGGTGCCCATTGCAGTTTGCTGGCAGTGGTGTCGAGTGGGGTTGACTCGCGTTGTATCCCCTTGCTAAGCATGTAAAATGGCCCAGCTGTCCATTAGTGGTACAGACATGAAGAAAAACACAGATGTTATTGCAGTGAGCTGTATAACTGCCCTGTGATGATCCCTTTTTCCAGCCTTGATATGGAAAGTGGGACTCCATCAGATAAAAAAATGCACACAAGGTCTGGCTGAGATACTGGACAGTTTTCCAACCTGCAACTCAAAAGCAGGAGGCTTCAGGCCTCAAAAGCTGTCCGAATGATACTAGGGACCAAAGTCCTACGGAACTTGAAATGTAGGTTAAAGTGTCTAAACATCTCCACCCTGGGCTGTGTTCTTTGGCACACGTGAAAAGCACAACGTAACATCTGGTCAGCTGTGAAGGCACTCCCACACACTTTTGAAATGCATGAGATTGGACAAAGTACCTTTGAGCTACTCTGTTAAAGAAGTTTCCCGTTTAATTTACTACTTCATCTTCGGTGTAACAGCTGTTAGGAAACTCTAGAGCTTCCCTAGAATGCCAGTAGATGACACAGGAGTGCTGGAGAAGCTTCAAAAGCTCTCCCAAAAGCTCTCCTCATGCTCTGAAAGCAATGGCTGCCCACCGTGTTCTCCTTTGAGCCTTTGGCTGCATGAAGTCCCCATTCAGCATCTGCAGCAAGTCAAGGTCATGCTCACTGTGAGGCCTCCCAGTACAAAGCTGTTTTGGTCCCCTCTTGGCCACACTATGACATGTTCTCAGTTAAAAAGTCCTTCTTTCATTGCCTCATCACCATTTCTCCTTTTCGTTTCTCCTTTGGCAGTGGAGTGCAGAGACACCACAAGGTACTGCGAGAAAGTGAAGCAACTCAAACTTTGCCAGCTCACCCAGTTCAAATCACGTTGCTGTGGGACTTGTGGAAAAGCTTGAAGACAAATGCAATGAAAATGGAGGAACAAGGGGATCACAGCCTTTGCTTCACCGAGGCAAGGACTTTTACAGAAAATATAAATGGAATGGATTTTTTTTTTCATTTTATTTATTTATTTCCCTTTAAAAGAAAAAAGGAAAAAGAAAGGAAAACGAAAACCTTTTAACAAATTGTTGTTGTAAAGGGACCTGACAAGTTTTCCCTCCTATAAATCTGGGAGACAGAATGCAGCAAAATAATCATGAGGTTAGATAACAAAAAGTCAAAGAATCCCATGCCACCAGCAAAGGGCCTGAGAGGAGTGGGACTGCCCCAAAATGTATGTACACACTTGGGGATACACCAATGGATAGATGGGAAAGCGGATCAAAACGTAAACCTAGCATCACATTGAACCACCACAACATGAATCAAAGAATCAAACAGCTTGACAGATCATAGGGTTTGCAGAAAACAAAACAAAACAAAGCAAAAAAAAAAATCAAAAAAAAAAAAATACTAAACTAAACATTCATCTGTGAAGTATACAGACCATTTATCTTAGACTAGTTTGGGAATATAAGCATATGATTTTGCTTTATAAACCTATTATTAGAACCAAGATTGGATTCCTTTTTTCCTTTCTATACCCCTCTCTCCTCCTCCCAGGCCTTCAAATGATCTCAGTGGGAGATAGCTGTTGATCTTTGAGGATCCGGAGTCATGTCTGAGAAAGTTGAACAATGTTGTGTAATGTGAATGAGTCTAGAAGACATCTGAAAATGTTCCCAGGGTGTATTTGTGAGGGAGGATCGGCACTGGGAGTGTTGCCTTCAGCACAGAGATGAGGTGGTGATGTTAGCTATTATCTAGGAGAAGGAAAGAAAGTATGATCTGCTACTAACAGGCTGTAACACAAACCTGCAAATGCTGTCCTGTGCATAACACAGGAAGGAAAAATATCATTTGTGGTAACAAGAGCTGCTTTGAGTACTACGTCCTACTAACACTTCATAGGAATAGATAGGAGTACTAGTTCCCAGAGTTCAGGTTCTTTCAGAGCTGAGGTTTGGGTAAGACATTTGAGGAAGTGGGTTTTCCTTTCCTGCTAACATGAATATTTTCTCTTCTGACAGCCAAGCCTTTCAGTCAAGTAGTAGAAAAAATTTCTGATATCTTTGGCTTTGTTCCTACTCAGTAGAAACAGAATAGATTCAGCATCAGTCCCAGAGGACTAATGTCAATAAATTTTAATAAATTTGCTCCTCTCTGGCTGCCTCCCACAACAAAATGGGTGCTACAAAGCAGCGTATTTTTTAAGCCTAACACCCTAAAAATATGATCTAAAAAGTGAACCTCAGACATCACACATTATGTGTCGTCTGTGAGTCTTTCTCCCTAGCCAATTGCAGTGACTATTCATCCATTGAAGTGCTTCATCCTTTTAGTTCCTGGGCAATTCCTGCTCTGCTCTGAATAGGGCTTTAAAATTAGAAGGGATTTGCAAAGCAGGAGGTTTGAGCATTATAAAAATTTAAAGGAGAGCTGTCTGGATCTGAGGCTTTGACTTGAGACCATCTCTAAATCAAAGGTTTGGCTGTGCTTTACCCACAGTGGGGCTCAGGCCTTATGGTACATTAATGAAAGGCTGTTCAAGTACTGCTGTGTTACAGCTTCCATAATGTGGATTTTTCAGCAAAACCAGGAATCTAATTCTGAGGTCAGTGTCAGATTCATGACATTAAACTGTCTTCAGTTTGGTTGCTTCAAAACACATTTGGCAGTGGATGCTCTCACTATGAATGGGTCTTCAAGAAATAGTGTTGCTAAGCTTCCGTGTAACTTTTTATTTAAAAAAAGAAGAATGTCTTTCTATGTATGTAAATGTATATCTTTTGTGTATATTTATTAGGATTTCTTGTATAAAAAGTGCAATATTAATAATTGTACATTATTTTGTCCAGATAAAACTATTTGTGTTTTTTTTTTTTAAATCTCCCCAGAATTTTGTTCCTCTAAAATCAATGGTAATACTGTATTTTTCACTTGCATTTAATTGAGGATCTGCTTCACTGTGCACAGAGTGCTTTATAAAATATGACATGAGGGAGGGGTGGCATTTTTAACTTGTGAAATGATAGTTATGCATGGAATGAAGGACAATTCCTTAATAATAATAATAATAACAATAATAACAGTAATAATAATGTGGTGGATATTTCTAGTACAGTAGTTAACAAAAAGCAGCACGGGGAAGTATTTACATTTGTTTGATAGATAAGTATATTCAGATGATCACGTGTTGAATGGTAGCTGTGTAACCGTGCTGAGGGTAAACAAAAAGGATCAGATCTGGAGGAGCCACTGTGTCATCTCTGCACAGTGTGAATCTAATTTCACATGTTTGTTCTGTGAATTGTGACTTGGCAGCATCTCAGTAAGATTTCTGAATATTTTACAAACGAACACTTTCCTTTTCTAAAAAGAAAACAAACAAGCAAACTTGTATTTATATATATTTTTTGTACAGGTAATGCAGGATACTTACTTAACTACTGCTGTCTGATGTGTTGTTTATTAATCTTAAAAAAAAGCCAATCAAAGTAGCAAAGCTTTTGGAGTACTCTGTCCTTATTCTGTATTACCATAGCAGCAAACAGCTGTTACATGAGATACACATGATCCACCAGCATCCTCTTTCCCCAAGACAGGATCTGCCCTGTCTTAATTTCTTTTTAAAAGTCTTCAGTCATTCAGATTTTGCGCCTTGTCTTGGAGATCTGTTTGAACTCTTCAATTGCCTTTCTTCGTTCTTTTTAGCCCCTGTTGTTCTTCTAGAGCTATAAGACCACTGCTGGTCCTAAGCTCATGGAAAGTATATAGGCTCATAAAAGTATATTCCTTTTTTCTACACAGAAACTCTCAAAAACACAACTCTCCTCAGCAACCCCTGGAGTGAAGCAATGCATACTACCCCTATTATTCAGTCTTTTCTTATATGTCCCCACTACTTTCATTAACAGAACTTGCAACTCCTTGAAGCATCAAGTGTATAGTTAGAAGGAATCCTAGTCATGAGCAGAATTACAAGGAAGAAAACATGAATAAACTATTTCTCTTAACAAAGACAAAATCAGGTTTTGAAAGCGAAGCTGGTTCTGCTGTTGCCCCTTTTCAGACAAATGTTATAATGCCTCTTCTAAAAGGGAGTGGTGATTTTGCTCTCATTTACTGACAGTTTCCCCAGTATGGTGTTCCTTCCACCACTTTTTAGACCCCTACACTGCAGGTAAATAATACCTCATATAAGCACATGCACACACAGATGCAGGCCAAAGACAATCCCTAGGACTTCCAAGCGACAGTACTGAAGGTAATGGGAATTCAGTCATTCATTTTGAGTAAAACAAATATAAAACCTGGCATTGATAATAAAACGAACAGCAGACCAGCTTAGGTTCTCCAGAGAATAATTATTCTTTTTTTTATGCATATGGCTTTAGTTACCAGTGAAGTCAAAAAGCCTTCAAAACCTTCAAAGCAAGCTTCCAGTTTTCTCCCTACTAATTTTCGCTGAGAAAGAAAAACAGTTGTGCAACAAGCAGACAAATGCGGTGCTGAAAGGTTCTCGACAGGAGACCCATTCCAGGCCCCTGTTCTGTGGCAAGGTAAGGTAAGCACAACTAAGCTACTCCAGACATGTATGTCTATGTGCATGCCTTTAAAGCCATAGAAACCCTAAGCTTTTATTAGCTGGATTTTTTTTTTCCTACTATATGGCTGTAATCATATGAACTGTAAATTAAGGTATTGGGTTGTTTTTTGTTGTTGTTTTTAAGCTAACATCTCTGTAGGTACAGTTAACACTTGTTCGTTGCTCTTTTTAGCTGACTTCTACCTATCAAAAGATCCCTTCTTTCACACCTGGCCAATACTTCCTCTTCCATCTTGTGGTCTATATGAACTCATTTTGCCAGCTTCTCTCCAAAATCTGACTCTAGTCTTCCCGTCCAATCTCTTTAGTTTATCTGCACCCTCTCTCATTTTGGGATTTTGTACTTGGGCACGTACTCCAATAGCTGGAAAACAGTCTTGAATGTTTTGCAGCCACACTTCAGATCAAGACTACTCCTGCTTCACATTTGGCTCAGTCACTTCATAGTCCAGTATAGCTGCTAACAAGACATACATCGTTTCTTGTACTGCATGTTGCTTTTCTCCATCTGGTGCCTGGAATTTGCACTCCTCTGTAGTAGGCATTGGATCTCTCACCCAGTCTATCAACATTAGCAAGACTTGAATCCCAGTTTTTGCCATTGGAAGTACTGTTAGATCACCAGCCTGGCGTAACCCACAGAGCTCTTCAGTATGGTCTTTTTTCCAGCTTTAAAGTACTGGAAATAGTAGAGGAAGTATAGTGGCCTCTGTGACATCAACATCTGAAACAGCTGCTGCAGCTTTTTAGAGACAGGTTTTCTGACCCCTACTGCACCAATTTGGCTAATGAAATACAGTCTAGTGGATGATGGCGTGCTTTAAGAATGATGCGTGTGACAGTGTCAACATTATTACCAAGGTCTATCTACTGCTTCCTTCTGACCCTCCTTGCAAGTTATCCTATTAAACGAAAAGGTAATGATCACCTTATCTGTTTTGTGCCCAAAGACTGACTCATAAATAAATTTGATTAATTCTTTGTCAGTGTAATCCGACACCTCAGTTTGTAGACAAAGGTGAACCAAGTGCTAACTCTCTTCCAGATTTTCAAGACCATTAAAGTCCTCCCAAGTTCTTAATGATAACTGTCAGTGAGTCACTAATTATTTCAGCCAGTTCATATAAAATTAATTTTAGTCATTCAGGTATCTAATTTTTAACATGGAAGCTTTCAAACTATTTTGAATGTCAGATTTTCACACACACTGCCAATGTATACAGATGGAAAGCTCAGAATTGCTAATGCTTACTATGGCCCTACATAACAGCTGCAGAACACAGTATGGAAATCATCAGTTTAACCTTTTTCTTCACCCTCTTGTTTAAAAGTATATGTAAATATACCAATGGTCTTATGCATTAAGTGTCTCAGTTTTTATTTGTGGATACTAAAACAATGTCTAGTACCTTCATTGGCAAAAGAATGGGGGAGGAGACAATTGGGTATCCTTTTTCTATTGATCTTACATATTTCTCACACTAAAAGCATCTTGGTTTATCATCATTTTCTACCTCATTGCTTTTCACCATCTCCACCGAACTGTTTCCAGTTGATCAAAATCAAATCTAAAACTTAGACACATACCTAGTTATTTTCATCACATTTTGCTGTAAGGTTCTTACTTTTTTAATATATATTTTGATATGAAGTTTGATAACATGCAACCTAAAATGTTATTTACCCCAATTTATAAGGGAAAAAGCAAAGTTACAGCATCTTCTCATTATATGTTTCAGCCTTCCCCTGCTTTTTCACTGAGATACAATTGAGTTGCTCCCATTCTCAATCCCACACAGAGACATCAACACAACAATAAATTTTATTCTGCTTCTGTCGCTCTGAGAAGCAAATGTGGTGCTCAGCCTTATCTTTCCTTCAGTTATTACTCATGAAGACTGAGACTAGAAATTTAATGAAACCACAGAGTCTAGCCCTTCTTTTTGGCCAGTATGGTTATGAAATCTGGAACAGCCTATACTAAGCCATCCAATTCATTTTGGATGCCGGAGGCAGCAAGGCTGAGAGTAGTGAGAGCACTGGAACACAAGTGCCTTAGTGTTAGAGAAGTATCACAGCAGGGTCCATCTGGAAGAGATTTTTTTTCAAATGAAAAAAAAAAAGACAAAATTGAGCACAAACTCATGAAATGTACTTTAAACAGACCATCAGCAGTGGCTCCTCACTGATCTGGGCTTGTGCACCAGCTCATGATCTTAAAGAGGTTTTATGCATGGAGAAACAAGGCTAACACAGCATAAAATGTTTTCTCATCAATTAAAACAAAAAAAATCCAAAATACCACAGGCAAACAATCAACTTGTAAGTACTATTGCTAGAAATGATGGCAAAGCGTATGTCCTCTCACTGATGTGGAAAGTATCTGACAGTGTAAAGTAATAAATAAAAGTTTGAAAGTTGAAATATTTGGTTCCAATGCCACCAAAAATAACCACAAAAACAATCAGATGCAATTCATTCACATGAGAGTCCTGCCAGTGCACTTCATTTCATTTTTATTGCAGGAAACTCACTGGAGCTGCTTCACCTTTCACACTTTCCAGCTTTGCACTGGTGCCTGCTTTTGGCACTGTGACTGATGAGCATGTGCAAGGAGACCTGCACAGACTGCTTCCACAGAGAAACAGGGGATTGCATGGGAATGCCTTTAATGCCTCCCTCTGAGTCTCTATCAATCTGTACCACATGCAAGTTATTCTGCCTGCTGGCTGCTCTGAATTACACTGTTGATCAGTCCATGAAGCGTGGCAGATGGGAAGGATCAACGCAGCATTGTGTCACCCATCACACATCCATTTCTCCTTGGCACCTCACTTTGCCAGTGACAAGAGCCTGTGGCCACTGCTGCCCCCTCAACTGCTTACATAGCTCCAAAGAGCTCTGCAGCTCTTTGGCCCTGACAAATGAGCAGTTCTGAGGGTCTGATTTAACGACTAAATGTCACTTCTTTGCAAGGAGAAGTTCTGTCCTATCATGGTCCACACTCCTTTCAAAATGTCTGCCGCTGTCAGCGAGACAAACAGCTCGTGAGGAAGTCGGACGTCGTGCTCCTAAAGGCCAGGCTCATCAGCACAAGATGTCAGTGCAGGTACTGCAGCATCAACACAAAGCTCATGTAACAGAAGCAGCCCCAGTACCACGCAATGCCTGTTCTTCTCCAGAAGAGCGCTTCCACAATTCCCCTGGCACACAAATTCCCATGTAGCAGCCAAAAGACCAGGCATCAGGATCAGTCCCTGAGGGTACAGGGGGGCAGTGGCACGGGTAGGACTGCAGAGAGCCCAGGCAGGAGACTCTTCTGTGCAGGCAGGGCAAGTGCTCTGCAACCAGGTAGGAGCAGGGAGGCGGTTCAGCTGGCTTGAGCACAGTATAAGGTCTATGAAACTGTGACAACTAAGTTTGTGCAAACCAAGATGACTTTGGTTTGTGCTTGCAAACCAGAACTATAAACACACTGTCTACCTCTTGTTCACACTGCAGTTCCCTATTCTTCCTACTAACACTGTGCTTGCCTCTTAGGAGAGGGGGAAAAAAGGAAAAACTAGAATTTTCCTTAAGCCTCTAAGCCCACCGCAAAGAAAAGCTTTAGATTTGTGTAGACATAAATAAAAAAGTACGCAGTTTTATGTGGCTAAAAGGGAAAGGGGTACTGGAGGGTTGTGCTCTGGCTACATATAAATACTGTTTGCTTAAGCAGGGGCAGGATGTGAGCAACTGCACGGTAAGCACTTAGTTATGCACACATGCTTAGGATGACATGGGCATGGGAAAACACTCCCTGCTACTACCCTCTTTAACACTATAAAGTAGTCGGCTGCTTCTAGGTCTCACATGAGGTCTGAGCCTACTTTGTTTACAAACTCCGCAGGGCAAAGCACAAAAATAAAACTTGAACCAGAAAGATCACACCAGACAGGCTGTGAACAGCCAGCTCTCCAAGTGAGGATCAGGGCAGGTTTCTTTTCTTTTAAGGAAATGTTTAATTGTTGGGCTGAGGAGTAATTTGAGTTGGGCAGCATGGAGAGTTCCCCCACTTTTCAACAGGCTGGGTTTCTTTGTTTGGTTGGTTGGTTGGTTTGGTTTGGTTTGGTTTTTTAAGCATAAATTATTGGTTTAAATAAATAGTCCATGAGGTTGGTGGATGCTTGTTAAAACACTTCACCTCCTGAAACACTGATGGAGTCAGTTTTCAACTAATAGCATACAATCTAGTGATTTTATTACCAAAAAAAAAAAAAAAAAAAAAAAGAAAAAATCTCACTGCTAACCCACTACATACAAATCCCAGCAAACGAAATACAGCTGTGCACTGGCAGGATCCCACAGGCACTTTTCTTCTTCAGCAGAGAGCAAAGCAGAGCATGGGCCTGCAGGCCGGGCAAAGCAGCTCCCTCAAGCCGACGTGGTGGCGTTTGGCCTTGCTGTTCAGGCCCTCCTCTGGTGCCTTGCTGAGGACAGCTCTCCGAGCCAGCAAACACAGCACTGGTGAGCTGGAGAAAGCCAGGAATGTAAAGACAAACACACTGTTGCCTCTCTAATAGTTACCCTTTTCCATCCATGCTGAATGCAGGCTAAAACATCTGTGGGACAGATACTCAGCCAGATGGAGAAGTGAAAATCAGGTTGCTCCAAAGCAACAGTTCCCCTCAAAAACAAGGAGAACAGCATAAGCCATCAAATTACTGTTTCCTGTGTGGGAAAGAGGCAGAGAATGGGGAGAAAGTGGGATTTGTAACAGGATCAGCCAAAAGCAAAGTCTGCTGATGGTACCTCAGAAAATTCTCTATGGTAGTTTTGCGTCGCAGTGAGCCCGCTCCGAAGTTCTCTGCCCAAATGGCTCTTTCCGGCTTAGACAGCATGGCTCCCTCAGGTAAGTTCTCTCCATGCCTCAGGAAGGTCATTTTTTTCCTTTCACAATGGAAACACATTAAGACCGGCTGCCTCCTATCTCTGGAGTACCATGCCCACGATCAATATTGCTTTTCTCTGTGCTATGAACATCCTCAGTCCTTGCTGAAGCATACCATTTATCTTTTGGCACTTTCTTCATAATTCTGAAATGTATGGGACACTGACAACTCATGTTCTGCCTCTGGCAATCTGTATAGCACTGGGTGAAGTCCTTCTCAGAGGTTATAAATGCATGGTGGTGTACTTCCATAGCCAGTACAACCAAGCTAAGCCTGGCCTCCCAGAGCCAGGTATTTCTTCCTGCACCGACCTCCTGCACCAACACTGGTAATTGTGCAACTGTGTGATGCATTGGTTCAGGAAAATTAATTAAATAAATATTAACCCCATTAAAACACTGGCTTGCTCTCAGCCAGGACGATCTCCTGGTCATGCACTCAGACAGTGCTAATGTTGCGAGAATAAGAGAGAGCAGGGGAAATATGCAACTGGATGTGAAACTGTAGCAGCCCAACCTTTAATCAGCTTTAATTTCTGTGGAACCACATCTTTCATCACTCAAGCGAACTCGTTTTGTTCCTCAGTGTTATCACATGATGGTTTTAATAAGTTTCTTATACACTTCAGCTACAAGTCAGAAAAAAAAAAAAAAGGGAAGTCTTGGAATTAAGTCAGTCCTGTCTACGTGACACTGCATTGAACTGGTGCACTATTTGCAAAATCAAGAATTCTGTTATTATGGTTCAAATTCCAGATATTACTGATGCTAAGTAACATATTACATTTCTGTTCATTTTGATAAGATTAGCTTCCACCCAGGGGAAAAACAAAAATAAATAAATAAATAAATAAATAAATAAATAAATAAGAACTGTGATAGACAAGACTCTCCTAGCTCCAGTCTCAAATCAAGGAGTTGAAAGAACAGTCAAGGAGCTTTCAGGCATAAAAGATCAATCTCTTTTGCAGTCACAGGCCTATCTGTTTCTTTTGGATAAACTTTGTTTCAGAACAGACAGAATTCAGGTTGATGAATGAAATCAGAAAAATTAGTGAATAAAGAGAGATAGGGAAGACAAAATATTTTCCTGTCAAAGCCTTACATTAAAGACAGGAAGGTTCAAGGCAGCTGCCAAGGCAGCAGAAGCTGAAAGAAATATGGAACATACCCTAGGTAATGACCTCAGTACAGGTGAGTGAATATTTTTTCAGAATCCTGAATTTCTGAAGGCCGTGTTTCTCTATCAGTGACTATGTAGCTTGGCCCCTTTTTATAGTGTAACTGGCAGAGATGTGCCTAGTTGCCCCTGTTGCAATCCCACAAGTTTTCATTGAACAAGCGCATATATTTAGAAAAAGCCTCCAGGACTGATTTAAAGACTTCAGGTGATGCAGAACCACTGTGTACCCTGGGTAATTGCTCCAGTGGCTTCCCACCCTCAGTGTTAAACATTCACATTCCTAGATGGAATTTGTTTGGCTTTAGCTTGCAAGCATTCATGGAAGACTTATATCCCAAAGGGTTTCAAAGCTTTTCAGAAGTTTTAAAATACATTTATACAGAAAACTGTCTTCCATTCCTCTCTAAATACAAACTCATTGAGTGGCAAAAGACGTGCCTTTTCTCCAGCATGCAACAATTTTCCCTAGCTCTTGAGCTAATGACTCAGAATACAGCCAGAGCTGGCTGGAGTAAGAGGGAAAAAGATTTAGGAAGGTAGATTGCACTAAAACCAGTAAGATTCATAGTGCTAATGTAACATTTGTAAGCCTAGGGAACGGCACCCGGGATGTGGAAAAGGAAAATTTCTGATCAGGAGTTTAACCTTGACCTTCTCCAAAAGATAATACAACTGCAGCTGCTGGCTGAACTGTGACAACATATGGCAATTTTATTCCTGTTACACTCACGGCACCCTCACTGCATCCTTCAGCAAAGAGCTCCTGACACCTATTCTAAGACTGAGCCAGGCTACCTTGCAAGTTGTAGGCTAAGGTGGTGTCTTTGGAATGACAACCTCATATCCAATAGCCTAGCTCTGGGCAGCATGGTGACACAATGAAGGTGCCACCTCCTGTAATCTTTATGTGATAGTTGTACCTGGCACTATGTCTTTTTGATGGAAGTGAAGATCACAGCCAGGTCTCAAACCCTGTTGTCCAGCTGTTATTTTCAGCTGTGAGTCCACAGCATGTAATTAAGCTGAAGAGGTGGTTATACCGCTGTCATCATGGAAGTGGCTGAACCCCTGTTAAAATAGCATATACCACTGTGAGATCTCTCTCTTAGTATCTCATGAGAGGGTTATCTCTCTCAATTAAAGAGCAGAAGGTAGGTGGGAACAAGAAAATAAAAATATAGAGAAACAAGGATTCAAACGTCTTGTCCTTGGGTCTTATGTTTTTTATTTATACAATTGGTCCAGAAAAAAACAATATTTGGGTACTAATTTTAAATTTTTTCCAAATATAAAATTAATGATTGGTTTTAAAGAAGGTTACCAAAAAAATCAAGCTGTCATTTTTAGCTCATTGAGGCCCTGCTCTTTGAATCCGTTCCCAAGAAGGCTACTTCCAGTCTCTTTTCTTCAGTGTCAACCTTTCCAGCATTCACCTTCAGAAGCGGGGATATAGAGTTTGTGACCATCAGCATTGGTTCCCTCAAAGATGTATCCCGGTGGGTCTTTGTAAGAAGCCAAGCATTTAACAATGCCCTTTGGTGTGTAGCTGGTAGCGTAGATGGTTTTAGCATCTAGCAGAGTGTGATGCCTAGGGCCTGACCAGGCAGGTTTGTAGCTCTTCGTAATTGTGAGAGGATGAGGCAGATAATGGGTCTGAAAGGTGCTCAAGCAATCCATTGGTTCGTCTGGAAAAGTCAGCTCTGGGGCATGAGTGATAGGCTTTACCCTCTTGCACGCCCAGGGCTTATAGTCTTCCTTCATTGTAGAAGAGCTATCAAATGGCTCAGTGTTTTTCTTAAGCTGGGCCAGAGATCGGCACATCTTGGCTGGCTTGCCATTTAGCTGCTTGTAGTGTAACTGAGTAGTGGTTTGAAGGTCCATTTTCTCTACCGGAGGTATATATTCAACGGGTTTTTTGGTGAATATAGGATGAAGTGGCCAAGCTTGGTATTTTTGCTGAAACTCAGTCGTAGAGGAAAATGGACAGTCATGGAGAGGCTTTGGCTGATATGGCTTTGCCAGCTTGGCTGGCTTAGCAGGCACCCCCTTGTAAGAAACTTTGTGAGTAGTGAGACCATCAAATGGGACTTCACTGGGCTTGTATTTCTCATACGGATGGATGTAACGTTTCTCCAGAGGGTGTGGCACGTAATTCACTCTGTAATTTGTCATATTCTCAAAGGGATCCTTGCTTTTCTGATTCAGATTCAGAGGTTTGCAGCTTTGAGTGGCAACCGGTCCCCTGTAGAGATAGTCATCTTGGACAACAGTTCTGTGGTCAAATTTTGCTTCTGATGGATGATACCCATCATCTGGTCTGATCATCTCTGTCTTTGGTTCATTCCACAGCACATAGTCATCTGAAACGTAAGAGGAATCCTATCTAAGTGTTCAGCTATAACAAGTATTTGCTGGTGTAACGTTGACAAATCCTGTTGGAAACCTATTGAAAGAGTCACAGTAGAAAACGCTGTACAACAGTGTGCTAACCCCTGGAAATATATAGCATCTACACAGAGGAGACAGCAAGTTTCATGAAAATAATGCTGTGCCCACGCCCTGCCTACAGAGATGTGAAATGCAATCTCAGAAAATCAGATAACATTCTAAGTCTTGCAGAAACATTTTCTGCAGGTAACTTGGTGAGTGCTGTCCTCATGCTCAGTCAACCTGAAATCACAAACATGGAGTATCATGGCAAGGGCTTTGAACGCTTTCCTTTAACTTTCTGCAGCTATGTTGTGGCTCGTCCAGAGCACAGACAGGTTATGCCTTTGCCTGCAGGAGGCCATAGAGTTGTCCCACCCAGTATCACCGGGTCAAGGAAAACCAGATGTCCACCACTCCACCCTGAAGGCCAAGCTGCAGAGCTGTCTTTCTTCTTCGCACCTTCTCATCTGAGGATGACCTGATTTCTTAAATGCACAGATGTGATGCTCCCTGCTGTTGTCTGAGTTCAGAGTTTTGCAGCTGATCTTAGTGTCAGCAAGCTGTGCTGTGTGGAAGTTCCTCCGCTCTTGGCCTTTCTCTGTATGGCACTCCTGCTCTCAGTACAAGCAGGAACCAAGAAGGAGCTTATCTCTCCATCTCCAATTCTCTGTTACTAGCAAAACTGTTAGAATTTGCAGGCCACATCTGCACTGATCTGAAGGATTGTGTCATATCACAGAGAGGGTTCCTACTCTAGAAATCTTGCTATCTAAATTGACAACTAAGAAAATTTCTAGGAGATGTTTTAGGGACACCAATATCTTCCTTCTTCATCAGGATACCAGGCAGAGCGAGGCAGTGAGACTTAAAAGATTTGCACTCATTCACACTAGAAATCTATTGCAAAGCTGCCTAGCTCTCAGACCCATGCAGCAGCCACAAGCCCTTCTTTTTTCCTCCCTAGTAATCTTGTGCAACTTCCCCTAGAGAGCATTATGGTTACTGGTAGGAAGTTGGAATGAAATAGTCTTGGAGCTAACCCAAGTCTCTTTTTTTTTTTTTTTTTTTCCCCAGTTTTCCCTCCTTTCAAACCACATTGAGAGTCATGAGGCAAATAAGCTTCCAGCTGACTCTGCACAGGAAGGAAGTCTGGATTTCAAAGTACTAGAGAGTAAATGATGCAATTAGGTATCAGGATATTCAAACTCTCCAATCCAAACAGAGTTATTCCTCCTGAATAGCAGCAGCCACAGTACTGCACAAACACAATTACACAAAGGATGTGTTCATTACAATGTGAAGTTTACCAAAAACAAAGTCTTTTTTTTTTTTTTTTTCCCCAATTAGATGTCCATTTAAAGTCCTTCTGGTTTAAATCAAGCTGCTCTGCTTTGCCACAGGAGAGCAAGGAGCAGCCACAGGCGCCGTGCTGCTCCCAGCCAGCAGCCTGGCCCCACTGCAGGGCACACATGGCTGCAGGGATGCCTGTGCAAGGCAGCAGAAAGGGAGATGAGGCCTGCAGCACAGGGGATTTCCTGCATGCCACATCCAAAATCCTTCCCCCATGGAAGCCCATGGAAAGTCTCCCCAGTCTGGTGGAGACAGGCATTTGAGTCCACAGGAAAAGGCCTGGTCCAATGGAAATGTGTGCACTTGGGTGCAGGGCTGCCCTCATGCAGCTAATTAGTGCAGAGAGCTATGACCATGGTGGTGTGTGCCAGCATAGATACTCATCTGCTGCTGTTGGTGCCACTGAAGTCCAGGCTCCATGCTCTGCTAGCCCAAGGAGTGTTCAAGCTCATGTTTCTGCTGGGGCAATAAGAGACAACCAGGCACTGCCCCTCTGGTGGGATCCTCACCTCGAGCCTCTGCCCAGGGCATATCATTGTCCTGGAGAGATGGTCCAGCAGGGTGAACCAAGAGCATATACAAACGTGTGACATTACAGGGGATGTATTAATACACTGATAAAAAATGACTGCTGATGAGACTCGGCCCATCTCTGCACAAGGGCTGGTTCAGAGATCTGACAGTTCAGGTGCCAGTCAAGAGCTACCAAAATCCTTTTAGGTTCCCCCATCATCCTTGCTGGAAAATATACAGTGCGTTTTGGATGTAAGCACAGCTTTTGCAAAATATTCAAAATATGACAAGCTAGCCCATCTGTCTTCGATTTTAAAAATTTACAAGCTCTACACATTCAGAGACCTCATAGGCATTATGAATTTATGTTACTTAGTGTAAGCCAGCAGTGCTACTACTCCTTCAAAATATGTTACAATTTTATTGTAACTCTAATTCTTCTCCCATAGATATTAATAGTTTCCCTTGTAGCACAATCTTGAAAACATTAGGGGGTACAGGAGGGAGTAGAGGATATGAACCATATGTTATTGGAGGGTTACACACATCCCACTACAAGTGAGACAACACTAAAATTAGATTACATACCTGCAAATGAATAGAAACAGCCATGCGTGTAGCTGAGAATAAATAAGAATCTTGAAACCTCAAGTTGCAAAGTCATCTGACATTAATTGTGATATGCAATATCAACATCTTAAACCTACAATGTTATTTGACCTGTGGTGCGTGTAGTGGGAAGAAATAGGACAATACAGTAGGAAAGGCAGTTTAATAACAAAGCAGCACTTGTACGTGTTTTATATGCTGCTTAAATATTTGAATTACAATAATTAATGGAATAGCATGTTACAAAATTTCATACTTGGAGTGTTGATAAGTAAAACGTAGGAGTGCTTAGAGAATAGCACAATGAAAACTGTTTTTGTGAACCTGGGCCTTTAAAAGTGAACAAATTCAGTATGCAATTTGATCTTTCAGGTGGTTTGGATGAAGATTTCTATTTGCAGTGTTCTCTGAAATACTGAAAATTATAACCAAATGTATATATGCTACATTTTATTAGAGTTCTGGAGTAACAGTTAAGGAATTGACCTAAATATTGATAAAAAACAAAGATATCTGTATCTGAACATCTGGTTCAGATACAGAGTAGTTACGGATATATAAATACAGAAGGAAAGATCCTCTGCTTGTGCAAAGCAACCTTCCGTTGTTGCACACAGTGAGGTTATCCCAATGAATACCATCTGGTTACATAGCCTATGCAAAACAAAGTGTTCAAAATTGTGTATATGTGGGTATTTTGCACTGTGGGTCATAGTCTTCACAAGGCAAGTCATTCTAAACGGACAGTATTTCCCGTATCCTGAATGTAAAAATTCCAGTTCCTGCCATTGCAAATACACAGCTGTATTTAAGTCCAACTTGCAGTCATTTCAGCTGGGTACTCTTAACACTGCGTTCACATACCTTTTGTTTCCTTACTTCCTTTATCATTTTGAGTTTTAAGAAAAATTTTTTTCTGTACAATTGGACAAATCTCAATGCCAGCACCAATCAAAAGCTTTCATATTTGTAAAGCACAATAAAAATAAGTCATTAAAAAATATTGTAAGAAATACAACAATACTAGCTATCTACCTAGCACCATTATGCAGCTGTGCAAAAGTGAGGCAACTCTAATTTTCTCTTTATGTCTTTCTACCAAAACCAATAGTTACTGTGACAGTGTAACTGAAAGCTTTCTTCCAGTGCATGCAGACAGAGAAGTAATGCTGGTGGAAAGGAAGGAACATGGTCCCACGAAGCCAAACCACCTACACCAACTTACTGCTACTTAAAAAATGAAGGCATAGTTAGGTGCACAGTTCACATGTTTTACCAGGAGGAGAGCTTGAGTGCTTTGGACATTTGCATGGAATTTCTGGATGTCCATAATTCTCTTACGTCTCTCGTATATCCACATATTAACTCTGCAGCACACACAAAACTGGTCCCAAGCTTCATGACCTGCTCAGACCTACTGAATTCTGCACATTTTAGATGTGTCTGATCCACTGACTGTGTGTGCCAACCATGCAGTACACCAAGAGTATAGTCAGTATAGCCTAAAGGTAATACTGCTGGAATAGTCCTGAAATGAGAACCAAGGGCACATACCTTTGTAAGTGGATTTTGTGTCCATCTTGGCACCAGAGATGTCTCTCGTCTCACGGGGGAGGCAAGGAAGTACTTGACAGATAGGGTGGGGGTTATAATCTTGTCTATAAATGGAGGTCAAATCCATGCTTTCATCACTCTTGACATGTTTTTCAGGTTCTTTAAGTTTCAGTGGCAACACTTCATGAGCTATGTAATCTCTCCTGTGAATAATAATTTCATTATGTCTTTTGTCTAAAGGACAAAATTATGCTCCTTCTGGACATACGCAGAAATTATTACTTCCCCTTACCTTCACAACCTAAGCAAGTTTGGATAGGATACAAGCATTTATGAAACACACTAGCCCTTCACTTTTGGAAATCCAGATTCTGAAAAAGGACCTTAGGCAGCTCTGGACAAACTCGGGCAGGACAGATTGCCCCTTGTCTCCACCCAGCAAGGTTAATGGCCTTCCTCAAAGCTATGTCTGTTATCCAGGAAAGTTATACCAGAAGACGTAACTTCTTTTATAAAGCCCAATAATTACAGCAGGCTATCTAGGCATGACAGAGGGAACAGCCTTCCCAGACAATGCATTGCACAGCCGTTTAGCCCCGGATGGAGAGAGAACAAAACATTTTTCCTGCTAGACACCAACTGAGGAATGAAACATCAGTATGGTCAGACAGGCAGCTTTTTCTCATGTACCATTGTAAAACAACTATGTTAAGATACTGGGGTAGTGTTACATAACAAAACATCACAGAAACAAGATGGAGAAGAAAATTACATCACCGTCTGACATTCACTGACCTGAACCTATGTCACCACACACATCCTCTTGTATAGGACAGACAGTCTGCTGCCTGGCACCAGAGAATTCAGTTTATAGTGTCAGAATAATATTTCAGTGGTATGCCGATTTCTTTACACCTTTGGCAGTTGGGCAGGAGAAACGGTCAGTACTGGAGCTATTCTAATATTAACATTACATTTTCTGAGGCTCTGAATTTAACGTATTAGTCACATAATTTAGGAAATAAACAAGATTCTCAAAAGACTATGTGGCAGAGGGAAGGAACATTCACACTGCAGATTTTTAAGTATAGGGGTAAAAACAGAAATGCAAAAGTAAATAATTCCAAGGGCATCTAGAATTCCTTATGCAGATGTCACGCAAGTTGTAGCCACTTGGTATCCTTTTTTAAGGGGCCAAGAGAAGGCAAGCAACAATAAAATAGGCATGCAGCAGCCTCAGTAGCAGGGAGGGTTCAATAACAGAGATGATCTTTCCCAAGCCACTCACAGAGCACAATAAAACCCAATTTTGAAGCAGCTGAGCCTGTACCAGGGGCATGTAACTGATCACAGGCAGGTGATTCTTCACCAGTGTGATCAAGCATTTCTTGGCAGCAAGAGCACTTTCTCTCACTCTGTCCATTGCATTGCAACAGAACCTGCAGTGGAGACAACAGCGGACAGATTGACGGGCTGGTAAGTCAGTGGCAACCTGCATCCAAGACACTGTGAAAAATGGTACTGCCTACAACTCCTGAACTTTGTCCAGGAGGCTTATTGCTTCCCTGCAACATCTGACGCTCAGCAGAGGGTTCACTGCATCAATTCACTCTGCCTGAGAGGAGTTTAATCACACAGAAGTAGAGATCCTAGCAGAAGTCTAACATATGGTGACACCTTTACACTAGGCCTTGGCACTTTCCAGGTGGATGTCTTTTCTTGTGAGTGCTGCCCAGAGGACAGCAAGATTTGCAATCCAATGGCTAGCAGCTCAAGCTCTGTATTCTGCTCTTACAAGGGTAGGTGAGTTTTAGTTGTTTGATAAAGTGCACACTCTGAAGAAACAAGTAGAATTAGTTTCTTCTTTTCAGAAACTTTTCACTAAACTTCAGGAGTAATAGTTATTATAGGAATCACCATCCTTGTCCAAGCAAGGGTAGTTTTTCTGGTTGACCAAGAAGTTTCTAGGACTCCTTGACAGAACCCACATAGTGGCTGCACCTCCTTACTGTCCTTAAGAGGACACAAATGAGCCCAGGATTTATGGGCAGACACATGGACATCTAGCTGCTTCGGCTCTAGGTGGGAGGCACACATAGAAGTGATGTGTGAGGATGTCTCATCAAAGCCCTCTCAGTCCCTGCTGAAACCTTTAACATAGAGAGAGGCATCCCTACTATGAGTGAAAGTCAGGCATTTTGGCCTTCAATGGCAGCATTTGTGTTTTAGTTTGACAACACTTAAAAAGGCATAGAGAGGGGAAGGAGTTCATAAAGCTTGTCAGGATAAGGACATACAGATGGTGTTAAGAGTTTATTAATAGCCATTGGCATCTCCTTGGTCTCTTACTCAGCTCAGCAAAGGCAAGTGTGAGGTTGTTTGTGACTGTGCATCTGAGCACAAAGAAAGCAAATATCAGGCAACAGTGCAAGCGTGAGGATTTCTGCTGAACACCAGCACTAGGCTGCAGCATAGCCGAGAAGAAAGACTGCCCAGCACTACACAGGGACTACCCTGAGGAGCACACCCACAACCCCCTTCCAGTCATCAAGCTTTACCATATTCATACCTCCTCACAAACCAGTCACTCGTGTTACAGTGTACAAAGTGCCACACAAAGCACAGAACAAAACAAAAATAATCCCCAAATATCATCCGTAGTTTCCCAGGCAATATTTCAGCTTCTTTCCCAGAAGCCTTCCCGAAACAGGAAGCGAGCAAACACCAGGGCCATAACCGTGCTGCTGTGGCCTGTGTTTTCTTCAATCAGATCACATCTCAGCCTCCTGGAAGTACAAGAAAAATAACTGCTTCCCTCCACTGCAACAACTGGCCTCAGACATCCATCACTCCTCACCAGTGCTTGTACAACCCCAGAGTTGTTTTCTTCAGGTTCCCCTTGTGGAAAGCAATCATTTTTTGTTTTTTCTATTGCCCATCTCTAAAACACACATTCTCTAAAACACAACCCTCATTCTCATTCACTCCTTTTCGTACTTTGCAGTTGAGATGCCTTCCATGGGTATCTGTGCCATCTTGTACTCATCCTTTGGTTTGAATGAGTCTCTGGGAAGTGTGCAGGGATAAAGGGGGTATTTCTCCATGTACTCCGATAGCACACATGGCTTCTCGCTCTTGTCATAGGGCCTGATGGGCAGATGTGGACAATGGTGACATCTGCAAGGGAAAAAAATAACAGGGGATTTAGTGCCTCACAGGTCATTTTAGATAGCTGACTGAAAATACCTTCTATAACCTGGCTGCAGGGTACAACTATAAAACAGTGGATAAGTGAGCATTGCAATGAATGCTATAGCTTTGATTATACCAAGTCCAAAATCACACCCTGCACGAAGAATGGGTTGTTTCTGTCTTATTCCATAGCCTGCAGTCACAAAAAGTCAGCAAAGCCAACAAAAACAGCCTAAGAAAAACATGTTCACCTGGATGAAGAAAATAAAAAATATAATCTGAAATACAGTCAAGTACTCCATATTGTACTGGACTGGAAACTCCATTTAATGTTCCTTTTGTTCCATTTCTCATTAATTTATTGTCCTACTTTGCACACTTACTGAGCTCACTTGAGTAGATAAGTGACAGTTTGGGAGTCTCTATTCACTCCTCCATGCACTCATACTTGGACAGCAGTGCTCTGGCTTTAAATGGCACACATGCAGGAAAATAGAGACATGAACCATAATGATCTTGATGTCCTCCTGCCATAACTAGCTGCACTTGTTCTGAGATCAGCAGGAACAATACCAAGGAAGTATCTCCTATGAAAGTCTGAGCATACATGCTGAGAGCAGATGTTTGTACCTTGATAAACAAATAGACACCTCCTATGATCAGGCTCCTGAAAACTTACAGAACAGCTCTAAAGATGAAAATAATGATGTGAATAATTTCATCACATTTTTGCTATTTGCTGTTCTTTCAGTACTTCACAGAATCCTTCCTTTTCTGAAAAAGCCACTTCTGTAGTAAGCCAGAGCCTTCAGATTAAAGTAGTTCCATCAGCTCCCGTAGATCAACAATGTGATGCACCGGCACAGGCCTTGCTGCTGGTGAGCGGGCACATCTGCAAGGAGAAGCTATACTGCGGCACATTTAAGGTGTCAGGGTGGGGGAATGAAGGCTGCCATGTGAACAAGAGAATCAACAGACGGGTGAACAGAACAATCCACCCTTTGGCTCTAGCGGAGATTTTCTGGAGGACAGCACCTAAAATGTGGAAAACATAATTTGTTACTTCCCAAAGCAGTTATGTAAGTTGTTGACTGCTGGTGCTGACTTTGAAGGCATCACTGTTTCTGCCAGCTGAAGCTTCTAAAACCTCTACATCACTGTAAGTATATTAGTTCTGGAGATAGTCTCATATGAAGCCAGGTGACCACTCCTAAAGCTGTGGTGCTTTCCAGTCTGTTTTCACTTATATAGCTGTATACACTAGACGTCACTGTATGCTCTCCCAGGAAAGGGTCAATTTCTACTGCTACTTGCAGTGGCACATAGAAGTACCATAACTCCTAGAGATCAGTGAAGCTACCCTGGAGTGACTTTTTCAAAACAACAAAAAACATGGCATCCTCCTACCTATCTATGGATTTGAGTCAATACAGGTCTATTGACATGGTAAACAATAAATTTCTCAATATGGAACCCTGAGGTAAAGTTACTTCTGAAGCTAAAAATTCTTAAAATTAGTGTTGATTAATATATGCTTACTCCCTTAAATTATACAAAACAAAATCAAAGTCACATGCATTCTATTTTTTTTCAATGAGAGTAAATCTTAGAAACATGGAAATCGTCTAAAACATATCACACTTATTTCAGGGGCTCACCAAATTTCTTAATTAATATTGCGTCTAAATCCAAAGCAGTTACCTATTTAGAAGTCTGTACTCTGTCTGGGCAACGCATTATTTACCAGGCTGCAGGTGTTTTACCAAAGTTGTGTTACTGAAAGAAATGGTAGGGAAGTGACATTTTTTGTTTTCTTCATGAATGAAAGAGGGCTGTGTATAAAACCAGTTTGTGTTTTTCATTATAGGATTGTTGCTAATTATCTTCAGTGTTTCTTGCATTGTTTTTTATACAAAATCCTTTAGGCCACGCAGAACTGTATAACATTAAAGCTGAGCTACTGTTGCGACTTCTAGCCTAGACATGACAAGGCCAGATTTGTTAAAACTCAGACACTTTTCAGAGACTTTGCAGAGCTGAAACTATGGAGTTATCATTTCTTGAAGCAGATTCAGTATTATTCTCTACCAATCACTACTATTACAGGTGTTCACAAGAGCAAAAATAAGTCCCATTACAGAATCAAGATCTCTCAATGCTGGATGCTTCTCCCACACATAACAACAACACCAACAAAAAGGCAGTCTAGCCATAACCGGGCTCAGTTGTGGCTTCAAGCAAAGGGTGAAACAGAAAGTATTTGTGTATCTGTAGACTGGCAATTAGTGCGACTTAATAGGAGCAAAAAAAGCTTTGAAGGCCCAGCATCCACCATACAGACACCTCAGGGTGGGTTTACCCTAGACGAGCTGTAGTCCAGTGCTCTGCCAGAGGAGCCAGAGATCATCTCTCTTTGTGAAAGGAGCTCAGACAAGGTACTGCAAGACTGCTCCATAATGTGCACCAAAATGAGGACAGTGAGGACTAGCCGATTTTCTGCAGAAACTCACTCCTGACTGGAACTAAAATACCAGCATGGATTATCCAGCACTGGTGACCTCCTTCTTTCCATGCTGTGGCCAGGCCAGAGCAGTGTAAGGAAGGCTTATCCTGTCAAAGACAGACTTTGGATCTCACCATGTGATTTCTTCCCAGAGACATAACAGTTTATGTCCCTTTCTGGTTTGATTTAAACCTGCTGGAGTCAATGTGAACTTTGCTGATTAAGGACTTTAGGAATAAGCCCATGGGACTCACAGTGAGAGGAGGCCTCTGGTTTTATGTCTCATACATCATTCCTGTCAAAGTCAGAGTGTTCCCGTCTGAATGTATGCTTTCCAGTGCTCCATCTAGTCCAGATTTGAGTTATTTATTTGAAAGAGCTTCTATACTTAGCAAAATCACTGTTAAATCAGATGTTGAGCAACCTAGGGTCAGCCAATGTCTGCTTACTCTTGCTTGTCCACATGACCTTCTTGAAATGCACTTTGTGACAAAAACCTTCCAAGCACAAGCTGCACTGACACTTTCTGGCCACACTTGTGGTCTTTTAGCATTCCTATGAATTATTCCTCATCCTCCAAGGGAAAATGATCTGCCTATTCTTTCTGCTTCAAATCTGTTGGCTTCACACTTCCCTTAAGTGCACTTTCTTCCCACTGCTGTCTTAAAAGTCTCTAACACAGCAAGCTAGTCTTAAGCTTGGCTTTGGAATGTGTTGATGAGGCCCTTATGTTAGCTTTTTATGACAGAATTCACTCAAACAGGGTGGGGGAAATAGCTATACCACCTCGTTCACCACAGCCCTGCAGTAGCACTTTGCAAATGAGGAATTAATGACACTTCATTAACATCATCAGGTAGTATCCCATTACAGCTCACCTGCACACACAGAGTGTGCAGGGTGTCTCTTCCAACACTAAGCTCCCAAAGTGTTCCAGAACAGAGCTTCTGTGCAGTCCCCTGCCTGTGTCAGACAGGCTCTCTGCCACAAGCACTTGGTCCTGTATCCTGACAGACGTACACAAGGCAGCGGCCTGTGCCTACCCAGTGGCCCTGTTGGGAGCAGGAGACATGAGGGGTCCTGCAGATCAGCATGGCAAGGGTGGGTAGCCCAGATGCCCCTCCAGAAGACCACACAGTAGTAGGAAGGGAACAACCAGTTTGCTGAACCTATGTTTTCCCCCTTGCAGGCATCTGGTTCTGTGAACACTAGGGGTCTTCTGAAGAGCCCAGGATGGGAAAAAAGGACAGGATCTCCTGCAGGCAGCAGAAGACCTAGTTTGCCAAGCAGTTTGCCTTGTGATGAAGCTAAGCCTACATCAGGGACCAGCAAGATCTGGCGGTGTTTTATACCTCAACTATTCACCCACTCTTCATGTGTACATTTCTCCTTTCTCTGTTTTCAGGCACAAAACAACAGAATGAGATTTTTCAGAGTTAGCTCTAGGGAAAAGCACTTTCCCAAAAATAAACCCCTCACAATTGGGCAGAAATGCAAATCTGAATCTTCTGTCTTCTATTATTTTGCACTAAATTGCAATGTGTGCCCACAGATATTAGATTAACACACGTTCTGTCAGACTACAAGCGAAATATGATCATCGTTGATAACTCACCACCAACATATGATACAATAAAAGCTTCACTTCTGCATCCAAAGAGATATTATTGAAAATATTTTACTGAAGACTAATGTAAATAACAGAGCAAGACTCTTAAATATAAGGAATGGAAGAACACTAGACCTTGCATTTTGCTACACTTTACTACTTCTGGCATGATAAATATTTATAAAAGAACTACATAATTCTCCAGTACTGAATTCACTGTTATGTGGCTGCAGCAAGATGGCACACTAATGTCAGAAGTAAACAGCTGAAGTCATGAATAAATTGTAGGTTACCTTACAGTTGCTATTGTTTTAGTACTGCATTTGTCAAACTGTACCTGATTTTCTAAATGCTGATGAGACCTAGATTTTGACATTTCTTAGGCTTGCCTGCTTAGGTGTTTGTGTTTTTCTTCTTCTTTTCTTTTTTTTTTTCTTTCTTTTTGGCTAATTCTACTCTGAGTTTCACTTGTCCAAACTATTCTTTACTTAATTGGGGTCTATCAAGTTAACCTGGCCAGTATTTGTAATCAAGCATGACAAGGAAATACATAGGTTTTTTAGGCCCACTAAGAATTATGGAAGAACACCAGACTCTTGGGGGGTCGAATGCTGGAGAATTTCCATTTTGAATCATTTAGATTTCTAGTAGCCCAGAAGCAGACAATGATATCTTGAAAGCAAATATTTCCCAACAAGGGAACCTACTCTGCTGAAGTTTTGGACTCATTCTGCAAACATTTTCCATTTGGCACAACTGAGCCTTCTGATTCCATGTAGCCATGTGCTGTCCATATTTCCAACTTAAAATTAGCAGTTATATACACTGTTGTATATGTAAATCAGCACATTAGTATAGAGGACATCAGTGTAGGAAAAAATGTGAGAAAATTCACATTCTGCAGTTTATACATTTGATGTGGAAAGTGACCATAGACCTCTTATTCCCAGGCTACACTCTCAACCACAAAAGCAACAGCTGTCTGAGATTTGGATTTTATGCTTTGTAGATGAATGTAGATAATGTGCTCTGTGTAGTTCACTTAATTCTCAACAGCACCACCGAACACAAACTTTACACCAGTTGACATCAGCTCTCATCAGAAGGCACTGTCTCTGAAGAAAAAAGAAACTACTGCATGTCAACATGTCCTGCTAGTCCACAATGAGAAAGCCAAGAATTCAAAACAGCGTTGGTAATAATTCACACTTGCTCAGCAATTTCATCCAAGCAAAGGATTCCAGATGTGCTGTCCACGTGAAAATAAGATGATCAGGACCTTGCCATTGTGGAGAAACACAGGGACAAAGACAGAAACATTCATATAGATGAAATACTGTATCATATGAAAATACCATGGGCATGTGTCCTTAAGGTTAAGCATCAGGGGGTTTTTTGACTAAAAAGAGCACTCTCAGCTTACAAATGGAGATGTAACTTGTATTCTGATTAAGCAGGTTGAGGTGCATCAGCAAGTGTATGCTGCTGCTGAAACTCAGCCCACTTGTTATAGACCATTTTTGATGTGCTTGTACCAAATTTGTTAAGTATGGGAAGAAAAAATATGTTCTGAAGCTATGTTAGCAGAATGTGGATAGCTAGGCAATAGCATGTAACTCACCTACCAGTCTGTGCAGTCAGAAGAAGATATTCTCAGCTCAACAAAAGTCTAATTGTTTATAGCCCTGGGGTCTTCAGTTCTACTGTTACCTGTTCCCTCCCTCATATCACGCCACATGTACACCTCTATGCCACATCCCATGTCTGCATTTTCAAGGCCTCTGCTATCACACCAGGCCTGTATTGCCTTGCATTGCATCACTATGGTGGAGTCATAAGCTTTGCATTCTGCACAGAATAACTACAGGTTACCACTAGCTATATAAAATTGTGGCAATAGAACATGATTGCGCAGAGACAAGCAGAACTAAAATAAATAAGGTGATGGCCACCTGGACATTAGAAGAATTGCTGTTAAGTTAGAATAAAACAAAGCCCCAGGCAAGCCAAGAGAAATTCAAATTCTAGTAAGTCCTGAGGTCTCATAGAGTTAATACAGAGCCTGCAGGTTGTTCTAGTGATGGGAATCCTGTATTTATTGGGCTTTGGGACTACACAAATAAAGGTATTATGGTCCCTCCTTAAATTTTATTTTGTCTCTAACACTATCCCCATGCCTAGCACAATGGAGGTTTTGAGGTCAGTTTCCTAGCAAAGGGCAGATACAATACTGATATCAATAATAGACATAATGTATGTATAACAATAAATAATATTTATTATTTAAGTTATATATGAGACCCCAAATAGATTTTGTGAAAGAGCATGGCAGATTTTTGTTTCTTCCCAAGTCAATAGTCAGCATCCAATTCCCTTCATCTCAGACAGCTCCATTGTTGGAAGACATTTTTAGCCACAGTTTTCCTGAACAAAAACTAACACCAACATAACCTCTGTATTCTCAAGAAAAAAGCAAGCCAAGAATTCAAAGTACATTAAAAAATACAATGATCACCTATAATCTGTGGTAAGTGTATTGGTTCTCCTAGCCCACTTCAGAAAAAGTATTTCAGATTTACAGCGGTTTCAAAGGCAGATAAAAGAATACATGCAAGTCTGGAGAAAGGATTGAGTAAAGAATCCCCCCAAAAATGGAACTATACATTAAAAAGACAAATAAAAAGAAACAAATCAAACATCATTGTTTACTCCACACAGCAAGCTGATCACAGGTTTGGTAAAAATCTGGAAAGCAAAATATTCAGAACTGAGAAGAAAAGTTCTTTCCACAAATGATGGTGTAACTTGTTGTCATGGGTCGGTGCATATTTTCAGGCTTCAGGCAGAAGGATATTTGCAGCTTTCCCCTTTAGCTGCTCACTCCACATTTAAGGAGATCAGATTAGATGGAGGACAAATCAGATCTTGAATGGTAATGCATATTTTTCTACAGACTCACAATGCATACAAACAGCATTCACTCGTGGCTCGCAAAGCAAGAATCTTCAGCTTAACCTGCTCATTCCTGTCTCATAAAATGCCCTCTGTTATGCAACATTTCCAGCTTCCATGGTGCAGCCAAGCAGTCAGCACGAAGTGCTGCATTGCAATCGGTTACACATGTTAATACAGGTTGAAAACAAGCATTTCTTGCAACATCTTACACAAGAGTGTTGTGCCCTCATGTGGGGGCATTAAGGTATGAACTATAGCTCTTCCCCTGTGTAAGCTGATCATGCTGAGAGCAGCACTCTTTTGTTTGATTAAATTGCATCTGTGTTGCTCAGAGTATCTCATAGTTAAAAGCAAGATGAAAATCAGATGAGAACACCTTTTGAAATCATTAAGAACTACAAACCAAACTTAAATCGTAAAATGAATGCAACTCCCCTGCCTTAAAGGGTCTTTGGTTCATCTAAACAGAAGTTAAGATGAAACACCTAAACAGTTTACCAGCTCATATTAAAAACATGTTTAAACCTAGAATGGTTAACTTGGAGCCACAGCCCAGGACCAGAATCCAGGGTGTTTGATTTCATTTTCTGTATTCTGTTATTCTATTATGTATTCTGAAGACCACAGTCTTCACAGTCAGCACAGCTCTCTGAGAGCTAAAGATAAAGTACAGCATTATTCAGAGAAGTAGGAGGAATCCTGTGAGGATTTCTCAAGATTTCAATGTTATAGAAATCTCTAGCTCAGGTAGAACTACAATAATGTCCAAGTAAAGACAGAAATGTGAAAATGCACCAGAGAAATGGGGCGTGCTCTATGTCAGGAACTGATGATTAACAGACAGGCTGCAAAGAAAATCACTGAAGCTGAGTCTTTATTTGTGCAAATCTTTTTTCTTCCAAGCAATGGAGGTGCAATCAGAGATCCAGCTACATGACTGGGTTACCAAAGGATAGACGATAGATTAGATGTCTGTGAAAGGAAGAGGAGCATCCAAGTGCAGAGTATCAAAGTATATTCCATATAAATATTGGATGTGGCAATAATATCAGGACAATGAAAACATTTTGGTGGGGCACATGGATGGTACAAGGTTCTGCTTTTAGATGGTAAGTGGTCTTGATACCAAAAGTAAATGTGCATAAAAGAAGAGATCGGTTGAGAGAAGTTAGAAATACTTGTGATCATAACAGTACAAAAAAAAAAAAAAAAAAAAAAAAAAAAAAAAAACTCAATTGAATTCCCACCCAGCTCAGGAGCTTTTTTCTTTGTGTCATATCAGAATGTTGAATTCTGGATGCAAAACTTCATTTCTTCTTTGGCACATAGACTCTTTCACCAAGCGCTGGAAAAGATGGATCAGTGATCACATCCAAATGAATAGAAGTGATAGTGGAGAAAGAGAGGTTTGACATATTTGCACACACATTGTCTTCACTGTGAAGTCAGGCAAAAGTTTAACAGAAGAGGAACACACATTTATAGATGTACAGTGCTTATCAGTGGGAAAAGAATGAAATGTGGTCAGCCAGCCCTCCGAATTCGCCCACATCAGAATGCCACCACTGGGAATCTGGAAGGAGGCCAATACGCTGGGGTTTGCTATTACATGTTGTTGTGGTTGTGTCCCTTTCAAAAGCTGCACACAGTCATCATGGTCATCCTTTTTAATGACCAAGTGAACTTCAAGCAAAGCCCCGTACTGAGCTCACTATATTTCACATAGCCACTCCTGTCTTTTTTCACATTTTTTATCTTGCTTTCTACATGTGCAACCAATAAACAAATTCTGTTACAATCTTCCTGCTAATCTCATCTCAAATACCCTCAATGAGTAAACATTCTACTGTCTCTTCAATACTCATCAATATGATTTTAGGTATTATCTGTACAGTTCGGAGGGCTTTGTTGACTTGCTGTATTTCAGCACCTAAAGGCTCACGTGATAATTTGCAGAAATAAATACAACTATCTTCCTATCTCCTTCAAACATGTTCTCTTTGAAATAACATAAGCAATTATTAAGAATATTGACTCGTTCAAAATAGAAAGTATAGCAAGTAGAAAGGAAGTCTTAAAAATCCTGATTGTCATTAATCTCCCCCTCCCCCCCAAAAAAAAAAAAATATATATATATATATATATATAAATCTGTGCAAATGCAGGCAATAGCATAGACTCAGTAACTATTGTGTTGTCGGAACTCACTCATCCTAGCCAGGCACAGGAAACAACAGAGAAACTGATGCCAAAATTCACTTTCGAAAGTTCCAGGATCTGTAATAGTGAGAGCACATGCAAAAAATATGTGGCTGCATTATTTTTGTCATCTGACACAAGACATTAGCAAAAGAAAGGTCCAAACAGTCCAATAGTTTTAATAAATTATTTGTGGAAACAGTATCCTTTAATACTGGAATGTGCTCTTGATAGTAAACAGGTAGATATCTATATCTAGGGATACTAAATTTGGTTGGTAATGGGTTTAACTTCACAAAATGAATACAACGATGTATCTATACCCTCCAACTGAGAACTAAGTTTTATACCCCTCTCCACCAAGACAGCAAAGAGTAATCAGACCTGTTATGAAGTATTATAAAGCCATCATTATTTCATGCATGAGAGCTCTCAGATTTCAGTACATTAACACAATCACTGCATATCACATTTTATACAAACTCATGATGACAGATTTTGTAACTTACTAAAGCAAGACCTAGTGAAGTTCTTCCCTGTATGTGCATACCCACTGCACCTAACCAGCAATGATGGAGCAAATACTTTTACATCTAAGATTGTATAGCACTGCCATAGATCAAGTAGAGGCATACACTCGGTATTTACTTGAGACAAGAGAGAGCAAGGAAAGTATTTCATATAAGCCAAAATCCAAGAGATTCACATATCAGACCTCAGAGAATTCATCTGTAATCCACAAAGATTGACCAGTTTAAGTAGACAATGTTGCTTCCTTACGTGAAGCAAGGTTAATGTCCAGCAAGGATGTTAATGTCCAGTGTTACTGTGAACAAGCTGTGCCCATACTTAGGATGCAGACCAGGTCAGTGAATCCTGTCTGGGGTGGCAGGAGCAGAGACAACAGAGGGACATCTGACCTACTCAAGTATCGAAGAGCTCAGCTGCATTTCAGGCTTGCAGGGATATTATAGCTTGTAAAATGGTATCTTTAAAACTGCTAGGGAGGTATTGAATGAGGGCAACTTAGGGAGGTATTGAATGAGGGCGACTTATCTTCTAGACTGATAACTGTCAAGAGCTTCTTGTACAGATGACAGGCATCCATTACGTTTTATGTTGTCTGCTTTATGTGTTCACACTATCAAGGAACAAAACTCATGGAAATAACTACATTAGAAGCTTGGAGAGATTCAAGAAAACTTCTAGCTTTAGATGCTTCCTAGGCTGCAAAACTGTTGGCCAAAAGAAAGAGTGCAATTAAGGGCATCAGAGAAAGGAATGAGGGAATGAATCAGGATTGAAGACATCATGGTGCATCTGGTGTGCCTGCTGAAATGGTAGGGAGTGGATTACATAGATTAATTGTGTCATCCTTCATCCTAGTGATCATATGATATCTCAGGTCTCAGTAATACAGTACATCTGGAGTGAAAAATGATTTAGTATGAAACAGTCATCAGCTTTGTCTGGACAGATGGCTACCAGTCCTTGAAAAGAAGGTAGAGGTTTGGAAAAGTCAAGTACACCCACATATACTGGGGTCAGAAATGGCAAATACTAACATGTATCTGAGGGAATTGACTGTCTTCTGGCTGCACCTGGGAAGCAAATGAAGGACCCTTTTCCCCTATTCCGGTAGACCCCAGCAATAACAGTGGCCTGCCCATGACCTGCTAGTTCAAAAGTCCAGTATGTGGAAATGCTATGCTGAAAATGGAAAACATGCCTCCTTCTGAAGGAACTGCTGAGCTAAAGGTCAGTACTCACAAACATGCAAGCTCTTAAATGGAAAGACTATTTCTCATTTATTTGTTTGTTTTAACGTGAAGCGAATCCCTCAATCTAAGCTCCACAATTCTGAACTACCATGGACTTTCTCTTTGGACACAGACTTCATGTTTGGCCTCTATGATAATAAGGAGCTGAAGCAAACTCTTGGCTATCATGAAGGTTCTTCAAAAATTTAGACTTCATTCAAATATTGATGACTTGCATTCTAAATAGAAATATGTTAGACTTTGACTCCTCTTATTCAAGCTCATTTTTTGTTGTATGTATTCAGAGGAAAGTACAGTCACACCAAGTGATGTAGAGAAAACGTAAGTGGAGAAATAATGCAGATAATTGAAACATCTGTGAAAACTGAAAGGAATCAAAGCTATCTAAACAAGTACACCAACATACGGATAATTAGGTCCAACACTTCTCTCCTTCACACCATTTCAAAGTGTGAGTAATTCCAGGAAGCCACCTGAGGCACAACAGCAGCATAGAAACTATCACAAACTGTACATAAATTGGGCCAACCACTTTCTCTGCTATATTGCATGCATTACAGAAACCAAATTTTCCACACATACTTTGACACCTGTATAGGACACATCCTACATGATTGAATGACTTTCCTTTCAGATGGCCTCTAGAGCAGAAAATGCTGTCAAGTCTGTCCTAAATCCAGTAACTCCTGTACTTCGGGAAATTAACCATCCATAAGTCATGACTGCAATGGAAACAAATATTACTGATTGTACACAAAATGTGGCCATGCAGACAGAAAGTGAAAAGCAAGAGAGGAGATAATGGAAACCCAGGCACATAAATCAATGAATTTAAGACTACTAAGAGAAGGGAATTCATTCAACAAGGTAGTTCTATTAACATCCGGGTTTTAACATAGAAGATAAGATGGTTTTGAGCCACTTATCTCAAGTGAATTAAATGACAATTGTAATGTAAGTAGTGCCCTTCATTCACCACAAATAAATGATGTGCCCAGAGTAAAACAAAGCAAATAGAAACCAACTCACAGGATGAGGTTGGCAGTGAAATCCGAGAACATTTCCATGTCCTATTTACACAATTAGGGGCACCTGCAAGGAGAATAGACTATTTTCTTTTCTAGTGAAATTAAAAATTGAAATTAAAAAGAGGCGGCTTGCCTCAGGATGGATGCTACCGCTTGCAGAGAATTTCTGAGACAATAGATTAGTGCTTCTAATATATGCAGCCTTGAATTCAATGTGCCCTTCAGATTGTGGTCCCTGCCCAAACAGTACTGTAGAAGACTACCACAGTACCAACTTTTTTCCACTAAGTGAATACAAGCAGAGTGATCCAAAAGCAGAAGCCAAGCTCAGTAACCCTTTGTTTAGTAGGCAAAGGATGCTAAGATGTGAACATCAGCAAGCTTGTGTTGTCATAGCCTCTGCAGGCAGAAGTGCTGTGCTCTCCTTCAAGCCAGAGGAGGTCACAGTCCAGTCATAAAAGTTGTGTGACCATTTCTATGGGAAGGATGCAATGCAAAAGCAAAAAAGGTCTAAACCAGAACACATCTTACCTACGCTTAATGTTAGGAATCTGCCTCAGGACAGAAACTTCTGCAAAATGAGAGGCAGGATTCTCAGTCAGGATTATCTATGAAACCCTAAGGCCTTGATTTCATTTTGAATATAGGACATTTTACACTGAGCCACACAGAGAAGAAAGAAAACACTTTTGAGCAAAAGATTGAATTTCCCTTGTCTGAAATAATAAGCTGTCTGCACTGAGTGGTATCATCAAGTGTTTGTTCATCATGAATACAAGCAGAAAACTGTGCAAAGAATGGAGACTTCTTTGATATCTATTTTAGAGCCCTTCAAGTCTAATGTGGGAAAGCTACTCTATATTTCACAAAGGTCTGCCAGTTGCTGCCACAACTGCTGGTACTGCTGCCACAGTAGAAGCCAACTTCCTCTGTGTCACAGTGAGTCCCTCCCCTCTGCTCGCACAACAGGCTCTTCCATCTCATCTCTCAGTGACAGTGTTCTTCAGAAAGGAGGAATTCTCTGCCCTGTCAACCCTGACCCCTCCCAGAATCTCATCCATTTTTTCAAGGCATATCTCAAAACCTGTGGGCCACATGCACATCTGCAATCCCAGCCTGGAGTCGGTGTAATTCCTTTACAAAGAGTGCAGATCCAGCCCCACAGTATGCTTTTTTCTGGTGCCTTTGCTTTTTCTTCAGCTGTGTTCCTGCTTCAGCATGTTCTGAAAACTTCGATGACACCTGATGTGGTGGTGGGATGCTTTGCAATCTGCGTACCTTCTGACCACAGCCTAGTGTCCTCAAATCTATGTAAGATTTAGAAAAAATGTTTTTAGAAAAATAATTACACAATTAATTTATTTATTATAATAAAGGGGAAATTAATTTCCTTTCATCTTTGGGAAAAAACAGTAATTATGGTAAAGAGGCAAATGGACTTTAAAAACTGTCTTAGATTCAGAGAAACTAGAGAAATACCCTAGCTAATTTCCTTTTACCCTAGTGAAACGAAGAGCTATTCCTCTGCACTCAGTAGATTTAAACCAATGTACAACAGCAGCACTTAAGAAGAAAATAAGGTCCTGTGTTCTTTTAAGAGGACTTGAGCTTGGTACCATAGTAAAAATGAATGCTGCTGCAAAACATATGCTAAAAGCATGCTTTCAACAAGTGTTCTAGTTTTCAGGAAGCATAAGAAGAGTGCTGATAAAACTTTGGCAGAAGGTCTCCAACATCTGCTTACTGTGATCCATGATTAGGATAGGATAGGATAGGATAGGATAGGATAGGATAGGATAGGATAGGATAGGATAGGATAGGATAGGATAGGATAGGATAGGATAGGATAGGATAGGAATGGAATGGAATGGAACGGAATTGAACAGAACAGAACAGAACAGAATAGTTCAGTTGGAAGGGACCTAAAAAGATCATCTGACCTCCTCAGGGCTGTCCAAAAGCCAAAGCGTGTTACTGAGGGCATTGTCCAAATGCCTCATGAATACCAAGAGGCACGGGGCACCAACCACATGGCTAGGAAGCCTGTCCCAGTGCCTGACCACCCTCACGGCACAGAAATGTTCCCTAACGCCCAGCCTGGCCCTCCCCTGGTGCAGCTCTGTGCCGTGCCCGTGCACCCTGCCATCGGTGACCAGAAGCAGAGAGCGGCACCTCCCTGCTGCTTCCCCTCCTCAGGGAGCTGCAGGGAGCCGTGGGGTCGCCTCTCGGCATCCTCTTCTCCAGGCCGGACAGCCCGAGTGTGCGCAGCCTCTCCTCTCGGGGCATGCCCTCCAGCCCTCCTGCCGGCCCTGCTGCCCTCCTATGGGTGCCTTCAAGTACCTGAACACCCTTGTTGTGCTGTGGGGCACAGACCTGCACACAACATGCAAGGCAAGGCTGCACAAACGCTAAATATAGCAGAGGAATCACCTCTATATGCTGTGCTGTGTTAATGCACCCCAAAATGCAGTTTGCCCTCCTGGGTGCCAGGGCACACAGCTGGCTCATGTTGAACTTGCTATCCACCAGCACCCCCAGGTCCCATTCTGCAGGGCTGCTCTCCAGCCACTGGTCTCCAAAACTGTGCCTGTGTCCAGCATTACTCCATACCATCTGCAGCACCTGGAATTTTCATTTGTTGAGCTTCATATGCCATTTCATGCCATTGCTAATCGCCCAGTGCGACATTCTATCCAGATCCCTCTGCAAGGCCTTTCATCGCTCCTGGGGGTTTTCTAATTCCTAAAACTTTCAAATATGCTCTGCATAAAGCAAACTAAGAAGGGAAGGGACAGGAGGAAAAAAGAGATTTACAAACAACTCCCTTGCTCCTACCTACATCAAATTTGTTTCTCCCTCTCTAAAAGGAAAGGCACTTTTTCACCATCTCTATTTTTCTGTTGAATTTACAACCTGAAGTGATATAGGAAAGCCTGGTTAGCAACATGACAATACAGTCTGACAAAATAATAAGTTTGGAAAGTGGAAACAGCTTGCGTATGCGTCCTTCTAGCTCAGAGAACTGCAGGCAAATTTTGGCTGTTAAAAGAAACAGTCACCTTGCCAGGATGGGAGTTCTTAAGCCATAAAAACATTTTGATATTAAAAAAAAAAAAATCAAACAAAGTAAGTTAAACACCACGAAAAATTAAGGTTTCCTGTTGGAAATAAATAAATAAATAAATAAATAATTTTTTTTTTTTTTTTTTTTTTCCCATTTCTTCCTATCTCTCCGTTTCTGAAACAGTCGTTTTTCACTACTGGTGGGTGATGGGCTTCCATATTTCCAGATTTGTAAAGTAAGAACACAATCAGTCTTTTTGGGGAGAGATTGATTTCCTAGTCTTTCCATCCTTCCCTTTATAAAATGGCTTTCATATTTTAATCTCTGTTTTGTCAGACTGTCAGACCTTCACAAGCTGTAAATTAGAACTGAATCCTGAATTATTGACAAGCTTTCTTGGACAACATTCTTTCATCTTAAAAAAAAAAAAAAAAAGGAAAAACAAGAGATGCACTGTCCATACCCCAGAGAGGTTTTGTTAACTTCGCTTCTGAAAAAGCCCACATTTCAGATGAAAACTCTGAGCAGTCTTACTTTCTGCAGACAGATACACATACTGCACATCAAACTGAACCTATTCATAGTGGGTTCATCATAGGGCCCTCAAAGCAACAGCCAAGCAACAGTAGCTACCATCACTTTTTATTTATTGACTATTTTTACAAGTATGGGAATGGCAAGAGAAAAAAAAATAGCAAAATAATAACTTGCATAGAAATATATAATTTGTTTTCTGCCATGATGCTTACACTGGAAATCTATATTATTGTTGTATTTGACTATTTATGCCCCCAGTGCTAAAGGTACACATAACAATTGGTAGTCATTGTTACTATGCTCTTTGTCATGAACAAAGGCTAAGGAAGTGCTGTTACTCACACTTTCCAGACGGAGAGCTATAGCACTGACAAATGCAGTAGGCTGTTGTCAGTGGAACAAAAACTAAAAACAATTTTGCTAGCTTTTCAGAAGCTCCAGATAGCATCATCTCCTTCTTACCTCCCCAGAGCACTTGGTTACCAGCACATTAGCACCAATGAAATGCTATAATGATAGCATGCTGGGCATCAGGAAAACTATTATCATCATGTATCAGCACCCCAAGAGAGTGTGTCCTGACTACCTCAAGCTGATTTTTATGTTACAAATAGGAAGGAGGAAAAATTTGGTCAATTGGAAATGTTTTTCACTGTTTCGTTTCTTGAACTTACGTTACCACATCAAAAGTAGTTCTATATATCCTCTCACTTTCAGCTTTTCTGATCAAATATATATATATATATATATATATATATATATATATATATATATATCAAAAGCATGAAGTCCCCTTTCATGGGGGACTTTGAAAATTATGGCCTTTCTATCCCTAAACATAAATATTTAATTACATCCCTGTCAAATCAAGCACAAAAAAACTCCTCAGGTCAAACCAAAACAATGTGTAAGGGAAACAACTTGGGTAGAAAGAATAATACAATGACATGAATATTTCCACAAGTCTCCACAAGATAGCTATTTAAATATTAATCAAATTTTGAACTGTGGTTCATGTGCCACAGTGAACAACCAGATTTTCAGAAATTCTTTGCATCAAGCAGATGTGGAAATGAATATGGAATTTAAGAAAATGTATTTCTTTCGGGAAGATACTTAGCTAGAAAACAGGCTACCATTTTAAAATTTCTTAGCAAGTGTAGAGTTCACAAAATATATTAAGACTACAAGTTCCTCTACAATTACAAATCATTATATTCAAGGCAAATGTTCCACAAAAGTCAACACATTATGAAAGTAGGTCACACTAAGTAGTCGTGTCCTGCAAGGCTTGGAAATTATTTACAAAACTATTAAGGGCCATAGTTACCTATCTTCTCTTTGAAGTATATTACCACAGATTATTTATTTCCAATATTTAGAAGCATTTTAAACAAAAGACAGGGCATTTCTTGGAGAGATGACAATGCAAAAACAAATTGGTTACAACCATTCAAAAGGGACACCAACCTCCAGAGTACACCTCCTTTGTTTTATTTCAGTACAATCAGTATACTCTGAGAACTTGTACCAGGCTGCAGCACATCAGACTATTTATTCATGAGGCAGTTGCTTGAACATTTAAATAAAGAGCAGTAAGAATTATGAAAGGATTGATAGCATTTCACACACAGAATCTGCCTGGAATACTTGTCCATGTACCCAAAATGGTATTAAATTAGTAAAACTATTTACTTAGTTACAAATTTCTGGCTTTGCCTTTGGCTAGCTCTTTCAGTGCATGATGGCTAAACTTTTCTATTCTATGCGCAAGAATTTATCAGCTTGTTTTCCTACATAACTTGTAATAATGATAAATTTTCACAGAGTGAATTCCAGATGCTTCTCAACAGCCATTTGTAATAATTTGGATGTTAGAGTCCTTTCAGCAGAAAAAAAAAAAAAGAAGAGGCCTTCACAGACTGTAAACAAAAATTTGTAACACTAAAAAAGAGAATTAATCTCTCATAAGCTTTAGGTAGGTTTCTAAATACCAGTGTTTACTACAATCAGATTAACTGAGATCCATTGTTAGGTTTCAACTGGGGAAATGCATTCTTTTAATTAAAACCAGTAATTTTTAATTAATTTTTTTTAATTAAATCCAGTACCTAAAGGGGGCCTACAGGAGAGCTGGGGTGGGACTCTTTGCCAGGGAGTGTAGTGACAGGACAAGGAGTAATGGGGCTTTGAGAGGTGTCCCTGCCCATGGCAGGGGGGTTGAAATGAGATGGTCCTAAAAGGTGCCTTCCAACCCATACCATTCTGTGATTCTATGAAAACTACCACAATATTTTCTGGGATTTCCTACCTGGAAGATACAACTTGTGTACTTCATAAAAGGCATAACCTTTTAAACTTTTTCATCAGGAAACCACATGCTCATGAGCACAATGTACCTAGAACATTGGCCAAAGCATTCCAGCCTTTCCAAACACCTGGAAAGAAGTGTCTAAATCACAGCAACACTCAGCACTGCATTCAGCTTTGGCTGGAATAGTTAGCAAACATCCCACAGCAGAGCAAGTTAAAACATAGGTGCAGGAGCACTACATATGCCTTTCAGGCCAGCCTCCTGTCCCCAGGGTTGTGTTGCCACCCTTTGGAGCCCACATGCGCAGCCAAAAAGAGCAAGGACAGGGACCAGCAGTGCTTGGTCACATCAGATCACTTTCCCTTCAGATCAATGCTTGTGCAGCGTCACGGGGCTCTCTGGGCTTCTCTCTTCCTTGCAAACGCTCTCCCCAGGACCTAGGCTGTACGATACTGAGGGTTTGAAGTATCTCTTACTCTGTATTCGGACAGGACATTATGGGTGTGACCAGGTTTCACGTCACATAAACAGTGAATAGATGAGGGCTGCACTTCCACACTGGCTATCTAGAGAAAAGGAAACCTAAGAAGCAGGGTCGCAAAAATCCACCAGAAGCCACGAGAAGCAACAGATTCCTGCATACCGTCATCTTACCGAGATTTGGAACCAAAACTTGCAGGGTCAGGCAATGCTAGGTTATGCCTGTTTGAAGCAGCAAAAAGAAACCTTCAGTGGAGATTCAAAGACATGTCAGGAGATGTGGGAGGAGACAATGCTCTTTTGTTTTATTTCCTTTACCACTTTGTCAAGTGATTCTACAGGTGGCAGAAGGAATAGGCACTGGAAATATTGCACATACTCAGCTTAAAGGCCTAGTCAAGCTGCAAAATACCTCAAATTCTGACCCTGGCCTTCAACAAAACAGGTGAGGCATCAGCTGGGTCCTGTACACCAGCTCCTGTCCCATTGCCAAGCACCAAGAACAGAAAAGCTGGAGGCTAAAGGCTACGAGTAGAGGATCTGAATTTTCTGCTCATCCTTTATGTTCTGCAGCCAGCAAGATCTGTGGGATGACCCTATTGTCTCTCCTCCCAATACAGATGTCAGCATCCAGGAAAAAACAAGGAGGGAGAAGTATCTGAAAGCAAAACTTTTCCCACGTGCCTGGTGAAAGAGTTGATGGAGTGCAGTTCAAGCAGCTGGAAATGCAAAGCACTTTCTATCTGAATTTAAAGAAAATTAATAGGAACAGATTGCCCACATTAAATCCAAGTTACTTTTTTCTTTGAAATTGAGTAGCCATTAATATAAACTCAAGTCTGGGTTGTTGTGTTCCTATGCTTGAAAAGTGGGAGAGGGCTGTGCTCTTGTAGACCTGCATTGCCCATATTTCCATCATGTGCTCCAAGAGACTGAATTTCTGAAAATGTTCCTAGGTTATTTAAGTTGGCTGTGAAGTAAGGTGGGTAAGCTGCCTTCTCAAAAAATGGTAGTACTCCAACCAGTAGCAAACTTAGACATGCTGTTGGAAACCCTAGTTCACTATGGCAGATCATTTCTTGGACAATATTTTTACAATGCAGATGTCACAAGGAAAATGAAGCCTACCCAGAAGTATTGTTCAAATAAATATTGACTACATCTAATGGCACTAACTAAATAGATCAAGCTAATATGAGCAGGAAAAAAAAAGCAAAGAACCAATAGATAAATTTTGTCATGCATCTGTCGCTAACCTCATACTTTTTGCCATGCATTTGGAGTGGGAGACCAGAAGGAGACAAATTGGAGAAGGAGACAGATACTATGCCTTGTTCATTCCCATCGAAAGCACAGCTCCTGCAGATTTCCTATCAGAAAAGGCTCTGCAGCAGTCAGATATGTGGAGGGAAAGAAGCTGCAAGCTGAGAGCAGATGCTCCCAAGTGCATAGAGATCGGAGAAATATGCTGGGGGTGGAAGGAGGAGAGGAAAACACTTGCTACTGAAATGAGCAAATGTGCTTAGGGGGAGGATGGGGATAAACAGTGCAGGAAGACAATTTCTGGACTTAGACAAGAGGACAGAGAATGTAGAGGGATGCTGATAGATTGGAGGGAAATACTGAGAGCCCTCAGAGGTAAAGAGAAACCCAAAGATTAAGTGGGAAGGAAGAAGTGTGGGAAAAGGCAGGAGAACAGGTGTCCAAGTGCTAGGAAGAACAGCTACTTTGGAAATTCGGATTTGCCTTCAGTGAATAATTATACTATTAGGTGATTTGGACTAGTTTTAGAAACACACTGGCAAAAACACACTGTCTTTGGCATGTTAAAGCCTCCTTACTCTGCTGCATTAAAGTGCAGCTACATGAACTCAGAAGAGCTCACTAGCGAGAGGTATTCAGTCCCTTTAAAAAAAGCAGATATAACAAGATTGAAAGTACACGTGTGGAGACTTTCAGTGCTAAGTAGACCACATATTAAGATTTTTAATAAGAAGTATGTGTGTGAATGGTTGAAATCTGACATCCTTCATTCCTGCCCTTTTGGCTTATGCAAAGCTGGTCATCAAAATGAGCCAGTTCACTGGTGCTCACTTCAAAAGTCAGTGCAAATCCTAAACTAATGGATTGTCACAAGTTAGAGAACTTCTGCCATCTTGCACATTGAAAGTATTATTTTGATAATGATTTATGTTGTGTTTTTTTTTTTTTCCATAAATATGTTTGGAAGGCTGCTCTCAAATTATGGAATGCAGTTTTCTGGAGTAATATACCTCTTAAGGAGTACTGCTCGGTTCTTATGAGAGTTAATAGAACCAATGGTGCAAAACAAAGCGTTCAGAAGCTAGGAAACATTGCAATTACAGCTGCTTGTGGAAGATCAGTCCAGACACATTGTCTCTGTGGAATATACTACAATTTAAATAACACAACCAAACAACGTCTCCACAGGAAAAGACTCATTGAAAGTCAGTTCAAAAATATTTTGGTCTTTTGTTTATTTGTTAGTTTGGGAGTGGCTAGCTTGTTTTGCTGTAACAGATCAGTAAAAATATCTGCTGGCGCATCAATGCTACAGATGTGAACTAGAAATCAGCATGTGGGAATCAACAAGTGTCCTCGTGGACTCAGTCCGTCGTTTGTCATTGTTAGCTGACAAGTGGGTCTTGGTAAGCCCAAGTGATCTCAGGCCAGGTAATTTCTTAGAATCGTAGAGTCATAGACTTATTAAGGTTGGGAAAGACCTCCAAGATCATCTGCTCCAACCATCCCCCTACCACCAATGTCACCCACTAAACCATGTCCCTAAGCACCACGTCCAACCTTTCCTTGAACACCCCTAGGGACGGTGACTCCACCACCTCTCTGGGCACCCTGTTCCAACACCTGACCGCTCTTTCTGAGATGAAATGTCTCCTCATTTCCAACCTGAACCTCCCCTAGCAGAACTTGAGGCCATTCCCTCTAGTCCTAACACTAGTTACCTGTGAGAAGAGGCTGACCCTCAGCTCCCCACACCTTCCTTTCAGGTAGCTGTAGAGAGCAATAAGGTCTCCCCTGAGCCTCCTCTTCTCCAGACTCAACTTATTCTTACGTGCCTTGCCATTTTGAATACCTCAGAGAAGCACAACCTAAGATACACATGGAAATCTGAAGATTTGACATTTTTATCAAAACCTAGTGCGATGGTAAGTGATCACACTGACTGGATTTGGTGTTTTACTTAAGAAATTACATTCTTCAGAAGGAGATTTTTCCCATTGGTAAAGTTATTCTGAGTTATCTGAACACTTGAAAATAGCCAATCCATACATGTATCTAGACTCTGACACTTCATGCTTGTTAATAACATGATAACTGAAATAACAATATGGCAAGCTGTAAGCAATCTGGGTGACTTCTGGAGTGCACTGAGGATAACATCTTGCTGCAGACAGCAGATAGCCCAATGAAAGAAATGTTACTGGACCTGATGCTCACCAACACAGATGAACTAATTAAAGAGGTCAAGACTGGAGACGGTCTGGGCTCCTGTGATCATGCCCTGGTAGAGTTTGTTATCTTGAGGGATATTGGCCTGGCAAAAGAGTCAGGACCCTGAATTTTAGAAGAGCAAAACGTTGTTTACAGATTTAATGGGTGAGATCCCTTGGAAAACTGTCCTTAGGGATAAAGGAACTGTTCAGGCTGGCAGGACTTTTCATAGAGCACAAGAGCTCTCAATTCCCATGCATAAAAAATCAAGCAGAGAAGACGGGAAACCGGCATGGCTTAACAAGGACCTGCTGATCCAAACTGAAGAGTAAGAAGGAGATGCACAGGCAGTGGATGCAGGGATGTGCGGCCTGGGAAGAGTACAGGGACACCACATGGACACGTACGGGTGAGATCAGGAAATCCAAGGCACAATTAGAGCTGAATGTAGCAAGGGTTGCAAAGAATAATAAGAAGCGATTCTACATGAACATTAGCCAGAAAAATCTAAAGAGAGTGTACCTCCTCTGATAAACAAAATGGGAGAAATGATGACAACAGACAGGGAGAAGGTCAAGGTACTCAACTTTTTTTTGTCTCAGCCTTCACTGGCAAATCACTCTTCCCACATCTTTAAAGTCCTTGAACCTTAAGGAAGGGACTGTCGGAGCAAAGTCCCTCCCACTGTAAGTGAAAATAGAGTTCAAGTCCACCTGATGAACCTGAACCTACATAATGCTGTGGGGCCCGATGACATGCATCCCAGGGGCCTGAGGGAACAGGCTGATGGAGTTGCCAAGCCATTCGCCGTCATATTTGAAAAGTCCTGGCAGTCAGACAAAGTCTCCAGTGTCTGGCAGAAAGGAAACATCATTCCCATTGTTAAAAGGGGTAGAAAGGAAGAACCTGGGAAGTACAGACCAGTGAACCTCACCTCTGTGCCTGGGGAGATCATGGAACAGATCCTCCTCAAAACCACATAAAGACATATGGAAGACAAGGAGGTGATTCAAGACAACCAACATGGCCTCATCAAGGACAAATCAATGCCTGACCAATCTAGTGGCCTTCTGTGATGGAATGACTACATCACTGGACAAGAGACAAGCAGCTGATGTCATCTACCTGGACTTCTGTAAGGCCTCTAATATGGTCCCATACAACACCCTTTTCTCTAAATCAGAGAGAGATGGATTTGAAGGGTAAACTATTTTATTAATAAGGAATTGGCTGGATTGACACATCCAAAGAGTTGTGGTCAATGGCTCATGTCCAGGTGGAGATCAGTGATGAGCAGTGTTCCTCAGGGGTCTGTATTGGGACTGGTGCTATTTAATGTCTTTATCAATGACATAGACAGTAAGATCGAGTGCACCCTCAGCAAGTTTGCAGACAACCCTAACCTTAGAGGTGCGGCTGAAAAAACAGAGGGAAGGGAATGCCATCCAGAGGAGCCTGGACAGGCTTGAGAAGTGAGCCCATATGAAGTTCAATAAGGCCAACTGCAAGGTGCTGCACCTGGGTCAGGCCAGTCCCAAACATCGGTACCAACTGGATTATGAATGGATTGAGAATAAGTCTGTACAGAAGAATTTGGGGGTAGTGCTGGATGGAAATTCAGACATGAGCTGGCAGTGTGTACATGCAGCCCAGAAAACCAACCGTATCCTGGGCTTCATCAAAAGCAGCGTGGCCAGCGGGTTGAGAGAGGTAATTTTCTCTCTCCCTCTGCTCTCATAAGACCCCACCTAGAGTCCTGTGTTCAGTGCTGGGGTCCCTAATATAAAAGGGTATGGAGCCATTAGAGTGGCTCCAGAGGAGGGTCATGAAGATGATCAGAGGGCTGAAGCACCTCTTCTTTGAGGACAGGCTGAGGGAGTTGGGGCTGTTCAGCCTAGAGAAGAAAATGCTCCAGGGAGACCTTATAATAGCCTTTCAATACTTAAAGAGGGCTTATAATAGAGATAGAGACTTTTTACAGGAGCATATAGTGATAGGACAAGGGATAACAGTTTTAAACTGAAAAAGGATATATTTAGATTAGATTTTAGGAAGAAGTTCTTTATTGTGAGGGTGGTGAGGCACTGGCAGAGGCTGGCCAGAGAAGCTGTGGATGCGCCATCCCTGGAGGTGTTCAAGGCCAGGCTGGATGGGGCTTTGAGCAACCTGGTCTGGTGGGAGGTGTCCCTGACCATGGCAGGGAGCTTAGACAAGATGGTCTTAAAAGTTTCTTCCAACCCAAACTATTTTATGATTTTATAAGTATTTACTACGATAAAGATTAATTTATGGCTACAGGGTAAAAAAAAAAATCTTTCTTTCTTTGGCTAACATAGCTTATTTTCCACTAAAGATACCACAAAACATCTGTCAGAGCTGCTGAACTCCACATTTTTTAATCAATATTTACATAGGCTTCTCAGTGCAAACAGGAATTAATTCTGCATCATACAATATCAGTTCCAGTTCTTTCTCCGATTTTGCTCTCTTTCTCACAGAAAATGTACATCCAGACTTAACTGAAGTTTATTGCCAGGCAAATTAATTCTAACAGAATGAAACATTTTCCTGAACTGAAAGGCAATATGCAATAAATACAAACTAATTTAAGCATCAACTCCACCTGCTTTGATTTTTCTTCCAAACTAAATGCTATTGAGATGCTGACAAGTGAAAGTCTGTCACTGATGTTTAGGAACAAAAGCCAAGACTTGAAGAAGACTGCAGGCCAGCAGACAGACAGACAGACCTACAAAGCCACAAAACTGCTTGACACACAGTGCTTTGCAATGTCCATGTTCACACTGTCAGCTATGGCAAACTATTCAGTTCCAAATATTTAGAACCGTATCACAAAATTTATCAAACAATAAGCGTCAGGAAAGTTTGTGACTAACATCAGCCTGCTGCCATCTACTGGTGAAAAATACCAGGACATTAATGAACCACCGGCAAAACCAATCAGTTCTCGCTTGTTCCCATTATCCTGGGCTTTTATCTTACAGTCAGCAGATGGTACACGACTCATGCAGTGATATAACTTTGAGAGAACAAGCTGATTAAAATTGTCTCTCGTGGGATCACAAAATAGTGATCTCACAGCGAGTAACGATCCTTTTCACAAACCCTCTTTCACTGACCCTTTACTGTACCTAGAGTAATAGGAACAGTTGTCCAGACGAATAAGGCAGCTTCAGCAGTAAGTAGTACTGCTGTTCTACCCGAAGAAATGCACCAATCCAACAACACTAAAATACACCTCAAATGCCATCTATTTACATGCACTGTAAATAGGAGAGACAAAATAATCTCCTATTGTTCTTTTAAAATTCTCTAATTCTCCTAAAATCAGGAAAGATGGAATTTGATACTAAACAGGTAAAGCGAGTTTTATGTTAACCAAGCCAGATCTGCAAGGGTATAAGCAGGTGCCACTCCACTGACATCTCCTACCACTTGGTCTTGATTCTTGCCTGTTCTTTTCGTCGAGTGTGTGCAGCTGTGAAATGTTCTTCACAGCATGAGGCATCCTGCAATTTGAGAAACCTGTATGTGGTGACTCCAAGGGGATTCACATCCCCAGGATTCCAGGATTCACATCCCCAGGTCACTTCTTTCCATACATGCAATGAAGAGCAGCAAATTCTTCACAATGTAACCAAACTGATGGAGAAGGAAGACAGAGGAGAAAGCTGTTTAAGGGGCACTGTGACATTAGCTGTGATGCTTGGGATGTCTAGCAGAAAGATGACAACTTGCAAACCTTTAGTCCTTTTATTCCAGCCACAACTAGCTCCTGAACTGAAGTTGTCTCACAAGTCAAACTATAATTTAGAGAGACACTATTTCAAATATATAGACCAACACACTTGAAGTTTACTCATCAGGCACTACTGCCATAGGTCAATTGAGTGTCAGCTATTGCTAGAGGCACAAAATGGAGGTCTGCAAACTATTCCGGCAGACCATGTAACAAAAAGGCATATGCACAATTTGCAGAAGACCACAAGGCTCACAAAAAAATACACTACTCATATACAGCACCACCACTATTTTCCTTACAAACTATTTTCCACTCACAAACAAGCTTCACCAGAGCCTGAAAAGCAAAGAAAGGATTCTAGCAAGGAAACTGAAAATGGATTGAAGGTCACAAGTGCCCTGCTGACTTCAGAAACACAACACATGTAGCAGTTCCTATCTTCAAAACCCCATCAAGAGCAGTTATCTGTGCTTTCATAACCCTGACCTAGTTTCAATAGAAAGACCCCATCAGTTTTGAACACTGTTTTCCATCAGAAGGTATAGTTAGCTGTTCAATGACCCATGAAAATACGTAGATTTTGAAGCAACATAATTAAGCTATTTTTTTTTGTTTCTTGTTAGTCTATCTTCATTTTAACCCATCTAATAGTTTGAGACTTTAATGTTTTATTGTTTTCCAGAATTGTATATTGCTATAATGCCATGTTGAGGCCTATGAAAGAAGATATCTCAGAATGCCTAACATCACAAAAACTCTTCTCTTCTGGATACATTTGCTTTATACCTATGTAAAAAGAATTTTTGAAATGACAAATATTAATTTTGCACTCAAAAAAAAAAGACAATACTGCCAAATTGATAAACGGTAAACCTTTGATAAAATCGTGATTTTATGATATTAGCACTTCCCATGTTCGTGAAACAGTGGCTATAGACATATGTTGAATAAACCTTACTCAGCTGAAAATACACTCTTGACTAAATCTTGAAAGTTAACTTGAAGAGACAACTACCAGCATTGCCACAGAGATTGTTCTTCCTACTGCAGAAAACCTGCTTGGAAAACCAGCATAGCTGGTCAAGCCCCAGGAAATGCCTCTTGCCTTGCACAAATTGTTTGCATTTTAGTTCAATATCAACAGCCTTGATTTCCTATAAATGGCTGTTGATACTCCCTGAATGCCTGTGTTAGACAGTGAGAGCGTGACTTCTGAATCTGTCTCAGCCTTGGTCTCTACTGGAGACCAGCCTTCAGCTGTCCCATGTCTGACATTAGCAGGTAAGTCCAGGGAAAGGAAGACTTACCTCTAGTGGAGGAGGATCACATTAAGAAACTTACACAAACTGGACACATCCAGATCCATAGGACCTGATGGAGCACCCAGTCCATGGAGCACCCACAAATGCTAGACAAGCTCACCCATATCATTTTGAGGACACTCTCAGATAATATTGAAAGGTTGTGGCAACCAGAATCACAGAATTGTAGAGGTTGGAAGGGACCTCAAGAGATCATCATGTCCAGCCCCCAAAGAAGAGGATCCTCAGGACTGGGGGGGAACAACTGTCATTCCCATCTTTAAGACCAAGAACAGGAAAAACAGGCCAGTCAGCCTCAACATCACCCTGCGTAGATGGCAGAGCAAACAATGCTGGAAAACCAATTCCAGGCAAGAAGGTAATTTGGAGAGGTCAGTATAGATTTATGAAGGGGAAATCAGTGTTAAACCAACCTGATAGCTTTCTGTAATGAGAAGACTGGCTTGGTGGATGAGAGGTAAGCAGTGGATGTTGCTTACCTCAACCTCAGTGAGGCTCAGTGAGGCTTTTAACATTGTCTCCCTTAATGTTCTCACAAACAAGCTGGTGAAGCATGGACTAGGTAAGCAGACAGGATGATGGACTGAATAATGGCTGAGCTGCCTGGATTCAGAACCTGAGATGATCTACACTGCAAAATTCACAATCAAGCACCTTTGATAGAAGTTACTACCAGGAATTTTGATTTAGTCCTTCCATTAAAATGAACTGACTGAGATCTAAACACTACTTCCATCTCATAAGAGCATGTAATGCAACATGGAACCAGAATAGCTATAAGCAAACCTGTTCCAAGGACAGGAGAAACAGACACTTCTCACAGTTTACCTACTGATCTTTGATTATCTGTACAGCACTGTTCCTGCATACATGTACAGCTTTCCATGTTATTCTGAATCACATTGGTAACACACAGCCCACTACTTCCTTTCTTTCTCACAGGCTACTTTAGCTACCATCTACTTTACTCGCAGCAGCTACCAGTTGTGTCCTGTCATTTCTTTTCATTCAACTATTACCTGCAGGAGCTACAGCATAGACATCATCAGTCCTATTTGGATTTAAAACATCTATCTTCCACACCTCTAATTAGGCTTCTTGCATTGAATTGTCTTCACCTAAAAGTTTCTTGGGACAAGGACTGTTCTTAGTCTATTTGTCTTTGCTCAGTTGTTTCACTTATTTATTTATGAAGGATACTGTGTAAATAAGCTCTTTAACCAATTAAAGATGTCCACACACAAACACAAATGATATAATTGTGTCCCTGGCTCCCGTGGTGCTTTCCATTAAACATGAAACTACTTTTTGCAGCTTTGCTTGCCTAGTTTTCATAATTGCTTACTGCTAAAATGCTTGCAGCTGGAAGAGACAGTCAAGTAGCCAGAAAGAACATGTATGAGTGATTATGGATTAGATCCACTTGTTGGGGATGTCTCTGCCTACATGTAAATGTATCAGAAACCACTGTTCATGACAAAGCAAAGCACCACCAGATGTGATACATGACTTAGAATTGTTGACGTACCCAGAATAGGAACAGAAAGATACTCTAACCCTCTGCATTTCTGCTTTATGCCAACTAAACAGAGTTCCCCAAGCCTACACACAATGCACCAGGCACAGCTGAACAGCCTCGCATAGACCGGACTGCAGGTAGGTAACACGGTCCAGAAGCTGCTCTCCATATTATATGGAAGAGCCACTTCCAAGTGGTACCACGTTTTTAACAAGTTAGCCCACCTGAAGTTGCGTAAGTGTTGCAGGTGGAAAGATAGAGCTCTGCTGCAAATCACTAGCAGAAACTGGATAGAGTAATTTTTTGGTGAAGTTTTTCCAAACAATGCAACCCACAACAGTGAACCAGAACTATCAAGCCATGAATGTAATTCAAGCCTGCTAAAGGACCACATGACTCATCTCAAACTGGAGTACTCACATTCTTTTAAATTCCTACTCATCTTCTTCCTCTCACCAATTAAAAAATAAAAGTAGCTAGCAAATATTTTATGTCATCTACCAGTTAAACTCTGAGAAACCTCTCCATAGTTACACTGAAGATGAACAAACTCTTCTCCATACAAAACAGTGAAAAGTGATGAGTTACTATGCAAAAGCATACAATCATTTCAACATACATACATATATATATACATAAAGAAAACTATAAATAAATGCTACACCACGTTACAGCACATAATTTTGTCCTGTTCTCTTACAGAATAGAACAGTGGTAGTTGGAAGGAGCCTACAAAGACCATCAGGTCCAATTGCTGGACCACTTCAGGGCTAACCAAAAGTTAAAGCATACTATTGAGGGCATTACCCAAAAGCCATTTGAACACTGACTGGCACGGGATATCAACCACCTCTCTAGGAAGCCTGTTCCAGTGTTTGACCACCCACCCTCACGGTAAAGAAATTTTTCCTAATGTCTTATCAAATACACTGAATAAAAATCTGCTTCGTTCTCACTGATCCCCATGAAACTGTTGAAAACTGCTCATCTCTTGAGCAAGGCATTACGATGACCTCAGCTGTGAGCTTATGGCCTATGGGCTCAGTATTACTTCCTTGTGCATAAACGTACCCAATATGCACCACCAAGGAAGGAAGGAAGCCTTGTTTGCAGTTGCTCTTGCCCATGTACATTCTTAATTTCAGAGATTTTAGTCAGCAGACACACAAATTGTTGGGATGGGAAAAAAGAAAACAGCTACAAACTCATTGTCTGAAACACCTCAGTGTTGCTGCTGCTACAAAAAGCCAGTTTGCGTGACTGCTCTCTAGTACAGAAGTCACAAAAACATCGCACGAAATTTTATCTGTAGCTGCTACGAACACACTGTTGTTCCCCCAACACCACCACCTCACTGCTCCACAAGGGAAGGATTTCATCCTAAATCTCAACATAATTATGATGTCATCCTAATATAAACCTAACCAAAATTTTAAAGTATTCACCACAAACCAGTAGGCAGGTGAACTATTACCTACAGCACAAAACCCGTAATTTTCTAGTTGCCTGTAATCAATTTAAAAAAAAAAAAAATTCCTAAAGCACACAGTTATTTTTTCTTTAATATATACTACTTGCAGTCAGAGGCCAGGTATTCACAGGAAACAAACAACATCCATGCTCAAAGTTCTTTGCTGTTACTTCTTAATCCAGAACTGTGAACATGGCAGCAATCCAAAATGCAGTTTAATTTTTCTTAAGGTAAGCCATAATCAAGGTATTATCTACATCTTTAATATTTAGCTATCCTAGCAGTTCATCTAGCTCCTTTGGGGACTCAATTGTCCCTGCGGGTCCCTTCCGACTCAGGATGCTGAGAGGCTCAAGGATGGGCCTATGTGGTACTTGGTCAAAACCAGAGGATCCCTTTCAACCCAGATCTGAGTGTTATAAATTTAGGTCCTTGATACCGTGGCCCCCTAACAGGATAATCAAATCACTTTTGTTCTCTCTCTCTTTAACACGTTCCAAAGTCAAATCTAAATAACAATCAAAAAAAGGAACAGTAAATACAGGATGAAGAATGGAAGGAGCAGTGGTGTTTGTATCTTATCAGTAAGACTTTGATAAAAAACACTTAAAACATACAGCTTAATAGTCTGGTAACATTTGTATTAGTTTTCTTTTTGGAGTACATGCATTTGTTACTCATGATGAATAAAAATAATGCATACGAGGCTGATGTGAACTCTGTGTGGGCATCTTCCTCTTTTTACTGTCTTCATAATTTAACAACTTTAAAGCAAACTAAGGCAAGAGTCAAAGATTATTTTTTCTACCTAATCATAATTTTACTTTTAACCTGCAAGTATGGGAGAACAGATCTTATGCCAGAAGGCCTAAAGTTCATTACTATTTTCAAGAAAAGAGCTTGCGTACACTCACAAGAATTACACTTAACAAAACTACTAATGCGTCCTGCTATTTTCAGTTGTCTCTTGTATGTGTAAAGCTCTCACCCTGCGTCTTTTCCAGAATTTGCATATTTACAAAGGAAGTATCACTTTGTACTAAATAAAACACTTACCAAAGACAGTAACACCTATTCAAAAGCAGGTTTGTGGGCAAAGTTTAAAGCTCTCCTAGAGGCAATCCGCTTACATAAGCCAAAATGGGATGTCTCTCTGACACGTTTACTCTTATGACAAAACCAAAAACCATAACATTCAATAGGCACTATGTGGAAGAAATCATTACTGTTTTAAAACTGCTCTAAAATACCTTTATTTCTAATTTTCCATATGCAACTTATAGCAGTCAAAAACATCTGCAGCCGTAAGGAGCAATGCAGCTTGCTATCCAAGGAACTACTACTCCAAACTCCTTCCCCCATCCTCTTTTACATACCCACAGGAGCACAGCTGACAAACGCATTTCTTCAAGGATGCAACCTTGTGGAAAGGCACAGGAGACGTGGGAGGCATGTTTGCTAAGAAAAACGGTTACAGATCAGGTAATGCTCTATAGTGGAAAAATCTCCTTAGCAGCAGCAGTCCCTGGAGACAGTGGTATCAGAAAAGAATCTGGGAACCTCCAGAAGCATCATTAGAGCACACAACGATGGTACAGACTGTACTGGCAGAGCACATCCCAGTTCATCAGCTCCTTTCCTGGCCTGGTGGTGTCCTGACCAGAGCTCTGTGGGTCCTGCTTTCAAGGCCCTCCTGATCAGGGCACCACTCCCTGGGACAGTCACCTGGGAAGCCTTTGTGAAGTCACCAGCGCCAGGCTGTAGAGCAAACAGTTCTGCAAGCAACACAGCTCTGTTTATTCCAGACAGTCCACAGATATTGTCTGAGCTTCCAATTCTGTCTCTGTTTGACCATGACAAGATCAACGTGCAAATGGAGTATTACGAAGCATTCCCCTCTTAGCTGTTCTGCTGCTAGTGCTTTGGTACAAGAACAAAGTTTCTTTAATGAGTTAGCAGTCAGCAGCCACCTTATAACTTCCACAACTGGCCACATAAATCTCTTTTCATTAAACCTGTCAAATTCTGCTTTAAAAGGAAAATGTCATATATAGGTTGAGATTCTTCTTAAAACCTTTCTCCAACTGTTTTGGAAGAAAAGATGAGAAAGATACACCAGAACTGAAAAACAAAATTGCTTTGAAATGCTTCAAAATACTGTAAACACATAATGTTAGGGGTCAGTACTCCTGCAGTACATAGTTTATCTGGCAGAATTTGAACTTTTACAATTTTTTCCCCTATTTTATATATTGTCAGTTAGCTACATCACAATGTCATAAACATGTATGTATACATAATAATATACATAGTTATAAAAATTTATTAGAGAATATCTACTATTCAGAAATAAAGTAGCATTAACACTATCACAAACCATAAATTTTTAAAACTTCATTTAAAAAATTTTATTCAGTAAGCTGTCTAAAAGAATATGCACTTTGGTGTCAGTTTTTTTAAAATAAAGCGGGGTCTTTATCAACCGGGAAAACTGATGGTAATACTTGACTAGAAGTCTCAAAAGGAGTGGAGAATCATACGAAGAGAGAGCACAAAATACACACGTTTTTTGGAAAAGGCAAGACAGATTTTGATAAGAAGTTCATTACTTCTCATTTGAGTCTTTGTTTTTCCATTTTCTAAAATTATGTCATGCCCACATCATCTGCTATTTTTTAAACTGTGTTTACAAAATACATTATTTTGTACATAGCTGATGGGCTGTTTGCAGAATACTGAAGTGGATTACATAGAATTGGAGGAACGAGGGAAGGCAACTGACGCTTGAACAAGCAGTCTGGAACATAGGCTCAGCAAGAAATAAAAGGAACACAGCTTCTTTCTCATCTGGGTAGTGTTTGGAGAAGATACTACACTCGTAAGTGCACCATAATTATAATACTATGGTTATGCTTATGCTCTACAAATTCTATCCTGATGATGGTTCCTTTGTGCCCAGCTTCTCATTCAACTGCTCTTCATCTGGAATAAAAAACATATTAGTTAACATCATGTAATATTCAATTAACTGACAGAAATACTGTTCCAGAAATATCCGCGTATATTAAAAGAAAACATATAAAACGTTACTTCTAATTTTTTCAGTTGTTTCCAGTCTGATAATATTATCTGCTACCAATACAGCCACAAATTTAAGCAAAAGCTAAGTTACTTTATTGCACCTGTACAGCAGAATTAAGAGGAAAATAGATAGCACGAGTGTTCATGTTCCATTTCAAGAGAATGCTTGGAAGCCTTGCTCAGGTTGCCTCCTATACTGGCAGTAGCTTAGTCCAAAATATCTTCTATTCTACCCTTTGATAAGGAAAATAAGAAAAAGGCACAGTCATTCTCACAATCAACTTCCATCACAGCCTCACCTGCTCTTTTCACAAAATAATACACTAAAACAACACTAATTAAGTGGTAAATTCTGTATTACAGCACTGGGGGAAAAGACTATGCGCCTTAGAAAGTCAAAGTTATTTTTCAGAGCTGTAACCAGCAGACTCACAGCAGCAGAATTTTATTTCTCTCACTCCAAGTGAGGTTACTGTAAAGCAGAACTAAGCAATCTAACCTAAACCACTTACAAGTAAATTTACAAATAACACGAGTCATGCATACAGTAAGCTTTCCTCCTCAAGCACTACTTGAAAAAGCATCACAAACTGTGTTTGATAATCCATAGCAAAACACAAATCTCACTCGTCCTTGAGACTAACCTGTTCTGCTAAACTCCTAGCATGCCACTAAAAATATATGTTTTGGTGAAACAACCTTCTGTATAGCTATTACTGGCTCATCTTCATTTATGTATACCAAAAGTCAACCTTGGACCTAATAAAGCACTGCAACAATGGTTAACCAAAGAGGACACTATACTGGAAGCACAGGGGACAGGCTGGAATTCAGGAGAGAACCATAGAATGGTTTGAGTTAGAAGGGACCTTAAAGATCACCTGATTCCCCCCCCCCACCATAAGCAGGGACACCTCCCACTAGACCAGGTTGCTCAAAGCCCCATCTAGCCTGGCCTTGAACACTTCCAGGGATGGGAATATTTCATAGTAAAAAGTGTACCAGTAAGTATTATAGACTATGAACACCTGACTGAAACCAAAAAAGTTCCAGTTACCTACAGTGCATTTCTAAATAGCCAAATTTGCTCAGAGTAAACATTATTTCATATCAACCTCATGAATTCTCAAAATTTAATTTCAGATTCAGCTGCAGATTTCCTTAGAAAGTCAAACAATAACTTTTCTCCTACTTGCAAGATGCCGATAAAACTAGAGAAAGGAAGCCTGTTTGCTTTGCTTTTGTCTCATCTTCCATAGGGAATAAGCATACAAATAATCTTTCATCCCACACTTCCCTATCAAGGTTCAGCTGTTCAGAGTAGGACACCTATGGCAGCATATCTGGAGTCAAAATGGACAACACCTTGTTACTTTATCACAAATACATGGACACTTACCCTTCAGTTTATGTATTAAGTCTAATGGGATTTTGTGTATCCTTGATGCCATTTCCTCCAGATCTTGAGAGAACACCAGCAAAGGTGACAGCGAATGACTTCCTTTGGGAAAAGATAATGGCGATGGTGTCTTGGTAAATTCTTCATCCAACCTGAACAGATCCAGAGCGCTGCTCAAATCATCTCTTTCTTTTTCTGCTCTAAGATTTAGGTCTGATATATAACTTACAGATTCATCTCCAGTATGTGTCTGATGCAGTTTCTCTCTATTTCCAGACGCATTATTTTTCAGCATTTCGTATCTGCTGAACAGAGACTGTACATCTAGATTTGATTTTTGAACACAGCCTTTAATTTTTGTACTACCTGGTACATCCTTGCTGTTCAATACATCAAAATCAGACTCCGAGCTTGTAGATTTATTAGGATCTATGCTATCAAATTCTTTTGGAAGAGTCTCATGCAGTATTCCTGCCTCGGCTACTTCACAGTTGTCAGAACTTAACACTGAAGGTGCATCCCACTGCAGAATTCTACCCACTAGAGAATCCCAAAGTTGGTTTGAGGGTACAGTATTTATTTTACTACTGCCTTCTGAAAAAATATCTGGAGTAGTTACACTGTTCTCTACATCTAGACAAGTAGATTCTTCTGTCTTTTGTAGAAAACTTCTGCTCAAAACAGTGTGCTCCAATTCCTGTTCTTTATCACTCTCATTCTCTTGCACTCCAGATGTTTCCCAAACTGGACATCCACTGACATTATTTATCCTCATCTGGTTCTGAGCTGTAAATTCTGTACAACTTAGTTGGGACTTTGTTTCTAACAAGGGAGAATCAAAGTCAGGTACAGGAGATGAAGAGGTAGACCAGACTAAAGTACGATCTGCTTTATTCTGCACTGAAGGACTAGCATCCATTGGAGCTTCTTCTGTCATGACTTCAGCTGGGGCCAGCTCTATGTCTGATGAGTTGTCAGTCTGAATAGCTTTTCTCCATGAGCTTCTGATTTCAGTAACTAAATGAAACAAACCCAGGTAAAATTTTAGTTCTTTCATACTCTCCATCAGTGTATTTCTCTTCTGTCACTTTAGTAACATAAACAATCCACAAAAGAGGATGTAATAACTGCTTTATACTGCTTACGCTAGTTTTCCCAGCCATTTGCCCCACAACAGAAAGGGGACTCCACACACAGGGCCCATCCACGTTAAAGCAAATTTACAGTGTGTTCATTAGTCATAGTACACTGTGTTACACAAAAAGGAGCCAGTTAGGATAACTTGCAGCTTCACTAAATGAATTACTCTTTTCTTCTTGTGTGGTATCTACAATGTCAATGAATTAATCACATTTCTAATCAGTGACAGAGTATTATAAAAGCAGAGTTTAGACTTACGCAGATTTTCAGGAGTTCGCGGAATTTGTTGCCTTGTCAAAAATGGGTTAAAAGTCAGTGAGCTAATGAGATCTTCTAATGTTATTCCTTCTCCTCCACTACTCTGAGGTGACTCAGATGTCACAGTTTTTGCAACCTGTAGGATGTTAGAAAAGCGCAAATTCTGATAAAACAAAATTGTAACTTCTTTGTTTCTGCCAGCCTATGGACCCAAGCAAACCCCATTCTCCAAATCATCTGAAGAATCTGGAACCTCTTGACTCGTCTGCAATTTACTGTTTGGGCTTAAAAATGAGCACAGTGACCTACAAACATAAAATTAAGATACAGGAGTGAAATCAGAATTTGATTTGAAGCTCCCTAGTCGTCTATGAATCCATCTTAAAAATAAGAAAATGGGCTCAGAAGATACTTGAGACACTGGTCAAGAATAGTACAAGAATGAAGATTAGGCTACATTTCCAACAACAGAACATCTCAGCAGATGACAACCAACTGCCCCCTTTCAGTGAAAGATGTAATTTACTTTGCAAATCAAGCTACAGTAAATTTAGTAAGTTTTCTAAAGGAATACCTCATTTAAATCTTAACTAAAATACTGGAAACAAAAAAGTTAAATCCTTGCCTAGAAACCCCAAGCCTGTTAAAAATTTAGCTCATAGAATTTCAGAAACAAAAAAGGACAGCTAAATTCTAAATATATGCAGTCATTTGTAGATTAAGATACGAAAGGTGGTAAAAATCATACCATGATTCTACTGAAAGCACTACTCGCTTCATGATGGCTGTACTGGGTCTGGCTGGGATGGAGTTAACTTTCCCTGCAGCAGCCCATACAGTGCTGGCACAGCATCAGGAATCCCTCTAACCCCACCAGAGCCAGCAGGCTGGGGGTGGGCAAAAGGTGAGGAAGGAACATCACCAGGGCAGCTGACCTAAAGCAGCCAAAGGAGTATTCCATACCATATGTCACATACAGCAATAAAAGGTGGAAAAAGGAAGAAGAGGGGAGGGGTGGGCTCCCATTGTAAAAACATCTGTTTTTACATGTGTGCTACGTGCGTTGAGGCCCTGCTTTAAGGACGTGGTCAAGCATCACTAGTTTGTGGGAAGTAGAGAGTAATTTCTTTCCTCTGCACTTCCACACAGCCTTTGCCTGTTATTTTTTTCCCCTCTTGCCCTTTCCCTTTTTTCCCTTTAGTTAAATTATTTAATTAATAATATTTTTTTCTTCAATTAAATTACCCTTATCTCAACCCACGAGTTGTTTCTTCCCTTTTCTTCTTCCCCTCCTCTTCTGAGGAGCGGGAAGTGAGAGAGCGGTTGTGGTGGAGTTCAGCTGCCTACCAAGGTAAAACCACCACAATGGCTTAAAAGTATAACTGCTCAAGCTCTATGCTTTCAGGTTTAGTTAACTGGGTGGTCACTCCTCAAATTTGGTGATTACTACTTAACGGAAAAAATCTGTTCATATAAACAGATTAGAAGAGGTATTTATGATAACATTGGCGATTTGTTCTCTGAACTTAACGACCATTTATGTAAAAAAAATTTTTTTTGAATCACAACTTTTCCTAACCTCTTCTGCCAGTTCCTCTCTGGCTTTCTTAAGAGGGTCTTCCTTTTGGACAGCAGACCCTGTCTGGATAACTGTATTCTCCAATGATTCTGAAACGGTGAGGTGCTCCTCTGCCTCCTCTGAGATCTTTGGAGTGACAGGTTTTGCTCTCCCATTGTAAGTTTCAATACGGAAGTCCTAGAGGAATACACAGGAATTAGTAGAAGTTTTAAATTCAAGTGTCCGAAAACTAGCATGAAGGAGCTGCTTCGCAAATTGAGAGCAATGGCTTCTGTGTTTATGTCAATGAAAATATCTCAAAGTCTTAAATTCTAACTAATCACAAACCATTTTGACACTCGTATTTTTAAAAAAGTAGGACATAAATAGTGGCTACAATAAACTATTGTACAGAACACATGACTCATCACCTGCAACTACCTTTAACACACTGCAGTGAACAATTGTACAATGGTCAACTGCACATCCAAGTTGCCTTTAGGCCCCATTATACCCCTTAATTTCACACACAGCTTAAAGGAACCAGCGTGACCATTGTTCATATCAAAAAAACTGTTTCAGCTGGCAGGGAATCTGTGACAAACAGTATGTCGTGCTAGAAGTCAGCAGCAAGTGCCTATATTTCTTCTTGTCCTTTCCTAGTGCTTACAGAAGTTTGTGGCAGTTAGCTTTCACTGTCTACTACTCATTCAGAAATGTAGTCATATGATTTAAAAAAAAAAAAAGCATGCTAGGTCTAGGCTTCAATCAATGCAAAAAAGCAAGTACTACAGAAGTTTAACTTCTTTGACATTTAGGACGATACTGAAGAATAACCTTTTCAATTAACATGTCACTGCTTTCAGATGCTTCTGTCAAGTCCAAAGATTCTGAAGAGATCCTAAAAAGAAAAAAGCCATTTTAGAAAAAAAATAAATAAGTGGCATGCAAGCCTTAGTAAAATGCCATCATATACTTGTGCACCCCGTATCTGTCCGTTACGATTTCTCTCAGTTCGTCCCGGTCATCAGAAGGCAACTTTACTATAGGGAGAACATGTGACAATTAGAGCAGATTCAGCCCTACTTGTGTATCAGTCTCCCAAACTTTATAATTATGAAATTCTTTTACCTGATTACCACATAGAAAAAGAAGGGTTTTTGCAATATTTTTTGCAAACAAGTCTTCTACATTCTGCTATCAAACATAACTGCAAAGTCTTCTGCAGACTTGATAATGTACTTTTCCCTAGATATTCTTCCTCCAAATCCCTCTGATATCCACAGATCTGTCTGAAAGCAAACTCATAAATATTTAAACACACATCATCTGGTTACCAAATACTCAAGTCTTATCAGTTCTGATGACTGTAGAGTTAACGGCAACACTCCACCATCTGATGTACAGCCCTCATTAGTTAAGAACGTTATCTAAATTAGTTAAGAATAATGGCAACTTTAACTTACTGGTGGCTGTCTTTACAATCACAAATAGACAAAAAAAACATGCTGTGTCAAGTCAGTGAGAGAAATACAGGATTTAACTCTTAACTACTTGGACAACTTTTGAGATTCATATGCAAATACAGCTGCTGATGACTAAGTATAGGACAGCCTCCTTTGCTAACTCCCTCTCTCTTCTATTAGGCAACTTGCAACTATCTGTAGGATTTCTATCCTGAAACAGCATTATTCAAAAGGACATTAAACTTTCCTGCACTTACAGAATAACAGGTCAAAACCTTTCATAATACTGTATATAATACTATAGTCTTGTGTTTTAATCTTTTGTTGGAACTGTAATAACAGAAGTGACAAAGTGATTTTAGAAGACTTGTGAGAAAAGCCCCATTCATAAAGCATTAGCACGATAGTTTTGCTCAAGTCTGGGATTTCCGTTTGATTTTGTTTGGAGTTTTCTTCTTGTTTTCTTTTGTTGTTGTTTTACTTTTTTCTTTAAACACAAAACCAGGGAACGTGTGAATATCTGTTCTCTTGGTCTCAGGCAATAACAACTATGTATTGCCTACCTCATCCCAGCCTGAGAAAGAGAGTTCTCCATTTTTTCCCCTCTGCCTCTTGAAACTTGAATGAATGTTGTTAAAAAGTTGCAGCTAAAAACTTGCAACTCCACTGCCCCACATTCTACCTGGCAGCAGCCAGTTGGTCCCTCTGTCTTCAGATGGAGAAAGCCACAGTTACTTTAGGACCATCTTGCCCAATTAGGTAGTTGTGACATGTAAGGAGTGGGCTAATGAAATATATTCCTTTGATGCTTACAAATAAGCTTCTCTGATTTCCCCTGCCTTTTTTTTTTCCAATCAATTTCTCATTGAAGTCATACCATCTTGTTGGTTGTAGTGTTGAATTATCCATCATACTTCCCGATGTCTCATCATCTTTCTCGTAATTTATATCACAAATGGAGTCACAAATATCTAGAAAATAAGTCAGAGTTTTAGTATTGCTTCTTTTGTTTTGCTATCATTCAGGCTTCCCAGGTGATAAAAGTGACTCAGACCACCTCTGTACAATATTCACAAGATGGAATTCATTAACACTTCAAGCAAATTCATAACCAGTGCAGGCAGATCTTAATATTTTTGCTTGGGAACCACCTGCAGCCACAGATGCCACTAACAGCCAGCACCTATTTGTGTTGTTCCTGAATGCATGTTCCAGAGACAGGATTCTATCTGCTCCCCTACACATATTGATGAAGACGAAAAAACGTTAGGCAATTGTGATGAGCATTCATTCAGAACCAGGTTATCAAAGACTGTCAAAGAGACTTGCAAACAAAAGTAGGAAGTCTTCCAGACTCAAAGGAACTTCTATCAATTGTGGTGGGAAGAGGGAAAAGAAGCTCCTCTGGTCCACATACCTGGAATTGATGTTGCAAGTTGACATGAGACTGTATCCTCATAAGCTTCTTCTGCAGTATGAAAAGAAGAGAGTGACATAGCTTGTAATAAATCAAGATCCTATCAAAAGAAAAAAAATACAAGCAAGCTGAGTAAAAGTGTATAACATCAGCAATTAACACATATTTACAACAGCTTTTCTTCAGAGCAGCACCCAGACTCAACATGAAACTTTTGCTGTCTCTGCTGTGTGCCTAGGCAAGGGTATAATCTTGAATCTCTGTAGAAATACGAGTGTCTGAATGAAACTGTTGGTCATATAACACCTTAAAGGGGAAAACCACAACTCTGCAGATGTTCAGTGACAGCACATGAAAGCTCTATTTCCAGAGCAGAGGGAAAAAAAAAAGTATTAACCCTTATTTATGCTGATCTACTGTCTTGACAAAGTAGCTCCACTCATCATCTCAAATGAAGACACCAGCTGTCTTTAAGTTAAGCGCATCTTCTTTGCAAAGAAGAAAAACTAGTTCATACAGCAATTTCTGCTACACTGTACTATCTAATCCACTAACCTTATATACAAAGCTTAACAGAGCTATATAGCATTCTATGGCAATAAAACACACCAACTTAGACGTATACCCCTCACATCTTCATTCTTTTTCTTCCCCAGAATCAGATAAACTGAACAGTACTTACTGGATCCTGACCTCTCTTTAAACAAACAGTACACCGGTCAAGAAAGCTTTTCCACTTCATTTCCAACTCCTTCTGTTTTCCAGAAATCGATTCTCTCAATGACATACAATGCTGCTCTTCTATTTTTTGCCTATAACATGAGCATGAAAAATGAACAGGAATACATTTGTTGTTGGAGATAAAAATTCTGCTTAAAAATGGAGCATATCACATGTTCCCCTCATGCTGCAAAACCTTTGATATGCAGGAACTTATTCATGCATTTGTTCTTGCACAAAAAACTAAATAAAATTCACAATCTAAAAATCAGCTGCTAGATTGTCCTTGTGCTTCTTTACAGTAGAATTAGAAAAACTATGCTAAAATACATACAAACCCTAAAACACAAGCTTAAACTTTCCCTAAGCTAGTTTCAGATCAAGTTTTAAAATCACAGAGCTAATTATGTAATAGGAAAAAGCAGATCATCTAACAAACCAGACCTCCAAGAACAAACTCTAAAATATCCATGAAGCAAGGGCAAGAGAATGAAGTTACCTAGTGAAGAATTACAAAGATTACTTAAATGGACAATCAAGACAAAGGTGAATTTGTCAGAGGCAGAGGGGAAAAAAAACAGAACTAACGTTCTCACTATAAACAATAATTTTAGAAAAGATTCTAAGACATAATCTTCAAACTAAAGAACAAGACAAAAATTCCAGACAATTACCTCACTGCTTTCAAATTCGATAGTATTTTATTTTGGAATTCACTCGTATTCTTGATGTCTTGGAAATGTTTTGATTTAAATTGACAACATTCATCTCTTAAGATCCTCAGGGCTTCATTTAATAACTGAATGACTGTTAAAAAATTCAGTTTTTCACCTTCATATAAATTTCCTGTACACACCTTGAAGTATTCCAAGAGAAAAAATGTATACGTGAACAATCACAACACATCAATATCAGAAAGTTATGTCTTCTATATTCAGCACAAGCACACAATGTTCCAGTCTGCAGTTTGATTCCATTCCTGTTTGTTAGATTTAAGCTTCAGGTTGGTTTTCCTGATTAGCATCATCTGCTTGAAGACAGGCTAAAAAGCTGAACGAACTAAGAATGCTTCAACTAATGGGGTATTCTTTTTAAAGACTGCCTCAAAAGATGGTGCAGGCCTAAACAGCACATATACCGCACACTAGAAACAAAATCCATTAGGAATGATAGTTCAAATGGCCAAGTTTTATAATGTCTGACCAATGAAAATTCAAGTGGTAATCAGACAGATTTGACAATGCAGTTACTTAAAAGTTCATAACTTAAGCACCACCAATACAGAACAGCAGCATAATCACAACAAACTTTTACATACATTTTTTTAGGACAAAAGGACAAAAATCACTTACTTCGTGCATTTCACTTTCAATTTTGTCAGCCAACAGCTGTGGAACATTGACATTAGTTCCAGCTAAAGTGTACTGATCAACATGCCCTTCAATTACAGAGTCTACGATTTCAGTTTCCTTTTTCAGAGATGTAAGAGTGTCCATTACAAATGTCCACATATTGCGGACCTTAATAGGCAAGAAGGAGAAAAATACTACATTAAAATGTTTGCTGAAATACTATAATGACACAATATCAAAACAGTGTAAGAGCAGATGAAAGGGCTAGCATAATCATAGGCAGACAATCAGAAATACCAATATCTGAGAGCAAGTGTTGTAAAAATGTTAGAAATACAGTAATCTGCCACAGATTAAGAATACTCACCTTTTGAATTCTCTCTGTTTTGTCATTTTTGTTTTGGTCATTGAGTTTCATCCTACATGCACATGCAAGACAGAAGTGGACTACAATGAAATTATAGTTCATAACATTTCTTAGAACTAAGAAATTCATTTTATATATGCTAACTTACTCCAAGGAAAAGTACTTACTTAAACAACTGTTGCTGGTGGTATGCATATTCAGATTTTATCTGTTTAATTTCTTTAATTAAAAACCTAAGGAAAAAAAATCAACAGTTATCACAGATTTTTTTTAATTTAGCTTTTCTCTGCTACTCTCAGAATTCCTTACAATCATTATGTGATTACACTTATTCTTTCCAAATCTGCATAGTGGAGCAGTTTTGGAACAATGCAAACATGGATACACAAGTTCCTTACCATGACACTGTAGAGAAAATGACATTGTACAGCCTGGAAAGCCACTAAGATATTTGTAAATTTAGCTGTAACTTATTCTATTGCAATGGCATGGCTTTTATTAGACCCAAGTACATTAATGAAGTTACTAGTTACTACTATACTCAGCATCATTCCTATTCAGCACACCCACTGACTGCATTACCAAGTCATCTTCAGTGCAGTCAAAAAGTTGCCCAGATTGCTCACACGACTGTATTGCTTTTCCAGCAAATATCAGGGTATGTTGAAGTCATCAGTAAGAATTAGGATCTGAAAGCCTAAAATGTTTGATTTGCTTTAAGAAGCAAACTTTCCCAGATCAAATTTTCATCAGCTTCCCCTGATTGAGGGGTATATAGCAGACACACATCACGTGTCTTAGCAGCAGTGCCTCTGATTTTTGATCCAAAGTCATGAAACAGACGGATCCCCTTCCATGCACTGAAACTGCGCTTTTACCTACACTGCATCCCCCCCTCCTTTTCTGCTCTTTCCCAAATAGCTTGCAACCGCCCGCTACAGTACCCCTGTCATGTGAAGTATCCTACCCAATTTCTGTAAATTCCAGTGATATATAACTATGTAACTGACCAGAGTTCCAGTTATTCTAGTTTCCCAAACTGCACGTGATTTTCATAAACAAGAATATAGAAAAAGCATAATGTTGGTGAAATAATTAAGGGCTATGCAAATAAGACGTGTCCCACACTGATAAAGCAAAGACCAAATATTTCATCCTGAGACAGTTTTAATCTACGATATGATCCTTAAAGTATTAAGAAATCATAGTGCTATACATGCGGAATTCCTGGATCATTTTTAGTGCCCAGGTAATCCTATCTTCCAGTATATAGCACCTCCTGACTGAAAAACTAATTTCTTCCAAACAGTAGAACAGTTAATTAAAGGAGGCAAAGGGGGAGAAAAATAGGACATTCAGCAAAACTCACAAGGAAAAATCAGATGCATTCTACTGAAATCCTTTTAAAAACGCATGCAAAAAAGTCAAGTTTTATGAAAATACTCGATTTCTTTAAATACATTACTTACTGTGATTTTTTGTTATATTCTCGAATAATAATATCCTCCTTTTGCAAAATTTGCAGGATTTTATTACATGCCACACTACATCTTACTTCTGCCTTGTACATACCCTCAGGCGTTAAGTTTACAGCTTCAGCAAAAGATGTATCGCTGCCTAAATGAAAGTTAGTAATTGAGTTATATCATTCACTTTTAGCAAATAGACAACTTCCTGTTCTACCTAGTTTTAATTACGAGAATCACAAACAAGGTTGCCCATTTTACCTGGACTGAAGTAGAGTATTCAGTATACTATCTTTTTTGCCAGTTCTTTCTATTGCATATGTTCTCCCTCCTTCACTCTCATCCACTTTCGCCACTCTTTATGTCACCAAAACAACATTAAATGCCTAGAACAGACAGTCCTGATCTTTCAGAATTGCTCATGTTGTGAAAAAGAGCACAGGCTAAAAAGAATACTTTTGAACTGAACCATTGCACGCGTGCACAGACAACCCACCTCCACATCACACAAACTTAGGAACAATATCTGTAAAACGACAGCAAGGAAAACAATCTGCATTGTTCTACCGGCAACAGCTTTATGCTAGTGCACAGCAACCCTGTTAAAAACTTTGAACTGAGCAACCAACACTGACCTAACTTAAAGCTCTTGGCATATGTTAAAGCACTTCACAGATTCACCATCAAACCGGACAAGTAAAATAATGTTATTATTCCGTTACAGCTTACCCACAGAGTTCTTTCTCAGGTTCTCAATCATTACATATCTTGCAAACCGATACATTAGGTGAATAAATTTATGACCAGCAGGAGAAAGAAATGAAGAAGTCGCAATTTGAGGAAGACAGCTTTTGCTTTCATTCTTGAACAAGTGAAATAGATTTTAAACACAAAATTAGACTAAGGAATAAAACCTAAACAACAGCCATTAAACACTCTGCTGAGTACAAAAACACTGCAGTCTACTTGTTAGCAAGTCCGATGCAAAGCTAATTTACCTTGCCACCATCGTTGATGCTTTTTCTAGTCCAAGGAAGAGACTGACACTTTTTGAACGTTCTACCACCACCCCTAGTTCCTTATACAAAAAACGGCTCTGAGGCAAAGACTGAAATCGGTGTTAGGTAAATACTAAAAACTTCTGCTCTCCTCACTCCTAAATGTAATCCCTTCCTTTTCATATTTTCTACTGAGGTCACTAATCAGTGTATTTTGTCACACTTTTATCTTGCTCAAAGATTTTGTATGGCTGGCTTTCACCTTGTCAAAAATAAAAGTGCTCCAGTACCTTAGAGATCTAGAAATCAGATCTTTATTAAAACAAATGCAGCATGAGAAGGCATAGTAATCAATGATTCCTGAAGCAAGCCATTTTGTCTCTTTCCATTTAGAAAGCCTGCCTTAAACTTTATTCTCTTTCCCCCACGAAGAAAGATTAACATTAAAAGTTTTTCGTGTATCTGAAACCACTTTTACAATAACAAATACTCTCTCATTTAATTTAAGCAAGTATCTCCCACGTTGAAGCAAATTATTCTCAACAATGGAAGGAATCTCACACAGACTTTAGATGATACTGGTAGGTACCTTCCAAATCAGTATACTCTACAATTCTATGACTTCTGTGTAATAAAATATTGTCATCCAAAAGCAATACACAACAGTTTTCTGATCCAAGATTAAGACTTTGCCACCTATGCTCTGCCAAACAATTTTTTTAAGAAGTCTATCATCAGCTGTGTGAAATAAGGCATGAGATAAAACCTATTTGTTTAGTAGAGCAACTTTATTTAAAACTCAAATATGTTCTCTCAAAACGAAAGAATGAGGTCACAGAAACCAGCAGCATATCAATTCCCACTCTTATAATACTTACTGTGATATCTTTTAGCCATGAACAACATTGCTTCCTAAATTCACTATCTCTGGTTATTTGTTCTGGTAACAAACAGTCCCTTTTCCATGCAAAAACATCAGAGGGGAGAAGAGAGGGAAAAAAAAGCAACTTCAAAACATACCCAAATACTCAGTTACATAATTAACCACTACAACATCTGAACTAAGATGAAGTTTTCTTAGTGATGTCTCCTGGAGAACTCAGAGAATATGGTAATATTGCCTATGAGAAGAATAGCTACAAGTCTGTTAAATAGCTAGGTCTTCTTGCCATAAAACGTTAATTACAGACTATTTCAGAGACAAATTTGTCTGCAGTTCTTTTTAACTCAGAAAAAGAAAGTGAAAAAGCAGCCTGAGAACTTAAAATTTTCTTAACAATGGTTCTGCTCCAGCCATTTCTTTAAAGTATACAGTAAAATAGTTCAGCTGTATGAGAATACATTAAGATAGGGTTCTCACAATGTTGAAGATTTTAGCAGGTATTCATAAAAGGGAGAAGTTACTTGATGTTTGGTCAGGGAAATGAATGGAAGAGATTAGATTATTTTTCAGCTAGGAAAAATTTTACCAAACTTGTCAAGTTACAGCTACTGTCAGAAACCATTTTAACTAGGGCAAGTTTTCTTATGCATTACAGACTGGTGATAAAAGGGAAATGAGTTCTGTGACAGCACGTTCTTTACCTACAGTACTCCTCGGGAGACCACTTTTTTACTTCAGCACCTGTGCAAACCACATGGTTCGTTATGTGCACGGCACGAACTGAGCAACCCAAAGGCTCACCTGAAAACTTCTTCTGCACGCATCTCATCCAACTTGGTGAACAAGAACTGGGCAACAATGTGGAAAGCACCTACGTTTGGTGTATCAAACATGGACCTAGCGAACAAACACACAGCTGCGTCAGGAACGGTTAGGCTAAGGAGTTTATAGAGCGTTTTTACCGGTCGCTCAGGATTAATGCGGGATACCATTTTATAACGCCATTCGGACACGTCCCCCCCACCACGCACCACAGAAGGCCCCCCCCCCAAACACACACACACCCCGCCAGCTTCCCCCCCCTCCCCGGCCGCCCCCGGGGCTCACACGCCCAGATCGAGCTCCCTGTCGAAGAACTCCGCGGCAGCACCCGGGTCGAAGCCGAGCGCCAGCAGGCAGAGCCAGAGGTGGGTTCGCTCCCAGTCGCTGCCCATGGCACCGGCTGTAACATCCGCCGCCCCCGCCGCCGCCTCCAGGCGCGGAGCTTCCGCCGCCATCTCCCCCTGCCTCTGCCCCTGCCCCTGCCCCTGCCCCTACACCTGCCCCCGCCGCCCCGCCGCCATTTTCCCCGTCCCGCCAAAACCGCGCTCCCGCCGGACGCCGCCACGCCACGCCGCGCAGCGCCGCGAGACGCCTCGCCGTGCCCTGATTGGCCGCGCTCGGCGCGCTGCCCGCTAGGAAGTGTAGTCCGGGAGGCGGTACTCCCTGTCCCGGGCACGGCCGCCATCTTGCGGCCGCCGCCTGGGCGGGGCCGGTCAGGCGCCTCCGCCCTTATTCCTTGCTAATCCCCTCACAGACGCGAGGCGGACACCAGGCTGCGCAGTTCAGTCTTTTATTTCAAGGCATTTCCGTGACTTGGAAGTTCTCGCAGCAGCCCGCCCGGCGGCCCCGTCACATCCCCAGCGTGCGGCCGCGGGCTCGGCCTGATCCCCACAGAGACGTGCGGCGGGCGCTGCTCGCCGGGTGCCCACCGCCCCCGCTGCTACAGGAAGCTAGCCCGGGTCCTCGTTAAAAAAAAGATTATCGCTGACACCGGAAATACCTCTACCTTCAGTTCCCTCTCTTGACCGTCATTATTATTTTTTTTAATTATTTTTCTGTTGTCCAAACCTGTTTCTGTCTCTTCCCTTTTCCCTCGCTCTTTCCAACGACTTCCCCTTTCATTTTTAGCTCCCGTCCTTCCTTCTGGAAGGAACATCCCTTTCTAAGCATTTACCCTCTTCTAGTCTCAGGTCCCATAACCAATACTATCAGGATGACCAAATTTTTTGCACGCAGAAGGCATGTAGAGAGAAAGGACATCCTTTCGTGCATAAAGCACCCTTGGATAAAGCACCCAAAGGGACCCTACTCTAATCTCTGTAGGCACAGTGCCTAACAAAAAAAAAAAAAAAAAAAAAAAACTGAGAGAATCTGAGACGGCCAAAGCCTCCCGTCCTTTCCAGCAGCAAAGAGGTAGATGCAGAAGAGCTTTCCATGTAGACTTCAAAGGGGAAACTTCGTGGGCAAATCCTCATCAACTCCTTTTGTTGGCAGCCCTTTATGCAAAGCACTGGCGTGTTCTCTTGGCTGTTGCCAACAGGAGAACAAACAGCTATACAAATATTTAACAAAGATTAGATCAGTTGGATGCACTGGCTAAGCTATACCTGGTTTATAGAGCAGGAGCGTGACACACAAGCTAATGAATTAACCTAGCGTGTAATCCTCAGGGGGTAATAATCAGTTTTGATGCAGCTAAGTGAAACAGCACTGATTTTAAAAAGTCCGAAGCTAGGTGGGATCAGCTTCAAAAAGGAGAAACATATGTTAAACATGGCAAAAATACATTGTATCAAAAAGATGTTTTTCTGCTTTTCTTCATTCAACTCTTTGCCCTGTGGTGTATGGGCCATTTGTGCGTGAAAAGTCTTGTTGATCTTCATCCAAATCCAAAATGTCTGGGATATCATCTGACTCTGAAGAGAGGTCTGTAATAGTGAAATCTGGAACCTGTATAGGAACAAAATTTCAATCAATTCAAAAGTAAAACTAAATAAATTTGTGCAGTATTCCTGACTGGAGTCAGGATGCTCAACATCTCTAGAAATCAGACCCAAAGTACTGAATAGGGAGTGAAATATGCTCAGTCACACATTAAACATAAATACAGCATTAAGACCAAATATTATGCAAGATGTAAATCAGTTGCTTAGAAGACAGGATTTGGTAGCAGAAGTGGAACAGAGCTAAACTCACTGAGTGCATTTAGTGAAAACAATGACTGGAAAATTAAAAATTGAAGATTTTAAACTTGTTTTGCCTTTCTTCTTTCCTTGGGATCAATGGATTATACAATGGAGAAGCCTAGAGAAGCTGGATATAGATTGCTTTGTACTGCTCTGCCTGCCTACCACATCAAACCTTTCCCAAGGACACAAATATCCGGAACTGCAAAAATATGCTGACCTCTATTTCAACTGCATATATTGTATTCTGTATTTTAAGCAGCTACTGGTTTCAGGAATAGTTAGACATTAGTGGACACATGGATGTTACACACTTCTAAAAACCTTGGCTAAGACACTTAGGAGCTTAAGTCCCATTAGCAGGACTTAAATTACTTTGTCTCTTCTGAAAAATGAGATAGAATTAAGCAATTTACTCATAACCAGAAGTTTTCTACCCCAAGTGAAAAATTCATATATGTACAATTTGATTCATGGTTAGGTTTAACATTGATAATATGATGAATACTTGAAGACAGACAGGATCATCACGTGCTTGCTCATGGGACTTTGGTTCTGTACGTCTGAAGAAGCAGTGACTTGAAGAGGCTTCTAGGCGTTTAGAATCACAGAATCCTGGAATGGTTTGGGTTGGAAGGGACCTTAAAGATCATCTGGTTCCAACCCCTCTGCCACGGGCAGGGACACCTTCCACAAGTTTTTAAACTTGTTTTGCCTTTCTTCTTTCCTTGGGATCAATGGGTTATACAAAGGAACCTGCCTAGAGATAAGGTTGCCCAAAGCCCCATCCAACCTGCCCTTGCACACTTCCAGGGATAGGACATCCACAGCTTCTCTGGGCAGGCTGTTCCAGTGCCTTGCTGCCAGTACTGGCTGGAGAAGCACTTTTAATTCATTCAGTAATGGCAAAACACCTTGCTTATGACCAATTTTTAGGAAAAACATAGGAAAGAGAAGTCTGTGCTTTGCCTTCCCTGAAGACATGCCAGAAGAACAGAGAACACACCAAAGGAGAAAGATTGCTACTGCAGCTATCAGGTTTTAGACAGCATTGAAGCACTGAATGTGAATTACTCAGTTCCTTGGAGAGTAGTTGACTGTAGGACACCAGGTACTTAGAAATATTAATTAAAATATTAATGAAAACTGAGCTTTGGAAGAATTTAAGCAGCATGCCATGTATCAGGCAATAGTATGAGTACAATGGAATGCCTACACCACTTTGAGAGCCTAAGCTTGCTCAAAATTAAATCAGTATTAAATCTTCTAAAACTCGAAAGGCACCAGGAATGTGGGAAACACATTCTTCAACCGGCAAGAATCACCCTGCATCTTTCTGCTTATTGCATTTACCTAAATCTCTAATTACTGTACTTAGAAAAACAATATATTTTGTCATCATCAGCAGATGACCCCATATCTCATATCATAGTACAAATGGAGATATGTAACAAGTCTAAGGCAAAGTAGCTCTTGGGAAATTTGGAGCTCGTTTGCAAATTCATTTAAAAATGTGCCCAAATAGATAGTTTAACCAACTGGTTTATCCCCAGCACAAATATAGGGGAGAGAATGAGTTGAGAGCAGCTCTGAGGAGAGGGACTCAGGGATGTTGGTGGATGAAAAACTCCGAATGAGCTGGCAACGTATTCTTGCAGCGCACAAAAGTCAACTGCATCCTGGGCTGCATCAAAAGAAGCCTAGCCAGCAGGTCAAAGAGGCGATTCTGCCTCTCTGCTCTTGTGAGACTCCAGCGTGAGTCCTTTGTTCTACCCTGGGGCTCCCAGCAGAAGAAGGACATGGACCTGTTAGATCAGGTCCAGAGGAGGGCCGAAAGGATGACCAAAGGGCTAGAGCACCTCTGCTACAAAGACAGGCTGAGGGAGTTGGGGTTGTTCAGCCTGCAGAAGAGACGTTCCGGGGAGATCTTGCAGGGGGCTTTGAGTACCTAAAAGTGGCCTACAGGAAAGCTGGGGAGGGACTCTTTGTCAGGGGGTGGAGTGATAGCACAAGGGGGAATGGCTTTAAACTAAAAGAGGGTAGATTTAGATCAGATATATGGAGGAAAACCTTCACTCAGAGAGTGGTGAGGCAGTGGCACAGGTTGCCCAGAGAAGCTGTGGATGCCCCATCCCTGGAGGTGCTCAAGGCCAGGCTGGATGAGGCTTTGGGCAACCTGATCTAGTGGGAGGTGTCCCTGCCATGGGAGGGGGTTGGAAATGGATGGCCTTTAAGGTCCCTTCCAACCCAACTCTGTGATTCTGTAATTCTGTATTTAGACTGAGCAGGGTACATAACCATGCTCAGTAACTATGTCTGACCAGTGGTAATTTTCACTAGAGCATAGGTACAAGTCACCTCTATTACTTATATTTATGTTTCTCCTACTGATAATAGGATAATCAACATTTCAAATTTACGTTTGTGCTCTTTACATCCTTAGTGCACACATAGAGGAGTCAAGTGTTTACTAACATACTAGTAAGATGTTCATAGCCATTAAATAATTTTAAATGGGAGTGTAGCTGTGCATGAGAGTAAAACAGCATTGGTGTCAGTATCATTTATCTCAGTTTTGAATATACTAAGTTGTTTTTTGTTTTAAAAACACACTGCCATCTGCACCAGTGTAAGTAAATCAACGCAAAGCCTCCACTGTTATGGGCTTGCTTAGGTAAAGGACTTTCACTTCTGTATCACCTTTGTGTTTAATTGTACTCTCATTTCATAGTTTCTAGGAAGTTAGGAAGTTGAAACAAAGTCATAAGACAATTCTTGCAAGAATAGGGCTAGATATGACCCTTCTTTGTACTTTTCCTCTGTAAGATAGTTAGATCTTCTGAAATGAAATAGCATAAAACTTGCAGAACCCTTGCATGGAATAGTGCAAAACATACTTCAGCATTTTTGCTGTCTTAGTGTCCAAATGTTAATATCAACACTAACTTAATTTTAAGCTCATCCATTTTTTTCTTGCTGAAGTTTTAGAGCTGAGCCAGTAGCAATTTGAGATTATTCTCGTTTTGCACTTTCAGAAGAAGCACTTATTTTTAGTCAGACTGTATATTATGCAAAAAAAATCAATTTTTCATTCATAATACAAAATGTAGTACATTCAACAAAACACTGTGCACAATAACACCAGCTAGCTTCTACAAGATTTTCCAATCATGCAAATAATGAACAGATTACACTTAAAAAGTAATAAAAGAAGGTTCCCTTTTCTCTTTTTAACCAACTGGCTTGGAGAAGTTTTTTTGTTCTTTGTTGTGGTTCTTTTGAGAGCTATTTATTTTTAAAACAGAAAAGATTTAACTTGTTCTGAAATCCTTTCACCTGTTTATTTTCACCTAGCTTACCTTACTAGCTACATAGCACTACCAGAAGTTATACAGTTTAGAAAAGATTCTACGGAACAAAGTCATCATCTTACGAAGTGGGAGAGATTTCAAAAACTTTCATTTCAAAAGCTTTCCGCATTTCTTTAGTTTTAGCAAACTAAAGAACTCCAGACCGTATACAAATCTTGTAATTTTGGCTTTACTGATATGTATACTGCTATAAATACATTTGTGAAGCTTTATTTATTTCACCTCCCATCATTTTCAATGCATCTGGTCTCATTTCACCTGGTTTCATTTTTTAAAAAAAATTCCCGAGAAACTTCATAGCTCTCAAAAACGCTTTTGAGGGTATTGCTTAGTCTTTTTTTTTTAAAGCAAGCAAGTTCATGTTGTGTAACTGTTTGATATACACAATTATACAGAAACAGGTAAAATTACAGGGACAATCTATGAGTAGGCTCTACTCTGTTAATATTTTAGGTTTTCTTCATTCCACGTGAGATTTTTCAGCAGTTATTAGAACGCATATCAGCTTCAGTCCACAGGTTCTGGAAGATGTCCAAGACATCCATGCCTCCAGTGGGCAATTTAATTGGCATTCTACCTGTGCTAGAAAAAGTTACTACGTTTCGTCTGAAGTCCCTTAATTGCAATAAAGACTAGAGACATGCTATACTAGATTACCAGCAAGAAGATATCCATGCCATAAAAACTACAGTTCAGTTCCAACACCCAGCGCTGTCCTCATTAAGATGATCCAATAATCTAAATGCAAGGACTTGTACTGGGTACAATAAACCAAGAACATACTAATTCACCATTATTTAGCCTTCTCTTCTTCCAATAAAGGGCTCCCCATTCCACTGGGAGTCAGAAACTTAATATTCTGTATACTTGGTTTCTATGTGGGGAAAAAAGTCACAGTACAAAAATGCAGGAGCTTTTGTAGTGTGTTGGTATAACAGGCTATCAGAACAAACACGTAAACACAACCAGGCATTGCTCTAGTTGTGACCACCAGTTGTACTTCAGCTCTAAACTGCCAGAGTAACTTAGAGTTACCCAGAGTTAGTGTTTTGATTCACACTGTTTAGCAACTTCTTTGAAGCTGAGACCAACATTGCTAAATTAAATGATTGCAATGCACAGTTGCCTAGGGTATGCATCAAGAACACAACTTACCTGGACAGCAATAAACCAAGAAAGCTTTTTTCCAAGTAACAGTAATTCTCATCAAGGGAAGGGAGTTATAAAAGTTACTAGGGAACAACTCCACCCAAGTAGATGAGTGTTAATTCACATTAGTCACTCAAGTTCAAAAGAGGGTACATAAAGTAAAAAAAGATTAAAGCTTGCGTTGACAATTGAAGAATACACACTCCTACCAAGTCAGCAGCCAAAGCAGGTAGCTGGGAGTTTCATACAGACAACACCTACTAGACGGGGAAGACTGATTTTTTTCCTATATCCTTTTTTCCTCACTGTAAGGCCATCCACCAGTTCACAGTCTGGACAGGTAACAGTAAGCACAAAAAAAGCAACAGTAAAGCAAAGACTGAATGGAAGGGAAGAAGGAAACACTGCAGCAATGTTATCTATACACACAAATAGATTTAGATTTTCAATGTGTCTACTTCATTTGCATCGCAAGCTTGCTTTCTCTTGGACCCAGATTAAAGGAGTCACAGAACAGCAAGTTACATGTTTTACACACCATACAAATGGAGACAGACTTTGGCTGCTGAAGCATTTATTACTAAGGTACAAAATGTATTACAAAAAGTTGGCTACAAAAAGCATACAACAGCAGGCACCTGAGTACAAACAGCATGAATCTTGTCTTTATACTGTCAAAAATATACTTTGATAATGATTTGGTCAGGTTACTGTGTAATACAATAGTAAGTTTATATCGTTAATATTAGCACTGTCACAGCATTCAACTCCAGCTGACTCAGTCAGAAACTCCACTTTCAGCTTTGGAATTCTGCCCTCACAGAATCCTCATGAATCATGTAACAGTTCAATTTGAGACAGTCATTAAAAAAATAATCAAATGCATGATCTGCAGCAAGTACAGAATTCAGGCATACCTCGCTAGAATGCAAGGCTTTTAAAGGCATTTCATAACATGTAAGGCTTTTATATTACTCTGGTAGAGATTAAGCAGCAGATCAAATGCTTTCAGCTGAGATAAGAATCATTTAGAGTAAGGATATTACTACCATTAATAAGCATAGTGAGGTTTCTCAACTGTACAAACAAGGCATCTTGACAACTGTAAGCTGCCAATATTTAGGCACTTCTGTTTGTTTTAGAGTGTTTTTACTACTCAGGACAATACAATGCATTTGTAGGAGTGTCCTCTCTAAATCACTTCCCCACTCGTAAGTTTTTTCCCCTAAAGCTTTTTGACAGCTACAGTTGTTAGTCACTTGTTTGGTCAGTCTGCAGAGTACATGCATGCTATGCAGTTTACTCAACAGGGTGTTCAAGCTGTTTGTCTTCCTGGCTGGAATTTTTCTCCCCTTCACCTTTGCTCTCAGCATGCTGAATGCCAGGCAGTTGTGGGTAAAAGGGACCTACCAGCCAGTTGAGCGGCGTGTTGTTAACAAGATAATCCATCACATCATCCAGAGACTCTTTCATTTTCTTCAGTTGTCCTTTGCTAGTAGCAAGAAAGCCATCTGATAGTTCTTGAAAAGAGGATGCTGACCGGAAGATCTGGTAGACATCACCTGCCATTGACCCAACACTGTAAACCTGGTCCTGCACATTCTGTGGCAGACCCTGTAGGCTTGAGACCAGTGTGAGGCAAGTGGTCTGAAGCTGCTGAGTGAGGCTCTGTGCAATAGCTAGAGTTCTCGACTCTATGTGCTGGAAACAAAAACATAATAATCGCCTGTCAGTATCTTTTTGTGACTGTAGCAGTTTTATTTAAGAGACAAGGAAGCAAAGTAAAAGGGGTGAAAGTAAGATACAGCAGATAACATAACAAGGATTAAGCAAGAAGGTAACAGACAACTTCAAAGTACTTGATTTCTCTAATGTTCAAGTACTTTGGAACAGAAGCATTGGTAGTATCTACCCAACAACAGATAAGGAAGCTCTTGTATCAACTCTGGATAGCAAGTTAAAGCACAGGAGTATTCTAGTGGATGAACCACTATTCAAAGCTATATAAGACTCGGTGAGTCTGTTCCTCAGGCTGCTTTATGCTGAGGAATTGCTATTTCCAGTTTGGCCATATGAGATAAGTGAATCCTAGCTGGTCTAGACAAGGTTAATATCCCAACAAGTTTGCAGAATGAGGATTCTCTTGAGAGGAGAATAACCCTTTAGTGTTTGCAGGAAGTAGGCTCATTTAAGAGTTAGGATGTCCTCTGCTTTTCATAAGAGTCACTGGCAGCTGCCTGAGCTTCATCATTTAGATTCTACTTTTGTATAGAAGCATTCTGTGCTGTTAAGATGAGATGCTGTGCACTTTGGGGACTGTTAGCTAGCCAGTGTTACCTCAACAGTATGCAGTCCGTTTATTTCCAGTTTACATTTACATCTATTTACCTCAGCACTATGCGACTCATCACCATCATTTTGACCTGTATATTTCTTCCATTCTGCCCAGGATTGATACAGTTTTTCCTGAGCATTAAGAAGTTTCTCATTGGCACTATTCATGTTCTTTCTGGCATACTCGATCTGAAATACAGCCAAACAAGGAAGTAAAGTAAGAGTCCAAACAGTTCTACAACGGCTACCCTAAAATACCAGCTTTGTAATTTTTTTTTTTAAAACACTTAAAGTTCAAATGAAAGGCTTTGGAGAACATAAGGATATGCTCCTTCTCCACAGAAAAAGCTAGAAGCAGGTTTCAAGATGTTATGTAGTCTACCCCTCTACACCTCAACTATTTCATCCTCCCCCACTGAACTCGTATACATGGAGCTGTAAGTATATAGGAGACCATAACTATTTATGTACAGTTTGTGCTGTACATAAAGGTGCATAGTTAGGATCAGATGACTGAAGCACTCAGGAATGCTCAGAGATACCCACAGCAAGAAGAGCAAGCCCATGAAGAATCCTACATTTTGTTAATATAAAGACTGAAGTAAAGCACTGAAGTGTTTCTAAACTGCAAGACACTTTCTTCAACGAATAAATGTGTCAGAACTGACCCTTTACAACAAAAACACCTTTTAAACATTACTTCTATTTATGCAGTGCTTAAAATTACAAGTAATTGGTGGTCTGTTTTACAGATCAGCTTGATTTAGGAGTTCTCCTGACTGTTGGTAAAAAGCTCCATTGGGAAGTGCTTTATATTTTGATAATGGATTTAGTCACAGCTATCTGATTTTTCCCTGTCTGTTCTCTACATTTGAAAACTATACCAACATTTGTTTTTTATACCTAGAGTGAGAACTTGAACTTACCAGATTAACAGTATGGTGGAGCTGAGAAATCGTCTCCTGGCTTTTCTGTTTAGCATCTCTAACTTTGTTTAAGGCTTGCTGGTAGGCACGTGCACGGACCTTTGATGACAGAGATCCTAGCCGAACATAGTAACTTGGCTTTTGAACTCCAAGTTCAAAACCTTCAACTTTTGCAGCTTCTTTTTCTAGAAAAGAGGAAAGGGAGCAGATTGACTAGTGGAACAAAACTTAAGAGGCCTGACGATATTTCATTTGCTTCATAATAACTGAATATTGGACTTGTTTAGTAGTCCTTTAACAGCAGGTTTGGTTGACAAGCACACATGTAACCCTTACTTAGGTTCATTCTGCTTGCCTGTCAAGAAAACACTATTACAACCAGGAAGGCCAAAGACAGTTTGGGAAGCACATGCTCCCTCCCTCTATGAGGTAATAAATGGATGACTGCTTGTTTCTCTCCAATACATGTATACCATCAAAATTAAACCTGAATTGTTCTTACCTAGTTCTGCTTCTGTGAGTGGGAGATACTGGTCTACTAGGGTCTCCGACTTAGTGAGAGCACTGTCCATTCCACTGCTCACCATCTGCACCACACAACTTCCCAAGACAGTGTTAATGCCACCATTAACAACGGACTTGGTCATTTCTACACTGTCTTGCATCGCTTCTTTAGTCTTGCCCACAACTCCAGTGATTGTGTGAGCAACAGTTTCCTTGGCACCAGTCACAGTGGTTGTTACAGCTTCTCTGGCTCCAACAACTACATCCTTAGCATTGGCAACAACCTGACAATGAAAATAGGTTAATTCACTAAAAATATTTAATAAAAAGAGCTACATAATCCAGGAAACAGAATTATATTAAGGCTCATACAAGTCTAATCTAGGAAGAACTTGCACTGAAAGCATATAGACAAAACAAAGATATGATTGTCATGCAGCCTTCAGCTCAACACTCTTCAGTGAATGTAAATCAGTTTGTTTTACAATGAGCAAGAAAAAGTTTTTACAGGATGCCCACCAGTGAACAGCAGCTACAGATATATCAAGTAGCAGGCTAATGTGAAAAAAAAAAAGAATGGCTCAGTGACCTTCCAAAAGCAAATGATTCTACAGAAATGCACTCCATCTCCTCACTACATCTAAGCTGTGAAGCATGTGCAGCTTACAGGAACTCCCCTCACTGCATTTTTCATATCAACAGCAAAGAGACAGGTATAGAGATCTTCTGCTCAGCATATGTACATGGAGAAGACCTACCTTGTCAGTGGGTTGATTCAGTATAGGCAGTCTCTCTTCAATTTTGTCTAGACCCATACATGCATAGTTGTTGGCAACTACAACTATAAAAGAAATTACAACAGTTCAACAGTTGATTTTAGGTTTTGTTTTGCCTTAGTATAAATAACTGCAATTGTTATTTGTTTTTGAAATGGAGCTCACACAGCAGCACATTTAAAGTAGCTTCTCCCCCCTTTTCAGAGGGATTTGAAGTAGCAAAGCCCCAGAAGAAGGCTGGTCTACAGTCCCTTAAGCAAGCTCACTTGCAGGCAGAGGAAGTCTGTTCATATACCTTACAAGCAACTGTTGTAACAGGTTGAAACACCTGGCCTACTGCCAGTTGAAGAAACTAAGGCTCCTGGTTACAACAGCCTTGTGACACAGTTGCCAAATTTAACCACAAGTTACTCTTTGAGAGAAAGTACAAAGCACTTGAAAGTAGGTGAAAGGTGAGGAAGGTGTTGCACAAGCGACTACACAATCACCTTGCAAATCAAGAGAAGCCAGTCAGTTCAGTATTATGAAAGCTGGAATCAGCTTTGGCTCTGGATTCCACCACTCCCCCAAGTCATACCTATCTGTAATAAGTTACTCAACAAGCAAGGCTTGTTGAGATGGTTGTCAGTTAGCTGAAATAGCACTCCAGACCAGCATGACTGTGCTCAACTGTAAGCACATATTAATATCTAAAGCAATCAGTTGAATTAAAGGTATCAACAGCTCCATCTTTGTCTTACTTTGTGGTTCCAGTTTCTGGATGATAGGCATAGCACTTGTCATGGCTACTGAAGTAATTGTCTTCACTCCTTTCTCTGCTATCTCACATACTGACTTCAGATACGGATGGTTATCCTTTGTGGTAACGTAGGCTGTCGACACCATATCATAGGTGGAGCTCACCAAAGGAAGGTTTGCTACCCTTGATACAATGTTCTGTTTAAAGAGAAGGAGGTTAATTGACTATTTTTCTGAACTATACATTAAAAACACTACTGGGCTATCTTAAACATACCTGTTGCGGATCAATTGCTGCTAATGCCATTTTTTCAGGTCTTCAGTCTTACACAGCCTATGAAAGAAGCATGTCAGAGTTAGGACATCCTTATATCCACTTCATTTAAACACCAGGCTTTCAAACCAACAATTGCTTTATAATCAACCCCACCAGATCAAGGGGATTAAGGATGTTTGTTCTTGCATATAGGAGATCCATTTTATTTTAACAATTTAGAACTCCAAAAGCTTTGTTTCCTAATGCTTTTCATTAGTTTAAGCAATACGAATATGCCAGATGCAAGAAACAGGCTTTGAAATACAGCAGTTCCCTACAGAATTACAACTTGAGTCATGTCTTTTTTTCTAGGAGAAATACATATACTTGGTCTCAACTGTTGAGCCAGGGTGAAGGAAACCTACCCAGCTGTTCTTAAGCTAAGAGTTTATTAAAACTCTCATTTAGGATTTCTAAAGGACAGATGAAGACTCTACCACTAGTATCTTTAACCAGATTAACATAAGGGAGTCGAGTTTGAAATGTGATTAGTTGTTGTTGTCCAAATATTGTGGACACTTGAAGACTGGGGTGAAATACTCATCTCAGTAACTTCAGATTATTTCTCACCCAAGTTACTCCACTAAACACAGTGGGCTCATTATCTCTGCTGCAGTGTCTGATGCCCACACAGGGTTTCCACTGCTCAGTTACTCAAGAGTTAGAATTCCTGTAGCATGCACAGTCAGAACTTTCCCACAACAGGAAATAACTTTCCTTTGTGCTAATTTAGGAATTACTACCAAGCCCACATTGAAACAGGCTGGGGAGAGCAGTTGTTCAGCAAGCCTACGCTACGCAATTATCTTCCAACGTGCACTCCCATGGAGAAAACAGTAATAGTTCTCCCCATACAAACCCTATAAAAGGGAGAGGGGAAAGAGATAATGCAGTACCACTTCAAGAGAACACACAGATATGAATACTCAGAAGTGCATTGTCGTTCTGTGAATGCACAGAAGCCAAACAAGATCTGCAAGCACTTTTTGCTTTGACAGCTCCATAGAGCACTTCAGTCCTGAAAGGACAGCAGTTCTGAAGGCTGCATTGCTAGGTGTGCCAGAAAGCCCAACAGCAGCTTTCCTTTTTACATATATGAAAATATCAAAACAGGATGCGTTAATTTTCTGCTTCGGGTCAAGTAAAAATTTCTCTTTCGTTACATAACGGGCAATGACAACAGCGTGCTGTTAACACTTTGCAGGCGCATTTGCACACACCAGGGCGCACACGTGCCAGAAGGCAACTCTGTAATGAGATTAACCGCTGTACACGAAGCGTGCAAGCAGGTAATAAACAAGGGCTACGAGAATAACAGAGGAGCCCCCACTCCCACCCACCCACCGAGCACTCCCACAACCACCACACGCCCCGCAGCCGCCCGCGCGGCGCCGCACGCCGGGTCGCGGCTGATGCCGGCCGGCAGGAGGAGGGGCCCTCTCCTGAGGGATTATTCGGGGCTGGCAGCGCGTCCCAAAAGGCCCGGCCGCAGGCGGCGAGGCCGCGTGTGGGGATTTCACTCGGCAAGAGGCGAGCTCTGGGCCGGCCGCACGGGTACTCGGAGCCTCCGGAGCTACCCCTGCGCCCAGCGGGGGCAGAGGGTCAGACCCGGAGGCGCAGCCCACGCTGTGAGGGCGCCTTTCGGAGGCCCCGTGCCGCCGGGTCGGGCCGGGGGCGGCTATGTGGCGGAGCCGCGCGGTACTCACCGGGGCTGGGAGCGAGGGAGAATGACGAGAAGCCGCCGCCGCCGCCGCCACGCACTGAGGCGGCTGCCCCACGTCCTGCGACTTATAGGCAGCGGCCGCCGACATCTCGCGAGAGCTGCGCGCGCGTCACGGCCGCGCCTCGTCACGGGGAGGGGGGGAGAAGAGAATTAGTTCCTAAAACAAAACGATAAAAAAAAAAACGCGGAGAAACTTTATTACAGGGAACTCTTGTTCAGCCTTTCTGTCAGAAGGTCCCGGTAGCTTTAATTGTTTAAAGGTCGGAAATGACAAGGAACCAGCGTACCTGTCAGCCTCAGAACACCGAGACTCCTTTCTGCCCTATTACTGCACCCTAAACAACAGTCATTCTGCAAATGCTGTTTTAACTTTTACTGCTCGACACACACAGACCTCCTCTTCTGATTATCACTGTGCCAGGACAGCAAATTCCTCTAATACAGAGCAGTACAGTAAAAAGTATCATTATCTGCCCAGGATGGGGACAGAAGGCATCTTGCAAAAGCTTGGTAGAAAAATACAAAAACCATCTCTCCCTCTTATCTGTTATTCCCTTGTTGCAATACCCTTTGTCTACTGCTATAGAGATTCTGACCCTTGCTCCCACAGGACACTATCTTCCTAATACAAAAGGGTAGATTTAGATTAGATATGAGGAGGAAATTCTTCACTGTGAGGGCGGTGAGGCACTGGCACAGGCTGCCCAGAGAAGCTGTGGATGCCCCATCCCTGGAGGTGCTCAAGGCCAGGCTGGATGAGGCGTTGGGCAACCTGGTCTGTGGGAGGTGTCCCTGCCCATGGGAGGGGGTTGGAGCTGGGTGGTCTGTAAGGTCCCTTCCAACCAAACCTTTCTGTGATTCTGTGATTCCTAGGCTTTGGGAAAGAGCATATGTTTGTTTGTTTTTCAGCTTGTTCAAAAAAGACCTTCCCAGAATGGTGTTTCAGTTTGTTTCTGCAAAGTAAAATCAGTTCACTCTTCTTGTTTCAGAGCAGAACAGATTGGAAAACTATTCTGGAACAAAATAGGGATTTTCACTTCTCTGAAGTGCTTTATCATGCCTCTGTTACGACCCATACCAAACACTTCACAGGCACAGGCACTCCACTTTTTCTGCTTGTAGTTGTCTGAGACCTCCATTAGTTTCTCATTCACAGTCATATGGCTTCTCAGGTGTAAAACATTCAGTTGTCAGATACCTCTTTTGTCAGAGATAGCTGTACTGGGAATTCCAGACTATTCCAGGCATTTTAGGTATGAATACGCATCACTGTTATTTGTAGTACAGGGACACCTGCAACTCTTGCAGTCCAGGGACATACTCTGCCAGAACACAGCTGGGGCACAGTCAGGATAGCTGACTCCAATTGACCAAAGGGACGTCCTGTGCCATGCATTATCATGATCGGCAACAAAACTGTGGGGAGAGAAGGGGGAAGGAGGGGCAGTTGGAGTGATGGCTCTTGTCTTCCCAAGAAACCATTATGTGTGATGAACCTGGCTTTCCAGAAAATGCTGAACATCTGCCTGCCAGTGGGAAGCTATGAGTGAATTCCTTATTTTGGTTTGGTTGCACAAGCAGCTTTCGGTTTACCTATTAAGCTGTCTCTATCTACCCACAAGTTTTCTCACTTTCACCCTTCTGATTCTCTTCCCCCATCCTGATGCAGAGGAAATGAAGGAGTGGCTGTGTGGAGCTCAGCTGCTTACTGGGGTTAAACCACAAGATATGCTGAGCCAGAGTCAACTGACAGATAGAAAGATAGTCTATTTGTAAGAACTCGTACAAAGACTTCCATTTGGCATCATGCCTAGTGGATGAAGAGGTATCATGGGGAGTCAAAAAGGAAGCAGTGAAGTCAATGTTTACTTCAGTATACATAGTCTGTGTTAACTTTCCGCCATACCTGGAGGTTCTGTTAGCCTCCAGAGGTACACATGGAAGTCAGGCAATGTGATGTATCATTTGTACTTCATATATAAACTGATATTATCTGCAGTACTGTTTAAACAAGATCATATGTGTCCACTGTAATTTACACGTACCATGTAGATGACATTTCAGACCCTTGCATCAACAGCTGCAACCGATCATCTTTGGAGTTACAATGCATCAAAATTATCTTCAGGTAACAGATTTTGCCACGATGGTGTCATTCATATCTCAGTATTTCTGTATCTCAGTGTCTGTAAACTTGCTTCAAATCCCTATCTTGTAAAGAAACATGCATGTACTTAGTTTCATGGAGATAACTGCCAATTTACAAAAATAGTTCACTACCTACTTTAGATTTGCACAGAGGTAATTGGATATGCCATTCGGTATTTGCTGAATAAGACTGTAAATAATTTCACTGATTTCATCAGACCTACTCATATGGTTGTATCCACTGAAGGATCAGTGTTGCAAAGTCCAAGTAGTTATTGAGATATATTACAAAGAAAATCAAAGCAATCAAATGGGAATGGGATTAGAAAGAGAAGAAGAATCTTTGATCAAGAATTCTAATTGCAGCCACATCCTTTGCCACACCACCCTCTGTAAGAAAGTTATTTATCTCTTAAGATTTTGATAATAGGCATTTAGAGTGCTTATTAATACAGTGAGCCCTCCTGTCCAGCTGCCTCCTGGCCATCCAGGGGCCTTGCGAACGTACTTCTAGGGTGTAATTTGTAGTTTACTAGGGCTGAAATCAGGCATACTGTTTGCAGCCAAAATACCACCTCGAACTGCTTTGGGGATTATGCCCTCCTCAGATTTGTTTGTGTAACAGCCTGTTGTTGCCTGTTTATAACTAAATGTTATCATACGTATTTGTAATGGTTATTTTTTTTCTAACACAGATCGTTTTAACCATGGTAGGAGAAACTCTCCATGATCTTGTCCTGCAAAACAGTGAGCACAGAAAGGTGGCCCTCTGGAGTAGTCAAGAATCATGTCCAACACCACAGCTTTAGGAAAGTGGCAGTCTTTAAAGAAGTGCCTCCGGTGACAGTTTGAGGTTGTTTGGAGTGAGCTAGAGGCACGAGACAACTGAGGCATACCTTCCGTGTGCCTCAGGTTCTTACACGTAACACTGGCACTGCATTGCTTCTCAGCAGTCAGGATTGCCCTAGGGACACTAAGAGAAAGAAATTATTCAAGGTCCTGAAAGATAGATGATTTTCAGCATCCATAACATATATAATCTAGTCAATTGATTATGATGGTTCCTCTCCTTTTAAATATTTCTAATGTTCAAAGCATGTATTTTTTTCTCAGTGTTTATAAAAGTTGCTTTGTCATGAGATACAAGTGAGTCCAAATGAACTGGGAAGCAGCATACTTGTCTTGGCCACCTTGAGGCTGTTGTCTGTGACCAAACATAACAATCAAAGTTATCTTCCCTCAGCTGTCTCTCACCGTTCTTCTTTACTTCCAATCCCACATTAATCCATTTCTAGGCTTTGCAGTCCTGCCTTGCACTGTTCTGTCTTTGGACCTGCAACTACCTCCTTATCCACTTAAGCTGTCTATCTACCTTACATGTTGGTTTTGGGGTTAAGTCCTTAGTATATTGCTGTATGAAAGCTTTCCCCTGGTCTTGGTTAATTATGTCAATAGCTTCTCTGCTGTGGCTTACTTGACTTTTTCTCTCCTAAGGAGGGGATATCAGATCTGTGAGGCATGATCCTCCTTTTCTAAGTACACATTAATTATCTTTATAAGAATAGCAACCTTATTCTGCTCTGCCCAGGAGCACAGCGCTCTTTTGATTCTGAGCAGCGTGATCTGCAGTTTTTCTCTATTACACGCTTCATTTCTAGAATGTATTTATCTTCTGATAGGTCATGTTTTTTCTTAGCTGTCCAAAGATCATTACCTCTTACCTCTTCAGCTGTGACTGTCAGCTGATATAAAAGAGAGGAATTGGATAGGAGGTAGCTCTGCTGTGGACTCTTGAAGAAAGGCAAGGGCAAGCAGAAGTATAGGCAAGCTGATACTGTTGCCCACGTCGTGAGTACAGTATCACCGCTGTAATAGATCTGAGATGTTTAATTAAGACAGAAGAGGAGGGGAACTCATCCTAGCTTGAGAGGGACAGGGAGTCAATTACACACTATACATACCTACATATTACACAGAGGTGTTTTTTTTGTTGTTGTTGTTTGTTTGTTTTTTGTTTTGTTTTGTTTTGTTTCATTTAGTTAGTGTTGTCTCTGCTCCTGCCAGATGTCTTTGGAAAGCTAAGCAGCAACACATTGTTACTGAAATATGCAGCACTTTCAGAAAGATCACAGAAAGCCTTCAAGTCTCATGTGACATACACGTCATAGCCCTGTAGCTTTCATGCTTTACATGCCGTAAAACACTGGATGAGGCCATGACAGAAGTTAACAGAAGTATTAACACCCAGAAAATATAGTTATCGGTAAGAATTTTGTTATGATAGATACAAGACAAGCACAGGAAAAAAATACCCAGGCCCTATTCTAGAATTAAGGAATGTATTTGTTATCACTAGGGGAAACAGGACAGAAAATGATAAGGATTTGAACTATTTTAATATCATATTCAGTGCAATGGAGAGAAGGGAGATGCAACCATAAGCCACCAACTGAGGTGTCCATGGACACTTATCTGGTGTCATAATTTATAACTGCCTAAAAGCTGCAAGAGAAACCATTCTGCTAACTAGAGGCCAGACAATTTTGCTCCTGAGCACTTCTGACAAGCATATGCACTTGCAGCACATGTCCTTAAGAAGAGGGCATAGAGTAAGGGAATTATGGTTACTACTTGTAACTCAGTGCTAAAAATAAAAATTAAAAATAAATTAAAATAAAATAAAAAAAATCCAGCTGTTCATTTTCAGACTGTTTTGCAGTTTTCTTAAGAAATCAACATTCCAAAAATATTTCAGTGTATTTATATAAAGTTATCATGGCTTATTCCTCTTTGAGAATGTCATGTTGTTTCATTGATGTTAATTACCAAGTCAGTACTGTAGTCAGTACTGTTCATGTTTATCTGCAGTGATAACAATGGCATTCAAGACTTCTCAGCATGCTGCACAGATAAAGTTCCTTGAACACAGTTCTTTCAATATTAGCTGGGTGAATCTCATGCAATTTCATTTTCACAGAATTTAGCCCTGGTTTTGGATTTATGGGTACTAGACATAAACCATAGATTCCTTGCTAGACAATAAAATTGTAATATATTTAGTTAGTTGCATAGAATAATAGTTATCATATGCATTTGACTGATGCAATGGGAGTATTGACTACAACACTTTAAATGGATTGTGCTATGAAGACATTATCAGTCTATAAAGCTACTCCAATACCTTTACTCATTTCTACTTCAATAACATGCTTTTCTTTTACTCTGTATGCTACGCCTATGAATGACATCATTGCTTATACATAAAACGATCTCAGAATTTATAACATAATCAGAGGACACTCTACTGGATGCTTTCAATGTAATCTAATATAGAAGCTATTTTTAAGAGTGCAATATTATTTCAGTCAGTGTGAGCGTGGGAAGGATAAGGGTTTGAATAATAATTTAATATTGGTAATTGCTCTGCTAGAGACGTATTGTCGCAACAAAGATCAGTACATTCTATACAATGGACAGATAAGAAAAATTTCTGTTTTTGTATGATGTTTTACTTGTCAACTGGTGGTCTGACAAAAAAAAAAAAAAAAAAAAAAAAAAAAAGTATAATAGTGGAATATAAGTAGCATAAAATGACCTTCATGTTCACTCAACAAATTTTATAAAACCCCTCATGATGATGAAGGCTGTATCAGTCAAACAGCAACACCAAGAAATTTTAATACATCAGAACAATAGTTTATTAGCAGTAGTTGCTGGTCTATCAGGATTTCGTTTTGGTTATGCTAGGATATCTCTAGGTTATGGCTTTAAATGTCAGGGATCAAAAAGTGCCTGGTCTTTAAGGCAAAAAAGCCATGAGTCAAGTGTGCCCCCAGCACAAGCAGTGCCCTCAGTGGCAGGGTACAGTCCCACAGGGTCTAAACAGGGTCCCCAAGCAGGGTCAGGGCCCATCAACAGTCTAGTAGCTATCAGGTAAGGCAAAATAATTAATCAGGCCCTAGGTCATTGGAATGGAGGACTACAAGCTTTACAGGAGAGACAGGCAGGGAAGGAAAGGTGGGGGCATTGCTCTTTGTGTTAAGAAATGGATAGATTGTGAAGACTTGCCTCTGAGAAACAGCCACGAGCAGGTTGAGAGCCTGTGGGTAAAAATTAAGAACCAGACCACCAAGGGCACCTTGTGGTTGGGGTCTACTACAGGCCGCCCAATCAAGGGGAGCCTATGGATGAGGCCTTCTTGCTCCAACTACAAGAAGCTCACAGGCTCTCATCCTCCTGGGATCACCCACATGTCTGCTGGGAAAGCCATGTGGCAAGCAGTAAGCAATCCAGGAGACTCCTGGAGTGCATTGAGGACAAATTCCTCGTCCAGTTATTAGACAAACCAATCAGAGGAGAAGAATTACTGGAGCTGGTGCTCACCTATGTGGAAGAGCTCATTAACGAGGTTAAGACTGGAGGCAGTCTGGGTTGCAGTGACAACACCCTGGCTGAGTTTGTGATCTCGAGGAATATGGGCCTGGCAAAGAAGAAAGTCAGGACCTTGAACTTCTGAAGAACAAACTTTGAGCTATTTAAAGACCTAGTGGACAAGATCCCATGGGACACTGTCCTTAGGAACAAAGAAGCTGAACAGAGCTGGCAACTCTTTAAGGTTGTTTTCTTAAAGCACAAGAACCCTCCGTGGCCATTTGTAAGAAAGCTAGCAGGAAAGGCAGAAAGCTGGGAAGAGTACAGAAACACTGTCCGGATGTACAGGGATGGCATCAGGAAAGCCAAGGTACTGACAGATATAAACTTGGTGAGGGATGCAAAGAATAACAAGAAGGGGTTCTACAGGTACACTGGCAGCAAAAGAAAGACTAGGAAGTGAGTAGTGCCTCTGATAAACGAAGACGAAGAACTGGTAATGGCAGACATGAAGGTACAGGCAGAGGTACTTATCAACTTCTTTGCCTCAGTCTTCACTGGTAGTCAGGCTTCCCACTTCTCTCGAGTCCCTGAATCTCTAGGCAGAGGCTGGGGGAGCAGAGTCCCTCCCACTGTAAGGAAAGAGCAAGCTCGAGACCACCTGATGAAACTGAGCAGGTACAAGTCTATGGGGCCTGATGACATGCATCCCAGGGTCCTGAGGGAATTGGCTGATGCAGTTGCCAAGCCTCTCTCCATCATATTTGAAAAGTCCTGGCAGTCAGGCAAAGTCCCTGGTGACTGGAAAAAGGGAAACATCACTCCCATTTTTAAAAAGGGTAGAAAGGAGGACCCAGGGAACTACAGACCTGTGAGCCTCACCTCTGTGCCTGGCAAGAATAGATCCTCCTGGAGGCAATGTCAAGGCACATGCAAGACACTGAGGCAATCCAAGACAGCCAGGATAGCTTCGCCAGAGGCAAATCATGCCTGACCAATCTGGTGGCCTTCTTTGATGGAATGACTGCATCAGTTGACACGGAAAGACTGACCAATGTCATCTATCTGGACTTCTGTAAGGCTTTTGACACAGTCCCACATGACATCCTGATCTCCAGACTGGAAAGATATGGATTTGAAGGGTGGACCACTGGTGGATAAGGAATTGGCTCTGTGGCCACACAGAGAATGATGGTCAATGGCTTTATGTCCAGGTGGAGGCTGGTGACAAGTGGTGTCCCTCAGAGGTCTGTCTTGGGACCGGTGTTATTTAATATCTTTATCAGTGACACAGACAGTGGGATCGAGTGCACCCTCAGCAAGTTTGCAGATGACACCAAGCCGAGTGGTGCAGTCAATACAACAGGAGGAAGGGAAGCCATCCAAAGGGACCTGGACAGGCTGGAGAAGTGGGCCCATGTGAACCTAATGAGATTCAACAAGTCCAAGTGCAAGGTGCTGCACCTGGGTCGGGGCAGTCCCAGACAGGAGCACAGACTGGGAGAAGAACTCACTGAGAGCAGCCCTGCAGAGAAGGACTTGGGGGTTCTGGTGGATGAAAGGCTCGACATGAGCCAGCAGTGCCTGCTTGCAGCCCAGAAGGCCAACTGTGTCCTGGGCTGTATCAGCAGAGGGGTGGGCAGCAGGTGGAGGGAGGTGACTGTGCCCCTCTGCTCTGCCCTTGTGAGGCTCCACCTGGAGTGCTGCATCCAGGTCTGGGGCCCCCAGCACAAGAAGGATGTGGGGCTGTTCGAGCAAGTCCAGAGTGCCACAAAGATGATCAGAGGGCTGGAGCACCTCTCCTATGACAAAAGAGCTGGGGCTCTCTCAGAACAGAACAGAAGGCTCCAGGGAGACCTCATTGTGATCTTTCAATACTTAAATGGGTCTTATAAAAAGTATGGAAAGGGACTCTTTACTAGGATGGATAATGACAGGACAAGGGGGAATGAAGAGGAGGCTCAGGGGTGACCTTATCGCTCTTTACAGGTACCTTAAAGGAGGCTGTAGCGAGGTGGGGGTTGGTCTATTCTCCCATGTGCCTGGTGACAGGACGAGGGGAATGGGCTAAAGTTGCACCAGGGGAGGTTCAGGTTGGATATTAGGAAGAACTTCTTTACTGAAAGGGTTGTTAGGCATTGGAATGGGCTGCCCAGGGAAGTGGTTGAGTCACCATCCCTGGAGGTCTTTAAAAGATGTTTAGATGTAGAGCTTAGTGATATGCTTTAGTGGAGGACTTGTTAATGTTAGGTCAGAGGTTGGACTCGGTGATCTTGGAGGTCTCTTCCAACCTAGATGATTCTGTGATTCTGTAAACTAAAAGAGGATAGATTTAGAATGGATGTTAGGAAGAAATTCTTCACTGTAAGGGAGGTGAGGCACTGGCACAGGTTGCCCAGAGAAGCTGTGGATGCGTCATCCCTGGAGGTGTTCAAGGTCAGGCTGGACAGGGCCTTGGCCAATCCGATCTAGTGGTTGTCATCCCTGCTTGTGGCAGGGGGGTTGGAAATAAATGATCTTTAAGTTTCCTTCCAACACAAGTCATTCTATGATTCTGTGATTCTAGGTGAAGCCAGGAAATAAAAACAACAATTTAGGAGCAGTAGAAAGCAGGAATGGAGAAAGGTATACAGCTCAGGCCTAAACTTAAATGGTGTGCCTGGGCCATGAGCAGAGGGTCTGTGGGTGATGGTGCTCAGTGAGACCAGTCACAGCAATTAAGGTTTTTATAAGTGCACTCAGAGCTCTGACATAAAGTTGCAATTAAAGCCCTTAAGAAGTCCTATGGATGCAGAGGTTCTTACATTTTCCTTCACCTGCTTATCTAGGTGATACTAATGACTCTATCAGCTGATGGGATGTCAGTTATCCTAGAAAAGAGAGGGCTGGGACACATTGTAAGAGATCATTATTTCACTCCCTTGTCTAAAATAGTATTTGTCATTTCTGGCAGGAATCTGTTAAACCTGTTTTTAAGACCCTCTGACAATGAAAGTTTCATAACCAATCCAGGCAATCTGAATCCTACCATTTATAATGGTTACACTGAGTGACTCCCAGTGCATTTCAAGGACTTTGGTGGCTCTTCTGTGCTCTGCAAAAATAGAGATCAGGTACTATTCTTCTTTTCTTTAGGCTGAAGGGCTCTATTTCATTCAGCCCTTCTTTGGCCATGTTTGTTAGCCTGATGATCCTCATTCTTCTTCTGAAGTAGAAACTGTGTTCTTACATTGAAACACTTCTGGTCAATCCATATTACCAGGATCTCACTATGATATTGACCTTTATCCCAGTTTTAAAGCAATGGTTAGAGCTAGGCTGTAATCTGTTATGATCCTCAGAGTCTTCCCTGAAGAACGACCTCACAAATGGTTCATTATCCAGTGCCTGTGCAGACATCTTGACATCAAGCAACATTTTGCATTCAACTTCAGTGAATTTCATCCTTTATCCTCATTTAGACAGTATCTCCATTTTCTCTAATAAGCCAAGTTAATTTCAAAAGCTTTCCTACATATTTCAAGTTATTTATTGTGGTGTGTATTTCCACGTTTCAGAAGGATGAATGCCAGTGTAACACAATACTACAGACGGCCAGAGTAACATTCAGATGCCCTTCATAAGTGTGCAATAAGTTACTGAAGTTTTCTGAAAGACCTGTTACCATTCATCAGATAACTCCTAACCTTTGCAATGTGATAAGGTGTGACTGAGATTACTCGTGACATTACTTAGACTATTTCCTTGAAGAAAATTAATGTTTTGTTGTTGCTGTTGTTATTCAGTAACACTGCAAAAATCTAACTACATTCTAGGCCCATAGAGCTAAACAAAGAGCAAACCTAAGTAATACAACACACAGTGGGGCAGGATGCTGGAATGAAAGAGGTTGCTATAGTTGTTCATGAGAGATATGGAAAGCTAGAAGTGACTTACCTGAAGTCATATAACAGATCATTGGCAGTACTGAAAGGAGAACTGAATGAGTCAGCTATCTCAAACTGAAAAATCACCAGAAGTTCTTTGTTTCTGTGCCTTCCTCTGCAGCCTCTTCCAGTTCAACAAAAGATTGAACATTTTCAAAAAAATTGTATTTAGCACCCAACAATGCCTGCAGGAGTTTATATTAGGCACTATTAGAAATTTTCACTTTTGGAAAGCATTTCAGATTATTATTGTTTTTTTAATTAAATATTTAACTTGACCACACAAAGCATAGTTTGTATTAGTGTCACTTACTTAGCTTTCTAGAATATATCTACCCCATGCAGCACAAGGGAATACAGCATAAATAAGTTTCTTACAGGCAATCGTAAAAAGATAAGCCAATCTCTGTGGTTGTAGCATAGAATATCCTATCCTTTTAGTTTGATTTTCCTTATTTATCATCTTTGTACAGTCTGTTTTTTTACATTATGATGAAAAGCTTTTACTATAGTCAGAACCGGGTCCCATATTACTGTGCTGAATGCTGAATGCTGATTGTGGATTCCAAAGCAAACAACGATTCAAGATCAGGTTCTCTGTCTTGATACTGATACAGATGGGATTTGGCCACTTCTGACCCATTCACCTGCAAACCCCATACACTTGTAAAGGAAAGATCTGTAAGGAAAGATGAATTGATTGTTGGCTGGTACCCTATGTGAACAGTATTGTATTTTCTTTTGACAGCTTTCTATCTTTCTTTCAATAATGAAGAATACTATTCTATCCTGTTTTCCCTATGACAAAAGAAATTTGCCAGAGATCTCTAACACCTAAAGGATTAAATTCTAAATAAAACATTAACTTCACAAAGACAGTATTTTTAAAGAAAATGCTTAAACAATGTCTTTAAGTTCTAGGAGAAAGCTGTTCAACAGAAAATTAATGAGCTACACATCCTCAAAGATAAAGGAACAGCATTCCTTTTCAGAGGAGCAGTTTCCCCCTTCTCTCATAAGCTCTCATGTAGACTCCCCCACCACAAAAGCTAAGATACGTCCTATAATTCACCTAAACCACCTTTTCTTTCTTCCTTTTCTTTTCTATTATTTTTTTTTTTTAGCTACTTATTATTAGTTAACTGCTACTTTTTCATCTGTGATTGAGAATTTCTTTTATTAAGCTCAAAGAGCTGCCTTACTGGAAGAAGATTAATTTTAATACATTTCACAGAAAACTAAAAGGAGTTTCAAGCTTTCTCTGCTTATGTTTCCTTATACTTGACAGAGAAAGAGAAAACAAGGCCAGCCAGTCAGCTACTATAAATTATTTCAGCATTACTGATTTCAGTGGATCTGTGCTGACTCAGCACCAAAAGATCTTGCTGTAAAAGCTTTTGGAGACAGAATCAAGTCTAGGGTCTCACTGCATGGGAAATGTTCTTCTGCTGGAATTCAAAGAGGCTTCCACTGCAGCCTTGCTCCTCCTCCTTCACGTGTCCTTCCCTGCTACTTTGAGGTTTTCACAAACTCCCCACCTCTACGGCTTTTTTCTTAAACATGGCTAAATAGGTTTCTCTTCTAAAGCATGTTGGTGTTGTTGGAGCACACTGGACAGTGTCCTTTTGACAAGATAGTGGCCTTGAATATGAGTTACTGGTGTGTAACTCGTGCACAGTAACATTAACAAACTCTGGTTAAACTCCACTTGGCTGCTTTGACACCATCTATAAACAATGATTCATCTTTTGCTGTAGCACATAGTTCACAAACCTGCTAAATCAAACACTGCTATTAAAACTGACTATTACATGCTTGCTGAACTGTATTCCACGGAGCTGGTCTGAGATTCCAGAATTATTCCACGTGTACACAAGATGATGTATTCTGGTCAGTGATGCAGGGGAGTGAGAATCAGCAGATCAAGGTTCAAAATTCACTGGTAACGAAGAGGGTCTCCCCTAGACTTCATACTGGCTAAATATAAAACTAGTGATTTAGAAGTTCTGGCACATTGTTAACATGGCATTCCTCTCACACTCGTTAGCTGCATTGAGAGGCAGAGCTTATAAGCTTGGGTGTCCCATTTCATTCAGTTGCATGGCTTCCAGACTGCAGATGCTCGTCTCCCAGTGAGACTGGAGCATAAAACCATTGAGCTGGTGTCCACCTGTGTTGATCTATCCTAACCTACAGAGTTTGGGACTAGTTACTTTGTTTTTTCCATGGTAGTTAAATGCTCCACATGGATGTTGTGACATTTAATAGCTTGTTTACTTCTGAATGTTTTCCTGATGCTCAGAAATACAGCCCCTCACCCACAGTGCTCAAAATCAGCAGTAAAGCGAACCCATAATGCTAATGTAACTGTTTTAAATGAATATCCTACTGTGTTTTATAATGTAGAATTTTCCTTTAAGAAATGGGAAAACCTGGGCAGGGAGATAACATTACTTTGCACAGGAACAAACTCTTCCTCAGCTCCAGGTAGAGATCCTGGATACTCAACGTTTCTGAAAGTCATGCCCAAATTGGACATTCATTATCAGAGGCTATCAGAGTAGTTGAGTTCTAGCTTCGGTGTTTTTATCTTCCCAACTGTAAAACAAAAATGTTGAGTTCACTTTGTTATTAACATATAAATATGAGATGCCCTCAATGAGCTTCAGCCTCTGCGGAAGTTTTAATCTGCAGTCCTGAATAGCTATGTGTGTTCAACAAGTTCTTGACAGAGGCTCAGGAATGTCAAGAAGCCAGAGAAGAAATGGTTTTATAAACCAGATCCTGGTCTCTGATAACATCTCAGATGAAACAGGAATGACTGAAAGGAGGAGTAAAGGAACAGATGACAGTCAAAAGCACTGAACCTTTGGTTTACCAACCATAGACAACCAGTCAATGATTTCTGCTGGCTAAAGTAACAGGACTCAACCAAGAATGATCCACACTTAATGAAAACTGGTCTGTTTAAACATCGTGAGGCTCACTCATGTTGATTCCCTTTTCTTCCATGGCATTTCCTGGCTATGTGCATTGGGGGTAATAGGTTTGCTTAAAGAATAAAGCACAGAGACTGTCAAGGTATATAAGCACAGCTGGAACGCAAGCTCAGGGCTGCCTGCAATATCTGTTAGGAATACTGGGCTTTCTGTAATCTGATTGTTAAGAAAATGTTTTTCGTAAGTCATCTGATTTGTTAAGGGACAGTAAACAACGGCTGTTTTGGCAATGATTGTGAATTCCACTTTGATATTTTAATCCATGTTTTAATGGTCCCCAAGTTCTAAATTTCTTTTTGACTGAAGTCTTCCCAAAGAATACAATCCAAACATCTGTGCTGTGCTTTCCTGGAGTTGAGATGGGCTAGAGAACTGCAGAAGAGCTGCTTTGGAGTGGCTGTTTTATCTCTAACCTTGATTAATGTACTGTTCCACTTCGTTTCTACCACAAAAGGCCTGTGAGTCAGGCTGCCATGGGCATTTACAAAAGCTTCCATGTGCAAAGACATTCATGAGTATCCCTCAAGCAGGGATAACACGTACTATTAATAGTACATGTATATGCTCTGAAATGTTGCTATTCTGGGCATTAGAACTATATTGATTCTGTAGTGAAGGATTTCTATACTGGTAGGTAGGGAGTTACAGAGCACATTATAAATCATGCACAGCATTGATTTCTGTATTAGTCATTCCTGTCTTCACATTTTTGGTTTGTTAATATTGCACAAGGGACTTTATTTCATCAGTACCAAACATCTGGATAACTCCTTGCTTAGGAGTTAAATCAATGTCTACTGAAATCAGTGGAAAAGCTCCTATTAGTTTAGAGGCATCTGTATCTAAACTAGCACTCTTTTAGCTTTGTCTTTTTTACAGGAGCAGGAAGTTTTCTTAATCTGAGCAACAAAATATTCTTCCTCTGAACTAACTCTGTCAGAATGAATCATAATGAAGGAAAGGTTCGTAGATTTTCTAGAAGTGAGAGACTTTGAAAAGCTTAGTTTTTAACCCGTTAGTTTGTGTGAATCTTACATCTTCACTGATTTTACATTCAGTAGGCTAATTTAAGAGTACTTTCTTTGTTTTTGAGAGAAGGCTAAGAGACCGTAGTTGCCATCCTTCTTTTCCTTTGCAAGTTGAAGAGGTTATTTTCCCTAGCTGTTTGTCTTCCTTTGGCTCTATGAAGTCACTTAGTATGAAGTCCTTAGATTTACTGGGAAAGGACTCCCTGGGAGTATTACTTAATTCAGTTTTGGCAAGATCAGTTAAACTAGCTTAGGCAGGTTCAAGGCAGACAACAAGCAACTCAGGCTGTGGGAGGATGTTTCTCAATGTTCTATCCCCTGAAGTTCAGGGAAAGCTAGTAAAACGGACAGACACTGAAGGATGTTCCTTGCCAGCTCTTGCTTCCACTTAACACAACAGGAGTACAGACATCAGGAAGTCCATGGCAGTCCAGGAGTGTAACAGCAACTGTAATGGAGCCCGGCAGAAAAAAATGCACTTACAGCAGAATAAAAATAAATGGTATCTCCACAAGTTTAGTTGAATTTCTGAAAGTGGAGAAGTTCTGCTGAGAAGATAATTTTGTGGAGTGCATTCTAAAGGTTTAAAGGACCTGGTCTTCCTTCCTGCACACCTTACTATTATTCCGTCATCTAGCTGTCTATAACATAAGTGCAAAACTCCTTCTGTCATCATCTTTTATTAAACTATTTTGATAGCTTAGTAATTATCCATCATAATGTATCCACTTGTGTCAGCTTCACACATAATTAATGGATCAACTGTATTAATACCCTTTTTGTTTTGGAGGAGAGCAACTACGTCTGTTTTAGGATATTATGACCCAGCATTCTGAAACCTGTAAAAAAAAAAAAAAGCTGAATGGCATTTTTGTCAACAAATCCACCAAGTTCATATTTCTCTTATTCCCCAGTCAGACAAATTTCAAAGACAACATGATACAAAGCAATGGACAAAAACTGCTACCCTATCTTGTTCCCATCTATTTACTGTTCCTTGCCATGTCAGATAAAAATAACCCTCTCAGATCTGCCCAGTGAGCCAATTGTGTAATACTCCCCAGTCCAGGTCCATCAAAATAAAGTAGGCTGTTTCAGACTGCTTAAATATCTTTGTTAACTCATGTGGGTTAGTGAATGAATATTCATACATGCAGCTCAACTGCTAGATCTGAAACTGTGGTAACCTTCAGTAAGGGTTACAATCTCTTGCATCAGCACTGGTGAAATGAAAGGAGATTGTGTCTTTCCCACCCAAAACTGTAATCATGCAGTAAGATCATCACGGAACAAAACTTGGTAGAATCACATTCTCACTAAAGTAAAATTTCATGATTAGTGATTAGCTGTTCCTAGGATTTCATTTTTAAATTTATTTCAGATCAAAACTTTGAATGAGGTCTTTGCCCTTGCTCTATTTGTAAAGCTCTCTTGTGTAACCAAATGAACAATAGATGCTGACTTGTACCTATGAAAAACTGTACAGGAAGCCTGTGCACTGAGCTCATAAGAGATTTCAGATCAAAGGTAAAAGCAGATTGAATTACAAGGGTAGAAAAAGAACAAAGCACGTTTGTTGGAACTGCATATTCCAGTCCTCCAGTAGATCATGTAAGTAACAGCAGTTTGACTATAAAAAGGAAAGATGTAATGGAAAACTCAGGATTACCAGTAACTTTGGGGGAGTGAGTGCATTGCCCTCAGCTGATACTGGAGTGGAATTCTGCATGCAGATAAACTCCTAAAGATATGTTTGTCATTTTGAAAATCTGGTGTATTTGTTACAGCCTGGCATAGTTCCATTCCCCTTTGTGCTCAGCAGTTTGCTGTAAGCAGACTTAATTTTGGTTTTTAAGCTCCTAATTCCCTGGGTTTGGACATTCACTGTTTATTGTTCTGATGCTGTTATGCTGTTTACAGGCACAATTTTCTTCCAGGATGCCAAACAGTCTGACTGCTTTAAACACCAAAAGAAATGCCCAAACCTCTACATGTGTATGTATACTAACATAAAAATTAGCAAAAACTCTATTTAATCTTACATCCCATAAAGCAAGATGTTAGGAAAGTAATAGCCCTCAGTGAGTGTAAGCACTGTGAGAGCATCCCTTCTCCTGGAGGTTTGGCTATCTGTGCTCAGGACTGAAGAAGGCCTGAGCTAACCATCACCATGCAGCACGGGCCGGCTGCTCTCTAGGGGAGGGGGGCTGGGAGCTGAGGGAGATCCCAACAGCTTGCAAGCTGCAGAACTGTCTCACAACCCTGAGCAAGGTGAGTAGGGCATGGCCAGGGATGGCAGCCAGAGTCAGCTCAGAGCCCATCACATCAGGCAGGTTCAAGGTGAAGGCCAAGGTCAAGCCAGGAATGCAAGTCAGCAAATTAGGGTCACGATCAGGCTCTGTGAGGGTCACCAGGCAGGTCCACAGTGATGAGGAAGGTCCAGTATAAGGCCGGGGTGTCAGCGTGTCAGTCAGCATCTGGGCCTGGATCAGTGGGCCCATGGCCAGGCATAGGCAGGGCTGCAATGCAGTGGCAGCTGTAGCTCAGCGGGGAGCCAAGCACTAGAAGGTCAGCTTAAATCAGCTCCCATGGGAAGCCTCAGCTTCCCTGCAGTGCTGTCTGGGAGGAATCTCTCCAGAGACACCAGAGGGAGGGGACAGGTGTCAGCTGCACTGTCTCTGCATTGGCCCTGAGCCCAGGCAGCCAAAGCCCCAGGAAGAGAGGTGCTCTCTAGGCCCTTACAGAAAATACATTTCATAGCCACAGTAGGCAATGGCTGCAGAGAGGATTAAAGAGAAACAAAACAAAACCTCACTAACTCAAGACCTGAGAACCCTTTTCATGCTCTGGCAAGCCAACTTCTTGCTCCTTCCAGCCTCCTTTGTCTCTTTCCTGCTTCAGCTGGATACTTAAAGTTTCTATAATTAAGCTCAAAAGAAAAAGCATGATACAAAAGGGAAGGAGAGGGGACTTGTCTAAATTACCACATACCAGCTATAAAGACGTAACAGGATGTCTCTTTTTTCCTCAGAGAAGTTGGGCCAATAGATTGAGAAATTCATCCCAGTTTAGTTGCTTGGTAAGTAAATAACATTGTGACTGGTCTTTCAAATAAGAACTAGGGCAGTTGTCTAGTAACAATGACGGAATTGTTGCAAGTGCTTATAAAATCACGTAAGAACAAACACAAAGAATCCTCTGAGGGTGATTTTTTTTTCGTCCAAATCCCAGCAAGCACACACTGAGCCCAAGATGCACACAGATCCGTTTGAATATCCCTGTCCTTCCTGCCTCAGCAAAGGGGAGGATCGCAGCAGGCTTATTTTCTGAAGACATTTTGTGAACATCTGCAAAATACTCTGTGGGCAGCGTCTTCCCTTGTTATCTCAAGCAGGTGGAACCCACCTTAGTCATTATCTATAAAGGTATCACTAATATTTCTTTCTGTTACCTAACAAAATCCCAGGCTTCCCCACCTTTTCTTATTTTTCTTACAATCTGGTTTTATTGCAGGTATTTTTTTTACCTCAGTTGATATTGTTCTTCTAGCTAAACAGACATTTAAAAACAAAACAAAACAAAACAAAACACTGTATGTCATGTAAAGTTAAAACCCATTTTCTTCCTATTGCTTACACTTACAATGAAACCTGATTTTTCCTTGATTTTCCTCAACTACTCAGCTAATTCTAAAGTCCTCTTTTTGTAAGGATCCACTTTTTCTGTCTGTGAAGGAACAGTGAGTCATTGAGTCAGCAGATAGCAGGCTTCCTGAGTGAGTCAACAGACCCTATCCCCTCCTATTCTGCGGCATTAGTATTCTGTAACACAGTATGATGTGTCGACGAGCACTGCCAGACTGCTATATATTTACCAGGACTGCCTCATACTTCATCCTTGACCTTTCCCCTAGTTTCTTTTTCCTTTTTATCTTTTTGTACTTTCCCAGTCTTTTGTGTCAAAACTAATGCCCTTATGGTTAAAAAAAAAAAAAAAAAAAAAAAAAAAAAAAAAAAAAAAAGGAAAGGAAACAGGTTCACAAATTAGGGTGATCTTTCCCCCAGTTCTTTGTTACTTGATCAGCCCTCTGATCAGTAACTGCATTTACACAAATACTGAAGGCGAAACTAGCCACATAGCAGAGATAAAATAATTTCTTCTACTAAATTATTAATGTCAGCACCCCGATATTTTTTTCTAAATCTCTTCAGTGGAGCCTACTTATAAAGCTGTCTTTTTGATAAAGCTGGAAGATCACAGAGCCTCTAGCAGAAACAAACATCATGTCTTCATTTAAAGGCATGTAATATTTCTCGGAACAGCTGCAACTAAGAAAAGCAAAACAAAACAAACACACACACACACAAAAGAATAACTGCATGTTAGTATTTCATACGAACTTCTAAATTTTGGACCCACAATCAGTCACATTTGTAAATGTCATTCTGAAGAAAAAAACATTAACTTTTCAAAAGCACAAGGGTGACAAGTGATCTGTCCACCAACCCTCAAGAAGCAGACAAATTCTAACATGTATTGCATGAATCTCTCAGGATTTAGAGGCCATTCTTGTTCTATGACAGTTATTCTGGGGAAAAAGGTTGTATTTTCTTGGGTTATTGGCAGATAATGATTCATTTAGATATGAATCAAACCAAAAATAAAGCATTGTGCTGTAAGATGGCTGGTATTCATAAGCTGAGACACTACACTAAACAATGAAAGCACATGTAATTTAATAGTTTTGATGCAAAGGGTCTGCTACCCTAGGTGAAACAGTCTCACTTAGTCTTGAGCTCACTTTTTAGAATGACTTAACTTTCATGCTCACTTTCACATCACTTTTTCAAAAGACCGCACTTATGAAGTTATTCAAATTCCTTAAGTCTACTGGCTTCCAGCAAACCCTAGTGCAGATTGTATTTGAATAAAAAATGAGTAGACCTGACCTATGGACTGCTACAGTAGATAAATATATAATGCATAAGACCACTAATCTTTCTCCTTGTCAGCAACTATGGCTTTAGCAGCTTTTCAGCATTTTTTTTAAGATGCTTTTAACCCAGCACTTACCTTTCTAGGTTTTCTCACAAAGCTTCAAACAATATATGTAAATAATTTAAAATGAGTGTGCATTTCTTTCCTTGATCTTTGATGTGGATTACTGGGCAGGGGGGGAATCTATTTCATTTGTTTCATAATACTGTCTAAGTATTAGCTCCACCCATGTTACTAAAATTATTTGCGTATATACATAATGCTTTTCAGTACCAGTGAAGTACAGGAACTTCTGCAGCTGCATCATAGATAGATGACATTTAATATTTCAGAGTGAAATGAACTAAAGTTAACTATTAAAAACTCCTGAAATTTATTACAAAACTAATGTTTGTTTTTATGTAGAAAGAAAGGTATAATATTATGAACAGTAAACAATTTTGAGATTGTCACCTACTTCTTACAATGATAGGTATTTCATACAAGCTCTCTTCCGTGCTTTACTTGCTCCTACAAGCTCCTGGAAGTTCTTTTGTTACTATAGTACTGCTTTGAATCCTCCTGTAAAAGTTATTTCTGCACAACTGTATGATATTAAGAATAATTTTGATAATCTATTCAGGAAAGACTCACTTCTTATTTCTGTTTACTGACATACGTACGTAGTATCACACTAATCTTTTGGTATTTTCTAAATATTGAGATACCATTTTGATATCCTGCAACACTTACATGATTTTGTAACAACATGAAAAATAACTCATTTTGATCATATGGTCTTACTGATATTTTCTCTCCTTATACAGAACCTATGGAAGTTACAAGAATTTATGACATTTTTTGTTCATAACAGATCCCATTAATTATTAATTGTGAATTATTAATTATATTAATAATATATAATTAATTATGTGTATAATTGTATTTATATATTATATTAAAATATATAAATATATAATTATATATAATTGATATATAATTATATTATGTTAATTATAATAATTATTAACTATATTATTAATTATTAATTATTAATTAATAACTAACATTAATAAAAAGTTTACTGCAGATATCAACTAGAAAAAATTTTTAAGGAAAAAAGTGAATGAAGACATGGTAGTGAAAATATGTCTGACCTTCTTGCTAATATTTGCATGTTGGCTACTAAATGAAAGCTCATTCTGAATACCTCATTTGTTTCCTCGTATGTTACTAAGCTATGTGGCACATTATCTGTACTTGAAAAGAGTACTGCACATTCTGGTCATGCCTATCCCCGTAAATAACAATTAGAAATACAACAGGCAATATGATTTTTCTGACAATACTAATTCTGTACCTAATGACTTTTTTCTTTCCAGCATTCCAGTTCACAGAATTACAGAATTACTGAGTCTTGAAGACACTACGGGAAGCCTCTAGTCCAACTCCATGCTCAGAGCAGGGTCAGCTGCAACAGGTTGCCAGGGATTGAGTGCAGTTTAGTTCTGAGTATCTCCAAGGATGGACTGTTCACAACTCATCTTGGCAATCTGGTCCAGTGTTTGGCCACCATCACAATAAAACTCCAGAGCATGCACGCTGGAGTTCCAAAGGGACATGAAAAGGACCTGAGTTGGCATGACTGTTAAATGAGATGATGCTATCTTCCCCCTGCCATTGAATCCTTGCCCAGTTTGTGCTCATTGTCTCCTGTGCCATCACTGGACACCACTGAGAAGTCTGGTTCCATCTTCTCTTCTCATGTTCAGAACAGCGCCAGCTACAACAGGTTTCCAACATCTGTGTACAGTTGAGTTCTGAATATCTCCAAAGATGGACAGTCCACAACTCTTCTGGACAATCTGGTCCAGTGTTTAACCACCATAACAATAAAAAAAGGTGTACTTTTTTTTTTTTTCCCTTATTTTTGAGTGGAATTTCCAGTATTTCAGTTTGTGCTCATTGCCTTCTGTCCTGTCAGTGGGCACTACTGAGAGGTCTGGTGCCATCTTCCCTACTGACACCCCTCAATAGGTATTTGTGCATGCTGGTAATATATACCTGACACTTCCCCATGCTAAACAGTCCCAGCTCTCTCAGCTTTTCCCGATAGGAGAGATGCTCCAGTATCTTGATCATTCTTGTGGTCCTTTGTTGGAACGTCTCCAGTAGCTACCTGTCTCTCTTGTACTGGGGAGCCCAGACTTGGACAAAGAACACAGATGTGCCTCACCAGCACCAAATACAGGGGAAGGATCACCTCCTTCAACCCTCTGGCAATACTCTGCCTACTGCATAGGACACTATTGTCCTCTTCTGCTGCAAGGGCACACTGATGGCTCATCAACAGCTTGGTATCCAGCTGTACCCCAAGAGCCTTTTCTGCTGAGCAGCTCTTCAGCTGGTCAGTTCCCAGCATGTGAGAGCACACAAGGCAATTCCACTACAGATGCAGAGCTTAGAAGTTCTCTTTATTGAACTTCATGAGGTTCCCATCAGCCCATTTCTCCAGGCAGTTGAGATCTCTATAGCAGCACAGTCTTGATGTGTACATTTAAGAGCATGCTCTCCAAGGTTCCAAAAGGCCATGAAAATGAGCTGGGTTAGCATAATTGTTAAAAGAGATGACCTTCTCTTCCCCCACCATTGATTTCTTGTTTTTGCCTCTACATCTGCATTAGCCTGCTCTTTTACACTAGCAAAATTATCTGGGCAGCTGCTTAGTTAATTAGTTTGCAGAATTAATTATTGTAATTTTAAATTAAACATTTCTCTGAGGTTAAAATCACCACAACCTATATGAACACCTCTGCTGATACTATGGATCATGCCAGTTGGAACAGAAGCAAGCACTAGGGAACAAATATAGTGATATCCACCTTTTACCATGGCAGTAATAGTCTGATTCAGCTTGCAGCACTATAATACTTGCATTTAAAATTTTAAGTGAACAAATCACACAAGCTCAAAACAGCCTGTATATCCAGTTCAGCAAAGCTCTTGGGGAGTGGAGTCAACAGCCTAACTCATGCTTTAGTTGAAGTGCAGTATTTAGGTCTATATAAAACAGATATATTACACACAAGGAGAATGTTGGTACTGTACACAGAGTTACGGAACAGGGGCAATGATTTCATCTTGCTGCAACAATTTATTGATTAGTGGCAGGACCGGTATATATGCATATGAAATACATGTCAGGCCCCTGAGTGCACTAACAGGCTCTAATTGCACTGACCAGCCCTGTAACTATCTTTCTGTGTAATTTTCTTATGCAGCTGCTTTCAGCACTGAGCTATCAGATTTGTTGTCTTTGTTTCAGAGCTGCTCTAATCAGTGCCACTGTGCAGCACTGGACAAGACTAATGTGAAAACAGCTGTGTTGAGTCTGCTGTCAACCAGTATCCCCATATCTCTTTCTGCTCTCCTGCCACTTGCCTCCCAATCTGTACCTGTGTCTGGCATTACTCCATCCTAGATGCAGAATCTGACATTTGTTCTTGTTAAATTTCATGCCATTGCTATTGGCCCAATGCTTCGACCTATGTAGATCCCTCTGCAAAGGCTCCCATTCCTTAACAGAGTCAATATCACCTTCCAGTTTAGAATTACCAGCAAGTTTACTAAGGATGCATTCAACTCCCACATCCAGATCATTGATAAAAATGTTGTCCAGAACTGGAACCAAGACTGAGCCTTGGGGAATGCTTCTAGTGACAGGTCACTGGCCTGATGCACTCCCATTCACTACAACCTTTTAAGCTCTACCATTCAGCCAGTTCTTCACCCGGTACATCATGTACCTGTTCATCTCACAGTTGGACAATTTCTCCAGAAGGATACTGTGAGGGGCAGTATCAAAAACTTTGTTAAAATCCAGAAAAACTATATCCACTGCCTTTCCTTCAACCACTAAGTGGATTATCTTCTCATGGAAAGATGTTGAATTAGTGAGACAGGACTTTTCCTTTGTGAACCCATGTTTGTTGGGCCTGATGACAACATTATCCTTTAAGTGCCTTTCAGTAGCACCCAGGATAATCTTCTCCTTAATTTTTCCAGACACTGAAGTTAAAATTATAGGTCTGTACTTTCTGAGGTTTTCTCTTATGCCCTTCTTTTAAACTGGGATAATACTGGCTAGTTTCCAGTCAATGGGGACCTCCCCAGACCTTTTGTAGACAATTGAGAAGGGTTCTGCTATACCATCTGCTAACTCCCTCGGTACCCAGGGATGAATCGCATCAGATTTACACACATTCAGATGATACAACTGATTCCTTATAATGGCAATGGCAACAAATGTGGACTGCAGCTCTGTAGTCTTCCTGTGTGGCCTGATCTTGCTTAGAGAGATCATATGCTTTCTTTTTCTGTTTGAGTTCCATCAAGAGTCCCTGTTCAGCCAAGCAGGTCTTCTGCCCTACTTACTCAACTTACAATGCAGTGGGATTGCCTGTTTTTAAAAGGTCATTCTTAAAAAGTAACCAGCTCCTTTGGACCCCAAAGGTCTGAAAAGCAGATTCTCAGGGAACCCTGCTAACTCCTTAAGTTAGTGTATATTCCTATCTTTTTTAAATTGTATTTTTGAGGGAATTTTTGATTGAAAAATGCTTTTCTAAGTCACTTCTGATATTGTGCTATGACACAGCTGACCTTACCAGTAATTCTAGCACATTGTCCTTTGGTTAGAGTCTACAGAAGATACACAGCATAAAGTCTGTCACTATCATGAGACTGATCAAAGTTTCATACGAAAGTAACAGTTCTGTTGTGCAATTCCATATACATCAGCATAAAAGCATAAAATCTGCAGAAGAGGAAGAAGAGGAAAACAATGGTTCAAGAGGAAGTGATTCAGGAGTAAGCATACCATGTTCTATAAAATACATATGAAACCCTTAACCTTACTAGCGGGATAGCTGAACGTTTCTGTTCAGCACAGAAATAATCACTGGAGTAAAAAAAATCATTCCTGTTATATTAATATGGATATGGATGTACTGGACAGTAGGAGTAACTAATCACACTAAGTCTAAAAAAAAATCTGTCATTCCTTGTCTACCGATTTACTTGTTTTCTTCTAAGAATCTTTGTTAATCCTACAAAATGTTAACAAATGGTCCACCCTAGTCACATGGCTGTTGTGACTACCAGTTATCAGAGGGCAAGCAACACCATCCCAAAACACATGAAATTCCTCCTGACTTCTGAAGCTTCCTCAGCAAACCAGAATTCACTGTGCAAAGGGGCAGGAATTAATTATTTTCTAGAGGGGAAAAGCCTTCAATAGATTGAGACAACTAATTAGGATTATTTAACTTGAGAACAAAATAGTCTCTGAACCAGATTCCAAAATAGTGACAACCAGTGGAGGTGGTAATTATCATTTCGGTCAAAACAGCATTATGCAGTACTGCAGCAGATTATGGTTTCCAATTTCTGTCCTCAAATACCATAAGATAATGAGTTATCTGACATCTTTTTTTTTTTTTTTTTTCTTCCCTAGGTGCAACTTTCTTCTCAATAAAAACAGTTGGATTGGATGATTTGCTTTTGCCTTTCAGGTGTCATCTACCCAATTCAATAATATTCTACAGCTTACAGTTTATAGGCTTTTTTAAACAAAAGACATAAATTAAACATATTAAAAGAATGTTAACTTCTACATTTGTATGACACATATGTAAAGAAGCATGTGTCATGACAGGAAGGAAAGTTTAAACAATTATGTAAAATTAGAAATATCTCCTTATGAATGCTGCAGACATTACTAAAAAATGCAGAATCCTTACAAAAGGCTATAGTATGAAGGATGGTGGGAGGGAACAGCCAAGAATTCTTCAAATAATCTCTGTGGAATATTAACAAATCACAAACTTAAACAGTGGCTTTTTCTATGTATAATTCGTAACCACAAACATATTTACAGGGTTTTGGAAGGTGTAGCTAGAATTTGAAATATTTTCCTTTTTTTTTCTACAAAAGTAACACTATTGTTAACACTTTTAGAACTACCAGGCTTCCTCAACACCACATGGAAGAATAAATCCTATAAACCACAAATCTTCCCCTTTCTTCCCTCTTTCAATACTTCTGTATATTCTGTAGATTGTAAATAACGTAAGACACTCACATTTGAAATTACAGCCTGCTATTCTAACTGAAGCTTTGTTCACTAACACTGTCCACACAAAGTCCACGTAACATCAACAGGACCCAATACATTTAAATTCACTTGCAGTGTCAAGACGTTCCACATTATCAATTTTAGCCTGCTTTTACAATAGAAAGTCTACATCAGGTAGTTAGGTAAGTATTAAGGTCCATGTGAAAAGCAGGCTTAACTCAATATATTAGTGCACCAATTCTGACATGAGGAATACGTGAGATCCAATCTAGTAAGGTGATTAAATATTCATTTAACTTAAATAATATTGCTGCACATACTGATTTAGGGGGTTTCACAACCACATAAAATCGTAGAATCACAGAATACCCTGAGCTGGAAGAGACCGACAAGGATCATCGAGTCCAACTCCTGGCACCACACAGGACCACCCAAAAATCAGACCCCATATCGAAGAGCATTACCCAAAGGCTTCTTGAACTCCAGCAGGCTCGGTGCAGTGACCACTCCCTGGGGAGCCTGTCCCAGTGCCCGACCACCCTCTGGGTGCAGAACCTTTCCCTAACACCCAGCCTGACCCTCCCCTGTCCCAGCTCCATGCGGTTGCCTGGGGTCCTGTTGCTGTCCCCAGAGAGCAGAGCTCAGCGCCTGCCCCTCTGCTCCCTCATGAGGGAGCTGTAGGCCGCCATGAGGCCTCCCCTCAGCCTGCTCTGCTCTGGGCTGAGCATACCAAAGAACCTCAGCTGATCCTCATACGTCTTGCCCTCTAGAGCCTTCACCATCTTTGTTGTCCTCCTTTGGATGCTCTCTAATGGTTTTGTTCTTGTATTCTTCTTATATTGTGGTGCCCAAATCTGTACACAGTATTCAAGGTAAGGCCACACCAATGCCTTGAACATAGACATATCCTTAAATCCTCTCTGACCCTGCATTTCTCCTTCTAGAAAACAACGTGTCTGTAAGGATTCAGTATGGATTAGCATGAAGCATTTTAGAATCATGGAATCATTAAAGTTGGAAAATACCTCCAAGATCATCTGGTCCAACCATCCCCCTACCACCAATGTCACCCACTAAACCATGTCCCTAAGCACCACGTCCAACCTTTCCTTGAACACCCCCAGGGACGGTGACTCCACCACCTCCCTGGGCAACCCATTCCAATGCCTGACTGCTCTTTCTGAGAAGAAATGTCTCCTAATTTCCAACCTAAACCTCCCCTGGCACAACTTGAGGCCATTCCCTCTAGTCCTATCTCTAGTTACCTGTGAGAAGAGGCTGGCCCCCAGCTCCCCACGGCTTCCTTTCAGGCAGTTGTAGAGAGCAATGATGTCTCCCCTGAGCCTCCTCTACTCCAGACTAAACAATCCCAGTTCCCTCAGCCGCTCCTCACAGGACTTGTGTTCCAGGCCCTTCACCAGCTTCATTGCCCTTCTCTGGACACGCTCCAGGGCCTCAATGTCTTTCTTGTAGTGAGGGGCCCAAAGCTAAAAACAGTACTTGAGGTGTGACCTCACCAGAGCTGAGTACAGGGGGACGATCACCTCCCTGGTCCTGCTGGCTGCACTATTCCTGATAGAGGCCAGGATGCCATTGGCCTTCTTGGCCACCTGGGCATACTGCCAGCTCACGTTCAGGCAAGCATCAACCAGCACCCCAGATCCTTTTCCTCTGCACAGCTTTCCAGCCACTCTGCCCCAGGCCTGTAGCATTACATGGGGTCATTGTGGCCAAAGTGCAGGACCCGGCACTTAGCCATGTTGAACCTCATCCCATTGACCTCTGCCCATTGACCCATCCTGCCCAGGTCCCTCTGCAGGGCCTTCTTTCCCTCCGGCAGATCAACACTTCCCCCCAATTTGGTGTCATCTGCAAACTTACTGAGGGAGCACTCAATTCTGTCATCCAAGTCATCAATAAAGATGTTAAAGAGGATGGACCCCAACATTGACCACTGGAGAACACCACTGGTGACCGGTCGCCAGCTGGATTTTACTCCATTCACCAATCTCTGGGCCCAGCCATCCAGACAGTTTTTAACCCAGCATAAACAACAACAGAAATATTTAACACTATGATAAACATTTCACACTCTGTAGAAAGTACAGCTTGAAAATGAAGTCTTCACTCTTAAGATTCTTATTGCTGGACTTTTGAAAATTATTACAGAAACTGAAGTCAGAAGTTTTCTGAGAAAGCCTACATAAAAAGGCCATACTCTACCATGGAAAACTGAAAGCACATCAAAACCAAATAGAGGTGGGGATAATTTGATGGAAAGTAATGAGATCAACGTTTCAATTTGCAGGATTTGTAGCTCCACCTAATGGTCAGAATGGAAAAGATTTTCCTATCCACCTTACATTTTCTGTGTAATTGCTATTCAAAGACGTGACTCCCTAGGGTACAAATAAAGCAACAGACATCATTATATCAAAACAACACTAAGAGTGGCACTTATAGCAGCAACAGTGAAGAAGCACCAGTAGCCTTCATATAATCAACAGCTCATGAACATTTGCTGTCATTGGAGCTATGTCAATATTTAGCATGGCTGTTTCCAAAGAACAGGACATTCTGTTACCCTATTCATACTTTAAATAATACAAAAGATTCTTAGTAGGCAAAGATTGGCAGTGTTTGAGGGAACTACATGAATTTACATTGATGCAGATCTGATCATTATGTTCTGCTTTATTTGCTGAAGCTTTGTTCTATATTGTGTTAGTTACTTGTGTAACATGCTTTCTTTGGATAAAAAGAAAGTCTTTCATGCATGCCACTCAAAGATCTATGCACTAATTCATTAGGTATTTACAGTTTCTTTGTTTTTTTCCAACCAGGCATGAACTTGGAACACAGAACATCAAGCAAAGTCAGTGACATGCTGTGGATAATTATTATTTTTTTTGGTAGATATGTACAAATTCTGTATTTACTCCAGTGCACGTAATGAAAAGCATTCTTCTTATAATTTTTGGGAATGACAATGGGAAGGTACATATGGTAGCATAAACTGGATTCTTATTGTAAGTAATTCAGTTTGAATATTCTTGTGAACATAGTAATATGTAAGCTAAAATATATTATCCCACAGTGCCATAAATTACTAAGGTTTGAAATATTTTGTCCTCTTCCAAAAAATAATGCTGTTCTCACACATATATAGCTGAATCCCTATACCCTGCATTTACACTATGACAGACAGAATACCTTCAGTAGTGATAGATCTCTACGAAATGTTTTTTAGTACTACAATAGCTTTTATGTTGTGGTGTTTCTCAGGGTCTAGGTGCTAAGCCACCAAAGAATGGGCATCAGATTCAGGCTGAGTTACTAATTGTCTATGAAGGACAAGAATATATATATATATATATATGATAATATATATATATATATATGATAATATGATATATATAATGTATATATATATATCATATATATATATTATGATACTGACTTGCTTAGTTGTTTGCTCCAGAGAAGGGTAATTTTCTCCTAGTCTGTGTGTGAAAGCAGATAACCTTTCCATGCTTCCCTGATGGTAATTCATTGTCAGATGAACATTGTGGCATAAGTGCTCTGCAATCTAGTAAGAGTGTATCAACAGCAACCAATAACATACCACAAGATACTTCAAAAAGCATTTTATTCACTATTCTTTGAATAAAATTATTCTTTAATAGGATTACAGCTCAATGTACATTCTAGTTGCCAATATCACCATTTTCTTTCCTTGTGACTTTTTTTTTCTACTTAGAAAAAAGCCAAAAGGAGAAAACCAGAACTAGATAGACATGGGTAATGATAAGACCCTAGTAAGAGATTATCATGCGCTAATACAAATACTTGTAACAGTAAGGAAAAGTATAGAAAATAATGTTTTTAAATACTTAGTTTGATCAAATTTGAGAAGAAAGTGTTTGCTAAACCTAAACTGCACTTTCCCTAAGTAACTTTTTATTAGAATGCATTGTCATTAATACTGCTGTAACGATAGGCAGTTCTGAAAAATTTCCTAAGTGTTTAAAGTAAAAACAGTAAACTTATAACAGGAATCACTGAACCATAGAATATCCATACTTGGAAGGGACCCATGAGGATCATTGAGTTCAACTCCTGACTCTCCACAGTGCAACCGAAGAGTTAAACTATATATCTAAGAGAACGTTATCCAAACACTTCTTGAACACTGGCAGACCTAATGACATAATCACTGCCCTGGGGAGCCTGTCCCAGTGCCCGACCACCCTCTGGGTGCAGAACCTTTCCCTAACACCCAGCCTGACCCTCCCCTGTCCCAGCTCCATGCCGTTCCCTCGGGTCCTGTCGCTGTCCCCAGAGAGCAGAGCTCAGCGCCTGCCCCTCCGCTCCCCTCATGAGGGAGCTGCAGGCCGCCATGAGGCCTCCCCTCAGCCTGCTCTGCTCTGGGCTGAACAAACCAAGGGACCTCAGACACTACTCATACGTTTTCCTCTCTAAATCTCTCACCATCTTTGTTGCCCTTCTTTCAATACACTCTAGTGTCAAAATACATGACACTATGGAACATACAATACTAGTCTCTCACCAAGGTACATAGTGATCCAGTTTCTAATCACACAAAAGCTCCTTCATGTCTTTTTTAGCACTGTCTAGAGCCTTTCTATTTCTACAGTTTTGCAAATTAGAACACTTGTTATTCTGGAAATGTGGGAATTATGATTACATAAATTTAGATTTCCAGCTACAGTACAGTGCTATTTTGAAATTGATTTAGATCACTATATATGTGTTAAATTGTTCATATATGCTTATAATATAAAACACCAAAAGTAAGCTTTTGGTGATGTATAACATCTGATTCTGAATATTCAAAGATCTCCATCAAATATTAATCATTCAGTCATTTTAAACATCCATATATTCAAAATAAAAAAAAATGTACAGTTAATAGCTTCCATGTTTTGGATATGACAAAGAATACTAGAATGTATACAAAGCTTGAACTGTCTCATCATACACATACATTAAAAAGAACATCCAAGCATCACTGCACTGCAACAAATACCTTAGAAGTTATACTTCTACAGACTGTCATAGAGTACATGACATTAGTCCATGCTTTCAGTTAAATCTAGCTACTCTAAGTCTGTCGTGCTTGGGAAACATACAAGCAAGGCTGACTACTTTACCAGGCAAACATGAGCTATTTCTGAACTAATTCATATCAGTGTCTTTCACTCAGTGCTAACCACAGATTTATTCATGCTTTTACGTATTTGTAAGACAACATTTACTTTTGGACAATTGAAGGAAAATCTGTTGTTTGTGTGTGTTTGACTTACCTCAGATTGAAATAAGTCTTAGCAGGGGTTTGCAGTGTTTCATGTATAAACCCACATAATAGTTCAATGAAGTCTGAAACCATTGTTATAGCAGAAATATATTCCTACTTGAGTCCTGAGTTTTCTTGTTAGTCAATAATAATGAACAATTACAGTACTTTGTTGTGTTTTCATCCCGAAATCTCCCCATATGTTAGAGAAAATATTATTTATACAATATTATAATCAGCATAGAGAGATTAAGGGATTCATAGAAACACAGAATTATAGAATATACCAAGCTGAAAGGGACCCACATGGATCATCGAGCCCTGGCTCCACACAGGATCACTCAAAAATCAAGCCATTTGTCCGAGAGCATTGTCCAAATGCTTCTTGAACTCCATTAGCACTGAGCTGTGACCACTCCCTGGGGAGCCTGTCCCAGTGCCCGACCACCCTCTGGGTGCAGAACCTTTCCCTAACACCCAGCCTGACCCTCCCCTGCCCCAGCTCCATGCCGTTCCCTCGGGTCCTGTCGCTGTCCCCAGAGAGCAGAGCTCAGCGCCTGCCCCTCTGCTCCCTTTGTACAAGCTAGTTTGAAACAGTTGGGGAGAGGTAGAAATACAATGTCTGTTTCCTGAAAAGATACGCATGACCAATATGCATATCAAGCATATCTGAACATTTCATAACCAAATAATACTGAAAGTATCATATATCCATGCTGTCTCTTGGTCATGTGATTTGTAATGAAATCCGGAGAGAAGTGGAAACCTTTAACAAAGGTTTAGCAAAGAAGCAGAATGAATAGTTACCCTGAAAATAGTTACCCTGGGAAAAAAAAAAAAAAAATAGAGAGATTGCAAAGAACTCTATTTATTTACTTTGGAAAGATGAAAGGCTGAGTCACTCCTGAGTCAGTGACATAAACCTTGGGTAAGGAGATATTCTACCTCATTCCTCACTCATCTGGTGCCAGAAATATGTTACAAGGTCATTTCCCCTAACTTTCTCAAGCAGGAGATATAAAACTTGAACAGAGAGGTCTCTGGGAAGGCTGCAGTCTTTTGTGTTCAGATGAAAACACCATTACCTGAGAAAACAAAACGGCTGGGCAGCATTCAACTAGCTGTTTACCTGTGGAGCCCTGAAAGAGAAGCACTTCTGTAGTTGAATGGTCTCCCACAGGGTCAAATATTTTATGTCTACATACAAACCAGCCTCTGTACTCAGCCTATTCCTTTCACATCTGACCTCCCACCCTTTTTCCTGTAAATCACCTTAGTAAATTGAAAAGGAACTATGAAGGGGAAAATAAAACCATAACACACCCATTTGATGTATTTACGTATGCTCTGGAATGTAAGGCCAAACTCCATTATTTTCACTGACTGATTATTTCTTCCCTTGAGGGAAAGGTCTCAGGTAGGTACTTCTGGACTAAAATTGCAATGGTGGACTAGTTCATTTATACAACATACTGCAAAGGTAAGTTAATTTTTTTACAGAAGCCTGAACTGTGTGAATAAGGCAGATCTACCTCATGTCCCACACTTTGAACAGTGCTTGTCTGCTTCCACAGTAACTAGACCTGCTATGAGTATGTAGACACTTTTTCAGAGGCTGTTTTTGAAGGACTCCTTAGTCTGACCAACTAACTTGGGAAAGGAATGCTTCTGCCCTTGCCGATGCCTTTTTTTTGCTAGCAAAAGCATTTGTGAAGCCACAAGAAAACTGAACTTAGTCTCTTTTTAAAAATAAATAAATATATATATATACACACATTAGTTGTCTGGCTTTATTCACTGCACAAGTATGTGAACTGTTTTGACTGCATAAAGGAGGCAATAAGAAAACTGTGAAATGCAACTGGGTCGTGATGGAGTCCCCCCTCCTTTGGCTTAAAGATTTTTTGGAATCACAGAGTTAATGCATCTCAGACTGCATTAAGACATCTGTCTCTGCAGACATATTAAATCTAGTCTCTATTAGTAAGTAGCCAACCATCCTAGTGTGGGAACTTCTTTCTAGGAAGCTTTCCCCCACATAAATATCCTCACAGATTGGGAAGGCTGAGGCTACCTGGCTGTGATTGAAATTATATAAGATGTATCAGGGAAGAAGTGGCTAGAGGAAATGTAGAGTCAGATGATAGGAAAGCTGTCAGAAATCTACAGTCAAGCAGCAGAGATCTGTGTTTAACGCTCAGGGAGAAAATCTCCCACTCCCAGTAAGGAATAACCAACGCAGTGCCAACTCCCAGATGCCTGGGTTCACAGCAGAACACCCTTACAACAGCTCCAGCCCCAGCCACCTCCATGCTCCCTTCTCATAAAGCATTCTGCACTTTCTTAGTATAAGAATTGTTAATCCTCTAATTCTTAAATGAAAACAGCATTTATTGGTTTTACTTGGCAAGGTTTTGGAGCAGGGGGTCTGTAGAGGTGGCCTCCGTAAGCAGAGCCCAGCAGCTGCCCCATGTCAAACCAGAGTCAGCTTCAGCTGGCTCCAAAAGGGACCCACTGCTGGCCAGAGCCAAGACAATGAGAGAGACTGGTTGGCGCTCTGGGAGAGCAGATTTAAGAAGGGAAAAAAAAATACAAAAAACAAAACAAACAAACAAAAAACAAACAAACAAACAAACAAAAAACCATCCCCATTCCCCTGATCTGCTTGGGAGGAGGAGGTAGAAGAAGATGGATAGAGGGAAGGTTTTTCTAGTTTGCTTTTAGATCTCACTGCTCTAGGCTGTTATTAGTTGGCAATAAGATACATTAATCTTCCCTATGCTGAGTCTGTTTTGCCTGTGATGGTAACCAGAGAGCAATCTCCCTGCCTTTATCTCAATCCATGAGGTTTTTCTCTGTATTTTTCTCCTCCTGTTCTGTTGAGGAGGCAGAGTGAGAGAGCAGCTGTGTGGGGTTTAGCTGCCCATCAGTGCTAAACTACCACACAGAATATAAATGGTAATGCTTTTGTTTACATGCTCCCATGTCATTTTCTGTTTTGTTCAGTTTTCTAGGAGTATGCCCATTTCCAACAGAATCCGTGAGACTTAACAAGGAACAAGCTATTAATATTTACAAAGCCTTCCACACATACCCTCCATCTTTCTGTTAAGGATAAATAAAATAACAAATGGATATTGCTTTGTGTTATGCAATTCCAGTCAGTCCTCACCAGACCAACAAAAAGGCTAGTTGGGCAGGCTCTATTTCAAAATAATCGAGCTGAATGTTGGTAGCTAACGATAGATGCTAAAGCCAAAAAAAAAATAAAAAAAAAATTAGCTCATATCGCTTTCTTTAGACTACAGAAGTAAACAATGCTTTCCAGAGAAGCATCCAGAAAGGAAATATCTATCATTTCAGTTGGTTCTATTGGTTGTTTTTATTACACAGCAAGGAAATATGTCTTATTTGTCAAATATGTCTTATTTGTCAGCTGAATTTTTATGCCATTATATTCTAGCCGTTATTTCTTGTTATTAAAATTAAATTTTAAAAGCCCTGTTTAGTCTTTGTGAAGGTACTTATTTATTCTAATCAAGTCAACCCAGATCATATGATAAACCGTGCAAGTTAAGATCATTTAGTCTGGATGTCAGACATCTGCAGATATTTTCTACAAACTCTGCTGAAATTATAACATCTCTAAACTAACCTATACATCCATTTTCTTTAACACTGCCCTTTTCAGTACTAAGTACCAATAGATATCTTCACAAAACAGTATCCCCCAGTGATTGATAACCTTTTCTGCCACAGACTATCAACATTCTCTGTTTAATATGAATCACTAGAATACTCTTCTTACTTGGTTATTTTTTGTACCTGTATCATACAGTATATAATGTGATTGTGAGTGCAAGAGAATCAAATCAAGTTCACGGTCTTCTAGTTCAACTGTCTTTGCTGTCCTCATTTTATAGCAAACATTCAAATAGAACAAGAATAGTTGTCCTCGATGGCTATTCTGACAAACACAATGAAGACTTTAGGTTATGATTATTTCAGGGTCTATGGTACTCAACTGATTCCAGGAAAAGAGTTTTCTCGGAAACGAAATTCAAAATGAGGTTATATTACTAACCATGGTCAATAAGACCTCAGTAAGCACCTAGAGGTTAAACAGGCAAGAGACACGATGAATCAGCATAAACCAACCCAATATTTAAAACAAAATTTATGTCCAAAGATATTTCTAGTAGTATAGGATTGATTACCTGAGCAACTAATGATAGATTAAAAGTAATGTAATCATAAATCTAAGAGTACTTACAAAACCAGTGCATTTTCACTACCTGAATCTGAATGGTTAGGCTCAGCGTGCAGCACCGTATGGAACATTCAGCTGAGTAGAGAGAAGTGACTATAGTGTAACAGCTTATCCAGGAGTATGCTAAAAAAAAAAAAAAAAAAAAAAAAAAAAAAAGCTAACAGTGAAGACCAGACAATGGAGATTGCTAGAAACAGACATGAGAAGAATCTTGTGCTTATTTTAAAACCTGTTTCCCATGGGTTGCCAAAACCAAGAGGTTCTATCCTCTGTACTTCTTAGCAGCAGTAATCTCTTTTTTTCAGTTACTGAGGACCCATATAAGAAATAATACAATGGAATCACGTGCATTTTGAAAACAAGTCTAAGACCTACTATCTTCTAGGCTAGACGAAGAGAGACATTAACTGAAAGCTTTTAGAGGGAAAAGGAACATAGTATTTCAAAAAAAGAAATAAAGAGAGAAAGACTTAGGAAGACAAAAAAATCAACAAATCCTGCCACGTTTTATGCAGAAAAGACCAAGATAACTTGATTTTTTTTAAATGTACAGTTTTAAAATATTCCTGAATTTAGACCAGTATTTTAAGCAGCATCTGTTAATTCTTCAAAGACCATATAAAGAAAGGGATCTGTCAGCTCCACCACTGGTATTTATGAAGACCTCTCTAACAAGACAATCCTGTCTAACTAGGTTTTTGATCTTGCAACAGAGTGACAGCTAGAAGAATTCTGACATTTTCCTGCAAAATGGTGGCTTTCAGATAGATGGAGTTGCTGAAATGGAGTTCTCAATTACAGTTACATTTTTAATTGCCGTGAATCAGATACATGTTTTAAGCTGGATCTATGTACGACAATAATTGTACGTTTGTCCTGTCTCTGTATGTCACTGATTAAATGATTAAAGCCAGAAAGAGCATGTGAATCTTCAGCTCCTACCCCCTATCACACAATCTCAGCAATACGTTGTGAAACCATGACCAGCTGTACAATAAGATGAGACACATGGACTCATAGCTTTCTGTTTTAAACAGCTCTTCAAAAGTTAAACAATGATTAGGATCTTCCACATACTACAGTGACAGCATTGCTTCAAGCATTCTTTGAACAGATCTCAGCTAGCACAACTGCTTGGGACATTTGTTTCATTTTTCTTATCCACTTTCTGGACAAAACTTCTACTCCAGAGGACAGTTGCAAAGGCCAGAGATCAAGTATTCACTGATGTCATTGCCATAATTCATATGACTGTGGAGGCAACTACAGGATTAAAGAATGAAAACTTCCAGCAGGTATGAAATGAAGAAATTATCAAGTGCTTAGTCAGGAATCTGTAAAGAGAAGGTATTTTTATTTCCAAGGACTCTGAGTAAGCTTATCACAGACTCAATCTGCATAAATCCCTATCTATGCATGTCAGAGGCAGATAGAGTAAATGTATTATCTGCTCTAATAAGACTAAAAAAATCAGGTCTTCCTGAAGCTGTAGATTTGACAATTGGTGGCAAATTAAAGTAATTTCATTGAAATGACTTGAAAATTATCTGGACCTTCCTTGAACAGGGAATTTTGTGCTACTTGTAAATGAAAATGAATCATTTGCAATAACGTAAGATTCTTAAATTACAGGCTTTCAGCATAAGTCAGCAGCTGTCTGGCACATGCATGCTACTAGGTATTATTTCTTGAACAAAAAGACCATTGATTCTTAGATTATGTGCTAAATCCTGCTAAAGGATAGTAAGGATGAATCAAGAAACTCATAATATTCCAGAAAAATTCTTTAAGCTACAAGGAGCAGAGCTTACCTCTCTGGGCTGAAGAGGTATAAAAAGACATAAATTACCTGTCTCTGTCTTGGCCTCATTCCCTTCTTTGAGTGGGTGGAATTTAACGATGACTCGAACAATACAGTGGCTCACTGCTACCAAAAGGATGGTCATCTTATTTTTCATGCTGGTTCTGCTGCCCAGTGACTTGTTTGGGGACCACATTCAACCCACTAACCCAGCAAAAAAGCCTTCTGAGTTTCCTATTCTGTCAGTGAATTGAACTGGCTTACTGCAAGTTCTGGTGATTGTCAGAGCTGGTGTGAGGTCGTGGAAATGTGCAGCCAGAAGGGATAAGGGAATCAGGGAATCCTTATGTCTCTTGTAATTCCCTCAAACTCTCAAATGTTGAGACACTCATCAAAGGTGGATAGTTTTTTAAGGGAAACTCAGTGCCCACCCATTTTTTCAGAGACGAGTAATGCTACTGATGTGAAATTACTCCACGTTTAGAGTGGTTGAAGTCTCTTCAAGACTATGGATGAGCAAGTCTTACAGTATTACACCTTACTCCTCCATCAGCATAGTGGATTTTGCAGTACATTTGGCACTGCAATGTTGCAAAGTAATAATTACAAGACAAGGCTTAGCCCTTAACTCAAAAGACATAACCTTAGACAGAAAACTGTGAAATGAATGCTTTTAAATTCTAGTACTACTCCTCTTGGATTATTTAGAATATAATTGAAATGTCAGCACAAAAAAACTGTTAAAGCTAGAAAAGTGCACTGAGTGTAAGTAGTCAGTGTACATCTGCGGTATTCAGCACCAATATTCAAGCAACAACACTCTAGTTTGTGTGTTTTCTTAGATTTTTAGTATCTGTTGGGAAATAACAGCATGGATAATACTATAATGAATGCAAAGTCTGCTCAGGTATGTTGTTGCATACTGTAAGACTTGTAAAGTCCTAATCTTCAAGAGCCTACCTACCCTGCAAGGTTTCATAAATAGGAAATCAAGAAAACTTACTGAAATGTTCATGACTTTATAGCTCGTATGATTTACCCTTCTTTGTGTTGGATGCAAATATAAATCTTTCCTCTGCATCTTTAAATCAGAGTTAGCAGGCTGCATCTTAGTTCAAATACAGCCCAAACACTTCCAACACAGGTATGATCTGGAGTTAAAAAAAGTCTGCCTTTCAAGTCTCATCTTTTATGCATAATACAGCCCTTGGCTTGTTATGTGAGGTGGGAAAATTCTGATTTATCTTGTCAGGAGAGCCGACTGCGGGTTCGAAACCAGCCCCAGAGGGAGACCCTGGCGTATGAACTCCCCTCCCAAGCTCCCCGGGCCCGGCCGGGTGGCCTGGCCGCCGGCTGTGAGGGGGCCCGCGCCCCCCTCCTTGCGAGGCCCGGGCGGGCGGCGGCCGGACCCAGGGGCTCGGGGCTCCGGGCTCGGGCGCCCCCTGGCCGCAGCAGCGGCTCCGGGCGAGCCCCGTGCCCGCTCCCCTGTCCCGGCCGCCGCCACCGCCTCCTTTCGGGGCGGGCCCTGGAGCCGCCTGTAGGCGTTTGCGGGGGAGAAAGTAACATGGTGGCCGCTTCCTCCCCGGGCGGGAGCGGCGGCGGCGGGTCCGGCTGCTCCTGAGCCGGCAGGAGCGGGGCGAGGCTCCGCGACCCTCCGGGCGGCTGTGGGCAGGTGAGCGGCCGCGGGCGGCAGGGCCGGGCAGCGGGGCAGGAGGCAGGCAGGGGGCCTGACAGGCGGGGAGACGGAGCGGCACCGGACCCGGCGCCGTGTCCGCCTTCCACCGCCCGCTCCGCGGGGCGCGGCAGGAAGCCGGCACCGCAGCGGGGAGCGCCTCTTCCTGGCCCCGGCGCTGCAGCCCCTTCCCTCGCCCCTTTCTCTTAAGTTTTCCTCCTCGGCGGAGGGGAAGGAGGCGCGGAGCCTTCCCCCGGTCCCGGCGAGGGCTCGCCTCCCTCCTCCTGCCCCGGCAGCGCTTCTGCGCCGCGGCGAGCCATTGCACCGCGCAGGGTGGGGAGGGCGGGGGCGTGTTCTCGGCTTTCTCTCTCTCTTTTCTTTTTTTTTTTCCTTTTAAATCCCTCGCTATTATCCTTAATTCCCGTGCTCCCCCTCGGACGGACGGCCGTCCCTCGGGGCCGTGCCCGGCCCTCGCCCCGGGGGGGCGGTGGCGCCGCGGTGAGGGCGCAGGTGGCCGTGCGCCGCAGGTGAGCCGCCCGCGGACACCTCCCGCCCTCCCTTTTCCCCATTTTTTTTCCCTGTTGCCGGCCGAGGCCCCTTCCCCGGGGAGCCTCCAGCTCTGTGCGAAGGGCCGAGCTGGAAGGAGGGCAGGGCAGCGGCGCGGGGGCTGCCCAGCGCCCCGTGTCCGGGCTGTGCCGCCCGACCTGCGCCGAAATGGAGACGGGCGGCGCCATGGCTGTCAGAAGGGCACGCGTAATGGCGGTAACGGGCTGCGGCCGCCGTGTCCGGGTGGTCTGCCGGGGCAGCGGGGCTGCGCTGTACCTCAGCGCCTTCCTGGGGCAGCGGGGGAAGGCTGTCCGCAAAGGTGTCCGCAGGTTTAAACGTGATCCAGTCTCCTGTCAGTGCCAAGCGTCACCTCCCGAAATGTTCAAGCACCGCTTCGCATACTGTTGATGCGTCCGTCTCAGAAAGGGTTCAAAACCCGAACAGAATTACATTAACGCACACCGGGTGTTGGAACTAGGTGATCTTCAAGGTCCCTGCCAAACCAAGCCACTCTGTGATTAAATGCCTGGTCTGTGGGGATCTGCTGTTCTTTTGGCGCTATGGTCAAGCGTATCCCAGCGCGGGCCGTTGTGCTGACTCCAAACTTGACGCCCCTGGCTAGACTTTTCGACCTGCTACACGAGGGCTTAGCTTGTAAACAAACAGCATGTTTGATTTGATCGTCTTTCTGTTTTTCCCTCTAAGCAGCATCAGTGTGACTTTTGAGGGACTAGTATTTTCCTGTACTTGTAGTATTTTTTTGGCTTATTGTGGAGTATTTGACCAGCCTAAATTTGAGCCTGCAGATGTTGGTAAAAAGAAAACTATTTGCTTTTAATTACTTTTGATAGCTCTTTTCTTGTGTTTACCGAAATCAAGGTTAGTAAAAGTTTTTGCATCACTCTTTTTAATGTAGTATGCCAGAAGCTAAGGGAGTAAGCATTCTCTGTGTTTTAGGGGAGAAATAAAGATGGAATGCAAATTACTTCGTACCTGTTTGGAAAATGACAATTTGGACTTTTTGTGAAGGCCACTATAACCAAAATTAAGTGACTAACGAGACTAGCAAATATATTTCAAATGCTTGTCTCAAAGAACACAATCCAGAAAAAAAAATTTCAAAAAAAAACCTGTTAGATAGCATATACTTTTATTATGTATGATGACTGTAAGTCTTTTTTAATAAGTTCTTCAATAGTTGGCTGGCTGGCTGTTTTTTACCATTCCAGTGGATCTGAAATGCTAATAATGCGTTCTGTCTTGAGTAGTGCAGTGGAAGAATTCAGGAGAGAAACCAATATACAAGACTTCAGATTTCTGTGTTAAAATGCTTACTAGGATACATAGCAGTAATAGCTGTAAAAATAACAAAAATTACATTTTCTTTTAATTGGCTTATAAATTAAGATGAAAATTTTCTTAAATACATATGGATAAGGATAACATTACATTTGGCTGTTTCTTCTTAGGTTAAGGTTGGTTAAAGTAACTGTAATGAGATCTTCTTGGGCTGTGCACATTTGTTTTCTTGTTTGAGTGTTTGAATAATCAAAGATTGTGTATTGGATTTCTTTCTGATTAACTGTTGCAATCTCATATGAGTAAAGATGTTTCCTTCTGTGCTAACCATCTAACTTGAGTAAAATTGGGATATCCAAATAATGGTATGGATAGCATCCCTCTGATTCAACATGTATGAATTCTCATAGGGAGTAGCAGTGCCACGTATTGTTGAAATACAGTGCTTGGAACAGAATCTGTATAAATATGGTTCTTTCTTTGGTCTGTCTTTGACCAGTGGAGAAGTGTGTTTGGAGTTCAACCTTGGTATGCTTTAAGGACAAATAAGTTCCAGAAGTAGCTTTGATGTGCAGATCTGTGTTTGTTTAAATATAAAGAAGGAATAAAGTCTTAGCAGAATGAGGTGGGAAAGGTATAATTGCCAAACATGCAAGAGGAAGTTAAGGTAGTCTTTTGACTGTCATGTAAAAGATCGCATCTCTTATTCGTTGAGCTTACAGATAAATTTCAGAGGCAGCTACAAGCATAGAGCAGTCAGTATGTGTGAAGACTGTTTAATGTCTTTGGTAGTCTATATATTGTTCTCATGTTGCAGGGCCTCCTTTCCTGATGCAGTCTTCTGAGTGGAAAAAGGCAGCAAAAAGCATCTGTAACCTATAATTTGGCTTCTTTTTTTGTTTAGAGGTAACTTGCGCTGTAGAAATTTGGCTGGTGGAACTTTTTTATGTTAATGTGTTTGCTTGTCAACCCGAAGCATGTCACTTTCTTGAATGATATTCAAGATACTCAAGGTCTTGGTGTGGGCAAGCTCTAAAAATGGGGTTCACAATCATGTTATTAAATTGCCTCCCATGCGAATTGCCAAGTAGTTGTCCATTACTGCTTATTCATATTTGTAAAATGAGAATCACTTTGCTACACTGCAGCACGAGACCTGCTTTCCTCATATAGTGCTTCTGTGAGACTGTAAACTGAAGTCTTTGGACGTTGATCTACTTCTTAGCTTCCATCTTGCTACAAAAATCATCCCTCTCACAAACTCTGATACTCAAAATTCTTGTCCTTGGTTATATAAAAATGTGATGCTGCTTCTTTCCTGTGGGATAAAGAATTACTGTTGCTGGAAATAATCCATTTGTATGATGATAATGACCATGCTTTGTTTTTGCAAATTCGTGGAGCTAAAGGCTGACCTTGGCTTCTGTGCAAACGGTTGTTAGAACCTAAGAAGGTGAATTCAAGACAGTTTCTGGACTGCGAAATAGGTCCTGGTGGAGTGTGACTGCTTGTTGTTTAGTTATTCTTGTGACTACCTCTATCATAAAATATGTGCATGCAAGCGTATTCTCAAGTGTTAGGAATACAGTTATACTGGGCTATGCGTTCCAAAGTGGAATAGAGCAGAAGGCTGAGGCTCGGTTAATATCTTGCTGTACTCCTGTGTTTCGCTTACAGGTTTTTCAAGGGTGTAACTGGGGTCCTGATGCTTACTGTTGGCTTTGGCATACAGGAAACTTGAAGATGGTTTTCAGAGTACCAAAGATTATAATGCTATTCTCTGCTTATGCATGTGACTCGGTTTTCTTTTTTTTTTTTTTTGGAAGAGTGAAGAGTAACAGTCTCAAGGTTGTTGATACAGAGAACAAGAAAAATATACCTACAATTTAATGAATAAAGTTGGCTTGCATCTCATGAAACATTCCATTTACTTTGTTTCAGTTAAATATATTGAGGCAATTCTGCCGGATTCTTCTTTCCTCTGTCTTCATTTTGTGACATTACAGTTCCTTTCCTTTACTCTCAAAAACATCTCTAAAGAGACTTGATGCTTTTCAAACATCAACCAAAAGCCTGTGCTTTTCTGTTTAAAAGATGTTACAAATAGTGTAAATCAGGGATTGACTTGCAAATTAAGCTGTTCAACTCTGGCAGCAAAAGTTGAGTTTACAATTACAAGTCTCCAAAGTAGTTGAAGCTTTCTACCTCTTGAAATGAAAGAGTTTTCCAGTTCTGAACGAATTGCAGCTCTACTACAAAAATTAGCTATTTTTCACTAGGGAGGCAAAGAACCCCATGTTTTTTGCTTTCTCCCCAGACTTACTCATTTCAGTGATAGCTTTTGCCTTTCTAATTAATTATAGTCTTTGATCAGTAACGCTTAAGCTGAAGTCCAGTCACTGATGCATTCGTCAGTGCTCCTTTTCCCCTTTGCGAGTCTTTCATGTTGGGGCATTGTGTTACTGGTGAAAGCAAAACTTCCCCCCTAACCCAGCGATGCTATTCCTGGTGTCACATAGCATGACTCTAGCCCTTCTTTTTTGTTCTTTGGGGAAGAAACTAGATTCTCACCCAGATAAGAAACCTGCTGTAGGTTGCAATCTTGCAAGTAAGGTGTCTTCCTGCCTTGTCTCTGTAATGTAGAAACTCTCTTTCTGCTTTAAGATGATGTAAAAATGTGGTTGAATGTAGGAGAGGGTACAACAACTAGAGAGCAGTTAGCCAGGAGCAGCATATGATGAAAAAGACATTCAAGAACTTAATGTTTCAGGAAAAGCAAGAAATCGAGGCAAACTATAGCTAGATATTTAAGCTTTGGAATTTCTACAGGATATCTGTCTCAGTCTAATAGAAAGTTGTAGAAAGGAAACATAAGGCAAACTGCTGAGTCACAGCGACAGGTAATTCAGTCAGTTACTCTAATCATTGAATGGGACTATTGCAAAATCTGCGAACAGGTGTGGCCAGTTTTTTCAATAGTTGATCAACCAGCCATCCTTGGAAGTAACTGCAGCAGCTTGACTAGATCAGGGAATAATTTAGACCAATGTCTTTGTTTTCTTTACATTTTGAGTTCTTCCAGTTACATTTTGAGTAGTGAATGACCCTAATGAGAATATAAACTGACGGGTATCTGGATGTAAGTGGCAGAAAATTGTTGTGCTTGAAGGTAATGTGAACCCAGCTATACTGAGTTTTGTGTGTGTGTGTTTTGCTTTCTTTTTGAAAGCACAGATGATATCTTTTCCAAGATTCCTAAAGTGATTAAAAATATGCTGTGTGTTTACCAGATGAAATCCCTACAAGGGTATGGATAGCCTGAGAAACGTTTAATGCACATGAAGGATGTATCTTACAACTGTTAAGTTTTTGAAGACACTGAGGATGTGACTAAAGAGAGGAATATTTAAAGACGTGTATTTTAGCTTAGGGAGACCCATCTTTCTTGGCTCCATTCTTTCTCTGCTGTTCACAGCTTACTTCTTAGGGAGCAATTTCCAGTAAAAGCCTCACTGTAGCTGCTCTGAATTATCCTTTGAAGCTTCTCTTTCCAGGTCCTGTAGAAGGAACTTTGGAAAGCTAACCATTTGAGGTCAGGTTTTCTTTTCTGAACAGGTCCCAGAAACATCTACAAATTAAAATTTGGATCTAGCAGGAGGAGGAAGAATAAAGTCACCTTCTTGTAAGCTTTCTAAATCATGAACCACTGTGATGCACAGATGTGGTTTGTTAATGAACTGAGTAGAACTTTAAAATGTTTTACTGGTACATTATGCCTCATCCAGGTTTGTTTGCAGTTCTGAATATTAGAGGGTAAGCAGGACATAAAAGGGAGAACTTCCTAGCTGCATAAGTATATGACTGTTTTCTCAGAGTTCTGATTAAACCAGATAAAGTCATACATACAACATTAATTTGACTCCTGAAGTTGATTCTTGCAGTTAGACTCATCAGCGAAAGACTAGACTTTTTTCTGACCTTAAAATTACGCATAACCTTGGGGATGCATTCTTACTTAACTCTTTATTTTTATTTTTTTACTTCCCCTCTTGGTTTTGTCTTAGGCTTGAAGGAGTCATTCTCACTATCTTTTTTTTGGTTTGTTCCCTGGATAAAATAGGAGAAGAGCATCACTAATGTTTTCTATACTAATAAACTACATAAGCAAACTGGAAGCCTCACTGGTATAAGAAAATCACAAGTCATAAACAGAAACAAGCTTTGCAAACAAAAAATTGGTTTTGCTGATGGTGGTGTACCTGCTCGGGGGCTTATACCATAATACCTGTATGTCTCTGAAAAGACTTCTTTTTTTTTCACTCCTGGCTATGCTGGTACAACTCTTCTAGGGAAAAACTAAGCCATTAACATTGTGCTTAGTAAACGAAGGAGAAAGTTGTGCAGGAATAGGTAAACCAAAGAGAGAGTTTCTGTTTCAAAAAACATGTAGTGTGTGTCTCTTGCTTTCTTTAAAAAGGCAGTGTCTTTTTCAAACTCTGGTATATATACTTCATTGCCTTTCTGTTTCTAACTTTTGCTGTAGATGTCATCATGTAAGATAATTACATGTGAAGGCCTTAAGTTCCTTTGGATTATGATGACTCATTCACCATGAATGTAATGACTAATATGACATTTCAGTTTAATTTAAAGAAAACAGAACAAATGCTGCACATAGAGAAGAAAGGATAAAAACTATAAAAATGACTGAGATTCACAGTACACATACATTGTTTGCACTGTTAACCTCAAAACCTTTGCTTCTTAACATCTCTGAACTAACTGATTCTGGTTGGAGGAAAAAAAAATCTATAAATAAGTTGTTCCTCTAACTTTAGACTGCTTTCCTAGCTGTATAACCAGATGATGAACAAATCCGAGAAGGGAAATTGTGCTTTGAGCCTCAAATGCCTTTTGTCTCTTGAACCTTTTAAAAAATCTCATCCTTAACTGGTATGCTTGCTTGACAGAAGTGAAAATTCTTTTTTGGCATTGGAGGTATTTCACCTGTGCTACAAATGCCCCAAAGCTTGAAACGTGGTCTACAATATTTCAGACAAACTTGGCGGATCATACTGCTGGTGATCTATCTATCTGTATATTTATTTATTTTTTCCCTTCACTTTTTTTTTTAAAAAAAGCTATGGTGTTATTGTTATTGACTTTGTAATGAACAGAAAGCTCTTCTGAGTTGCAGAAGAAAACATTTTTCAGGTTTTGTTGTGAACATTTAGTCATCCTACCCAGCTTTTTTAATCCTTGAAGAGTTTTCACATCTCTATTCTATGTGTTGACTTTCCTCTAAGTGAAGAACACTGGATTGAACATCTGCATTAAAGTACCTCGCTTTTGAGTTGTCCAGGTTGGTAAGTTCAAAGTTACTGCAGATGACTCTATTTGTGTTCCTAGTCTTTTTGTCAGTGCTCAATGTTGGTGCTGCCCTCACCCTGTCAACAAATGACACAGTGAGAAAAAAAAATCTCAGAATTGAAGGCATAGTAACAGTGTTACAGACGTCTGTGTGATTTCCTTTCTTTTGAGCGGGGACTGAAATGCTCTCACTATGTAACTGTTGGCCAACCCGCGTCGTACTGCAGACAGTAATATGTTAGGTAACTGCATGGTGGAGCAGTATCAGTGGAGGAGAAAGAGCATGTTCCACTGCTGTATACAGTTGTATACAACAGGGAATGGGTTGTGACAGCTGGCATAATTTTTTTTTTTTTTTCAAAGTGAGAAATTTTGAATTTCAGTCCACCCTGAATGTAGCCTCATACTTGCGTGTATGCCACTGCAACTAGGCATTGGCTGTAGTGATGGGTCTGTGCTGTTGTGTAGGTTGTGCGGGGAAACAAATCTTGGGAAAGGTTGTCTGTTTGAATTTTTTAACAGCCTTGAGAAAAACAAGAAAGAGATCAGTCCTCTAAATTGAATTTGACCCTTCCTAGATGATTTAGTTAGAAATAGAAATGCTAGCAATAGTAAATTACATCCACAATTGCCATAGCCTTCTTTAAGGAACAAAACAGATTTTTTTTCTAAGGGGACATACTTCCTTTCTTTTTAATGAGTTACTAAAGCAGTTACTAACTACATAAAAACATGCATGAACAACATTTTAAATAGGAGTGCATATGTTAACATAAGCACTTTAAAGACAAGTTCATATGTTAAACTTTGACAGAAATAGCTATTTCAAATAGGGTAATAACAATAGTATGAGGGGCACAACAGGATTAAACAGTAAATCCACGCTGTGCACAATAGAGTATGATTTAATACTCAACTTTGCTTTCAGAATGCTTTCAGAATCCTGTCGTATGTAACTTCTAGGTTCTCTGAATGGGTATTTTCCATATTTTTAGGCAGATACGTTGGATACTGCTTGTAATGTTCGCTGATTTTTTTAAAGATAAACTTTTCTTCCCTGATTTTCGTGTGTGTTGGTATGTTCTTTGTAAGATCAGACTTAAGCAATCTTACTTTTTTAAAGTCTGTATAAAATCACTTTCCTGTAGATGTCTTGCCTGAGAACTCCACCACTGAGTAATACAGCATAGATATTTTGAGTGTTAGATGATAATATTATAAGGAAAGTCAAAATATGTGTAATCAACCTACACATTTACTTGCCATTTGGTGAATGATAGGATTTAATGACAGAAAGAATCTCAGGTTTGCTGTTCTTCAACAGCTTTTTTTTTAATTGCTTGAGGAAAGTATTTACTGATACATTCATCTGTGCAAGTAGTAGTATCTTTCTAATATATAATCTTTCATGACTGTTTTCTTCAGGAGTTCGTATAATAAACAATGTCATTTCAATACTGTAATAGTCTCGCATTTGCCATACACTCAGGCTTTAAAGGATTCAAATACTCAGTTCTCCTGAGTATATGTTCAGGAATATAAGTGAGCACAACAAGAAACAAGGATTGGTAACTAAGGGCTTTCAAGAGATGGAAGGGTAAGTTTATTAAAATATATTGTGGAATTCAGAAAGGGGGAAAAGATTTTTTTGGTTTCGTGATGAGTTTGTGGTAAAAATGAGATGTTTTGGTTGCCTCATGAGTGACTGATCATTTTAGCATAAAAAAATGAGAAAATATACGTTGGATTTTCCATAGAATAACTTTATTGCCTGTGAATCAAAATTACTTTTGTCAGAACAAACTTTGGCAATATTTTCACGTTTATTCTGGGGGAAGAGTTATAGTCATAATGAAGAGTTTGAGTCACTTCTAATGTATGCTTTGAAGGTACACATTTTACTTGATGACTTATTTGTAAACATTTTTCTATTTCCACACTTTTAATATCGAGATCCCTTTCATATCTGCTGGGTGGTTTTGGCTCCCTTTCGTCTGGCCTTTGGAGTTTTGGAGTGCGGGTGCATGGGTCTTCTTGTGAATATCCTTTAAGTTAGAAAAAGCATGGGAGGCAATTCTTGACTGTTACTGTACGTCCTGAGATTGCTGTGATCCGTTTTTTTATTATCATTTATCTAGGAATGGGAAGAACATGTTAAATATTAAACAAAGGGCTTATCTTCAGAAGGTTTTGCTGTAACATTTGACAATGCAGGAAGCAGTTCTGAAAACTGAAGGCACACAATTTCAGGCATTACGCGCCTGCCTAAGCTTTTTACGCTTGATTTGTGTTTGTAGTAACTTCATTACCTCAGCCACTTCACAGGTCGCCTTGCAGAAGAGTTACTCTGAGGCCTAGCTCATACTCTTTCCGCGTTTGCTGCAGATGTGCTAGTGCAAACCCTTGCTGCAAAACCGTGCTGCAGATCAAGATTGTGATATGGCTGGTGCTGCATGAAGAACAAAAAGACACTTCCTCCACTAGGCTCCTTACTGCTGAAACACAAAACAAAAGACACAAATATTCTAACTTCTATCAAGCATGTGGTTTGGGCCTTTTCAAGCCATGTTGGCAAAAGAGTGTTCCTTAATGAGGAATTGGCAAGAGGATTAAAAGACAGACTTTCTGAAGTGTTAATAAACTCCTGCCAAGCTTGAAAAGCAGCAAAGAATGAAAATGCTGACATGAAACTGAGTGATTTGAGGCTGCTGTCATAGGCCAAATAGAAATGCGAGTCATCCTCTTGATAACTGGGGGTGTTTAGTGGGGTGGGGATAGGCTCCGAAGCTCTGGAAGTGTGGACGAAGGAGCTTGTGTTTGATGCGATAAAGATGTCAGAGGAGAGATCTGGAGAGAAGAATGACAATCTGCAGCCTCCTGCACCATTTTTTCCCCAAAAGATAAAAATGAGGAAATCGGTGTTCCTTCAAAGCCAGTGAAAGAGATACTGTAGGTCTGTGGAGCCCTGCTTACGGAGATTTCAAGAAGCATTTGGTTTATTGTGTTGTGGACCATTAACAGAAATGAAACTGAAGGATGATTCTGTGATCTCTTTAGATTCTGGCAAAATAGTTTCAATGCTAATACTTAACTTTCAAGTGCCTGGTAAACAGAACTTGTGGGTGACCTCTGAAGTGCATTTGAAACAGAACATCTTTTCTCTCTCCTTTCGATTTCTCAAAAACAAAACGCAGTCCAGCCCTGCCCACTCAAAAAAAAAAAAAAAGGGCCCAAGAAGCTACCAAAAAAACAGTCTAGGAGATTTTGGGCTCCCAGAGGGCACTTAACCACTGGACTATTGTCTCTTGACTTTTTCTTTACTGTTTTATTTTTGTTTCAGGCTACTATATTTGGCTTTGCTCCAACAGAGTTTCCAATTACAGAAAGCCTTCTCTAACAAAGAATGTTTCCAGGGCTGCAGATGTTTCAGTCATTACATAATACTGAGCATGGCTAACCTTTAAAGCTTGCAGCTGGGCAGTAAGTACATTTTATAATGTACTTTTCTTGCTCTGGGAATTAGTATTGTTATCTTTCTTATTAATCTTCTTATAATATTTTTATTATTCATTTTTTCTTTTGGACTCTTTCTGCCCAGTGTCTGGAGTAGTTATCTTCTGTTACATGAAAGAACAGTTTGGATACAACACTGATAAAACAAGATGAGACTGGTTTATTAAATGAGTATAGCTGAACTGCTTGCTGATTATCATTCTTCCCTTCTCACATCTTTTCCATTTCTGCTTTCTGTCCTTGGCAATAGAACGTCATTTACTGGTACCAAACTTGCGTTCATTGATTCCAGCTGTTTCTCTACCAGTCCCTGTAGGTCACTTCAGAATTTGTGTTTTGGCCTCGCAGTCTGTAACCACTCCAATTTTTATACCACTGGACAACTTGGAATTACTATGCAATAGAAAAAATGAACTATAGAGTATGGCAGAGAGAGACTGGAGTAGGTTTTATTTCTTACTGCCCCAATCCTCCCCTTCAAAGTAAGATTTTTCTGAGTGGCATTTTCACGCTCATGACCATCCTGGATCACAGGGTCTGTTAACCGAGTGTCATTTTTAGTCAGTTGTAGTTCATAAATAGCTGTTCAAGCTGTTACTGCACAACTTCACTTCTGAAAGCATTGCTGTGTTTGACACAAGCTTATATATCATAATATCATTGGCTCACAGTTTTGCAGCAACAGTAACTGGTTTTGCTGGCAATCTCAAAAAAAAATCTGTGCTCAAAAGCACAGTTAAAAAAATGTGATGTTTTCATTTCAAATATGATGTTTTCAGTAATTTATTTGTCTTGACAGAATAATTCCAATTTATTAAAGCTGAAAATTTGTGACTAGTTTCCTCTCTTGCTTTGATTATTTTTGTTCAAGCAATCCACGGAATTGCACAGAGGACAGGAAAATAAAAATCCAAGGAAAATTCAGGGTAATGAAGAACAATAATATATTTTGTTCAAGGGTAAAATTATTTTTAAATGGCTTCTATTTATTCCTAGAACAGGCCAGAAAAGCTGTTAGACTTCTCAATAATAAATTTGATGCTTAAATGGCAGTGTGTGTGTGTGTGTGTGTGTGTATATATATATATATATATATATATGTATATGTATATATATATATATATATATATGCCTCGCAAAATTAGTGAGTTAGATAATTATCACTTATTACAATAGTGGATTTACAAAACTAAGTTCATTTCCTCACCATCCCTTCTTCATATGAAGCCCACTGTTCTGTCATTTCAAGCTGAGCTTGAAGCTGAAAAGGAAAACTGCATTGGAAGAGTAGAGGCACCTGTTTCCCATTATACAAGTGGTGTATGTGTTAGTGGTGCTCATGAAAACATCAATAATAGCCAGAGATACCAAGTGTCTGCCCTAGTGAAGTTTTAAAGAATTCTTGATGTCTATAGCCATCTTAAATGATACGAAAACTAAAAGTGTGGAAAAACAAAAAGATACTATTTTCCCCACCTGTGGTGTTTTATCCTTTGGTCTTTGGATTTTAAGTATGTCTGCTAATTTGGTGCTGGGTTTTTGTGTTTCATCAAGTTGTAAAATGCAGTTTATTTTCTAGTATTTCAGAAGCTTAACACAAAAGGGGTTTTGTTCTCAAACATCCACAGTTCGCAGAACTATGTTGCTTAACTGTTTCTTCTACAAGTGAGGGTGGGGAGGGATGGCAAGTTTGATCTAATTGTTTCTAGGCTTGGTGCCTTTGTTTGCATAGGAGTTTTTTACAAGAGGTGGTTTGATGTGATTTTTCTGTTATCTTCCTAGTGTAATGCCCTAATCTACTTTGAAGGCTTTAGAAAACTTCCCTGCCAAGTTCATTGCGTTCATTTTGTGCCTGACTTTTATGCATGGAAAGCAATCAGGTACACAACCAGCTAGTACAGAGCTAACTTTTATTCTCCTTTGAATATGTGCAAATTTCCAACAATCTAGCATAAAAAGTCATTTTTTTTATTATTTGCAGTACCAGGCCTTGACCCAACTTGTTTTCTGGATGAAGTTCATTACCTGACAAAAGGCCATGCCATAAGAATAATTCATTAAATAGACAAGCCTTTTGTTTTTCACCTTGTCCTTAAATTAGCTTTTCATTGTAGTATAGACTTCTATGAGATAATCAGCTTGTAGCTTGTAAGGTCCTTCAGTTGTGCAACCATTGCATTCTCAAATGTTTACTTGAAAACTGTTATGAAGGAATGGTCGTCTATTTGCATATGTGCATGTTCAGACCCAGTCTCGGGTGACATGCAGCCATTCTTGTTCCACAGCTGGTTCTGTTAAGACAGGTAGAAAGTGGGGCATTGCATGTCTATGAAGTTATTTTTGCAACTCTGGATTTTTAAATGATCTTGTGGTTTAATCAAGAGACTGTAACTGCTGTTACGTTTCATGATTTATGACAATGTATTATGCATTCCAAAAAAAGAGTCTTTAAATGCACATCTAGGAATTATTTTTCTTCTGTTGCAGATTGTATGCAGCTAATAAACAGCGGACTACATTTTTTTTGTTTTAGTCCTGGTCAGTATTAAAGATATGCTACATTACCTTTTGTTGTTAATAGACGTGGTGTGTTCTTAACAAGTAGTAAAGTGTGCTTCGAAGAACTAATATAGACATGTCTATGAGATTTCCCTGTGTGTTACTAATGACACTTAAGTGTTTGATAACTGCGTCATTTAGGATGAACTAGTTCAACATTGTTGAATATTCCAATTTATAATGTTTTGCTTTGTAGTAGTTTTAAATCATCATCTGTGATGCATGTGTAAGGCCTGATTTATGTTGTTACACTTGTAACAAACTTGGATGTATGGGCTGGAGTTGTATGCTTGTCCGAGTACAAATGGGCTTGCTTGGAAGGGCAATGTATGGAAAAGCATGCTGATGTGAGTGATACTAGTGAAGATATGTTGGGATGGACAAACAGCTGGAGTGCAAACTCTTCCGGAACTTGTGTATACTCCAGTACGTTCTGGTTCTTAAACTGCAGCATTGGTGACTATTTGCTTACGCTTAGGGCTTATGTGGGTACATCCATGTGCTAGAATCACATCTGTATTTTGTGTTTAAAAAAAAAAAAAAAATCTCAAACAGGTTTTGATTGCCAAGTATAGTCCATGATTACATTCCTGGTTGCTTTTCGAAGTGACTTCGATTATTAACTTCTACCTCTTAAAATCAAGTTAAAGAAAGACTAAATCTGAGGCACATAAAACAAAAGCAATCATTCTCTTTTCTTGAATACAGTTAACAATAAGAACTACATTCACTGTGTGCTTCCTGGGGGTATGAAATACAACTAGGAAATAATTCAAAAAAATGAAGAAAGCAGTACTGTTGGTGCAATATTGTATTGTCAATGCAATATTGTTGATGCAATTCCACCTCTGTCGTCAAGTTCTAAAAAAAAAAAAAAAAAAATTGTATTTATAGTATTAGTACAAACTTTATAAGCAATAGTAGTTTCAGTCCTTTCACAACTGTATTGCAATTTTTTTATTTTTACTTTTTTAAATAAATGGCCCTAGAAATAAAACTCTTAGGTGTCCAAATCCACACTGGCAGTCAAACTTGCTAAGTTCAGGCCCTAAGGTTCTACCTTCTCCTGTCCAAAGTAGCTTCTTCACACAAACATTGTCAAGCCTTTGTCTTCACAGCTGCTGTGAAATATTACTTAAAGACTTTGGCATTTGAAGTGGAAGGGCGGGGGCAAGCTGAAGGGTTAGTGTATCCTAGCTGTACTTCTTTGCTGGGTATGACAGTGATTTAGCTTCTTCAAAGACATTTATAAATCTTATTTTAACTTATTTCCATTTTCAGTTTTAGAGTAGCTGTTGCCACTTTATCTCAAGAAGAATGGTTGTCTTGCTGATTACATATTTAAACTCCCTAATGTGTGTTTGTTGTGTAATGCTTTTAATGTGAATCAGAGACATTACCAAAGTGACTCTTTAAAAGAAATTCTGGAGTAGTTGCTGTGGTGTAAAGCTGAAATTTAAGAAGCATCAGTGAAGATTCTTTTATACAAAATGGAAACAAATTGTTCTTCCTGTTTCATAACAACTAACATCATTTACTCTCAGCACAACGTAAATGTCTGTGTGAGTAAAGAAGAATAACCAGATCTCTCCCCCTTCTGTACTACGGCAAGGAACGTTTCTTTTTGAATGTTCATAAAGGTAAATAAACTTCCCATGTCTTTTCTCCCTACTGATTAATTCATTGGAAATAATGGAGAAATTACAAGAATAAAGACTTGGTTACATAGCTTAAGTTCTATAATGGGGAATTGATTGTTTATGGTAGTCTTTGTGTGGTCTATGAAGTTTTGCCTAGCACAGTGGTTGAAAAAGCATACTAAATTTTCTCTGTTACTTGGATTGTAGCCAGCAAATTTTCCAAGTGTTGCAGATGACCTCCTGACACACTGCCTTGTATCCAACCACTAGAGTCTCTGTCTTTTGAATTGGTTTAGTGAATCCAGTATCTTTCCTGATCTTCAAGCCAGCTCATTTTAGGAATAAATCCAGAGGATAGAATGCGTGTACATTTTTCTTCTAACTTGTTTACTGCCAATAGCCAAGTATAATTCATTTACAAGACAGAGCATTGTGTAGAAGTCGTGAGTTGTGTTTAACATGTATGCTTAAAAATCTTAATCGTGTAGGCTGGTTGCCTCCAAAATCTATCTTTCAACCACAGTCCACAAAAAATGCTGAAGTTATTCTTGAGTCTGGAATGAAACTTATTTCCTTTGCAGTCTTGTTACAAAAATATTCTCTGTTTTGAGGAAACTATGCCATCTTTTATAAGTTCTTCAGTCATTTACAATTGAGTAAATTGTAAATAGTAAGCAGTTTCCACTCTTTGTGGTTCTTTGATACTGTTAGCATCTGAAAGAGGATAGAAGTAAATTTAAAAGATTGCAAAGTCATGCGTTAGTCATTAGTCATTTATCACTTGCAGAAATACCTTTAAACTTTCAATTCTTTGACCATCGGTTCATCAGTATTTTCATTTAATTACATTTCTGGACTTTGATTATATTGAAAATAGGCTGAAAAGCTGTCGTTTTATTTTTGTGATTTAGAATCATAGAAGACACTGAGTCGGAAGGGATCCACAGGGATCTTTGAGTCCAACTCCTGGCTTCACACAGGATCACCCCAAAATCAGACCATGTGTCAAAGCGTTGTCCAGTCGCTTGTTGAACGCCGGCAGGCTCAGTGCTGTGACCTCTGTCCATTGGGAGCCTGTCCCAGTGCCTGACCACCCTCTCAGTGCAGAACCTTTCCCTAACACCTGTCTGAATGTCCCCTGATGCAGCTTCATGCTGTTTAGGGTCAAGAATATCACAGTTATGACTCTTCATGTGGGTGGCGAAAGGAAAGGTGGTAGGTTTTGGGAAAGATTTGGTCTATCTTACAAGTCTTCAGCTTTTTCAAGGACGTATTGTATAACATAATATAATTACGCTGCATTAGTAAGCAGTGAATTGAATTTTTTGGTTGCTGGAAGATTTGCAAATGCTTTTTCTCTAAAACTAAGTGTTTTCTCTCAGATGTTAGGCTATTACTAATCTGATTTCATTTATTCCTAGGGGACAATTGCTTTGAATTTTGAAACTGAGTTTTATAAAACAAAGTACAACTTAATTTCACAGGCTTTTTACTGAGTACAAAATAAACTTTGGAAGAACTTTTAAAATTCAATTTGTGTTTATTATACATAGTAATTTTTCTAGGGAGGTAATAGTGTTCTCAGAAAAGAGTAAATAAGGGGCTTTTAACACCACCTTGTTTTTTCCATGTAAAGTTCTAGTTGGCCTACTGAGTCTTACACTTTTTTTTTTTTTAGATCACTTCAGAACAAACTTTTTGTATCCACACACTCTTGGCATAACTTCATTTTAGTCTTTGTGTGTGTTGAGATACCAACATTTGTGCCACTTATAAATAAACTGGAGGGAACAGACAATCACTGAAGGATTTGCCTGCACATAAGCAGAGGACAACTACCTCTGAACCCACTTCAGGAGTGGATATTCTTACTCTAAAGTGAGTGCATACACATAGGTTTCCAAGAATAGCTTCTCCTTAGTAGTGTCAGGTATAAGTATTGTATTTGTATGTAAATTATCAGATTTGTCCTTCTGACAAACATTTTTTTCCCTTGTTGCTGCTGTTTGCAGCTTTATATAGCTTGATTCCTCTTCTTTAAGTAGTCTTGACAAAAAGCTTTACTGGCTTTCCAGTCAAAGTTTAGAGGATAATTCAGTACTAACATTTTAGGGTGAGGGTAGACCTGTACTAAGAATTCTGGACTTATGTCATTTTTATTTCAAAGGCAGATCTTGTAAGTTATAAGTTGTGTCACTTTTTAGGAATGAAAAAATGCAAAAGTGACCTCTTGTCTCTGCTAAGATGAAGGTTTCTGGAAAGTGGAGGACAATGTTTCACTTTTTCCACCACTTTTTTGAGCAGGTCTAAACTGTGCATTAGAGGTTGGCTTATAAACGCCCAGGTTTTTTGATTCTACACAATAGGCTCATGTGGCGTCAGGGCAGTGTGGTGGAGTAATAACAGTTTAATCCTGAAAATAAGATATCTGCAAAAGTTCTGTTCATAGATCAAAAAGCACACCTTAGCTGGAGTGCAGTTAGTCTTGCATGGTTGTGTTGCTTCTTGTTCCTGAATTGACACTGTATCTGCCTGGCACAATGCTAATTGGTATAAACTTGGGAGTTTGTTGTGTGGTTGTCCAAAGTGTATTTTAAATGCTTTGTGAAATACTTTGTAAACTTTTGGGACAATAAGTGTGTCTCTGCCAGATGCACCTCCTGGCATCGTTACAAAGAACATTTTAACAGTATGTTGTTTTCAAAAATAAATGAGGTGGCCGAAACTTTGGGCAAAGTTAATGGATCTTACATCTCTGATACTGTTTTCAGGAGGAATTTTACTTTCTATAAGTGTTATCTTAAAATGAAACAAGGAAATAAAGGTTGAACTTGTAGTTTCTGAGTTTGCAAATAGATTTTAAAATGTTTGCACAAGTGTTGTTATTTTCTTTAGCAACTTTTTGACATGTAATAGAAAATAAATGAAAATTTCTAGGAAATATTTTTTTTTGTATACTAAGTTTGCTGGTATTCCTTTTTACTCTGTTTCCTCACTTAAGATGAGCAGACATGCATTTGTCTGTAATCCCATGCTTGAGAAATTAAGTAGTGCTGACAGTGCTTATTTATGTGGAATTTTAAGTCCGCTACTTATAGTCAACTAATCTTTGCACAGTGGTAAAGCAAATGATGTCATTAATGAGTTTATCCAAAGCAGTATTGGGAAAACAGTTGTGGATCCAACAGTGTTAAGGTAAATATTTGCTGTTACTGATATTATGACGGGTAGCTGAAGCAGCCTTCCACAAATCAATAGTTGTTAGAGAATTCTCTGTTTTCCATGTTTTTCAGGTAATACAGAATAAAACTTGAATATTTAAGAATTGGAGTCCTCAGCTGTGGTGATCTCTTTAAAAGAAGATTGAGAACTTTTCAATTCCAAATGGAGATATGATTTAAAGCTTATTAAGTGTATGGTAAAAGCTATGAAATAGAATACATATGCAATACTTTTTTCGTCTTCATTTCCTCATGGCTGCGTGTAATAGGCTCTCACAAATTTTTGTCTTCACAAGAACAACACTTCTTCTTGTGGTTCTAGCTACCTGTAAATAAAGGGAGTTGCCAATGAGTTATATTGAAAGAAAAATTCTAATTGATGTTAGACCATGGGGCAGTCAATAAACACCGAAGCAGTTTCTAATAATTTAGTAATTTTTTCATAATTGTTTGTGTTTTAGTGATCATTAGAATGGAAACTTTTCTCCAAAGGCAATTTCACTTTGAAATCTGTCTTTAAGAAAAGGGTTATGACCTGTTGAAGCTGATAGCTGAGTTTTTGTATTTTTGATAGAACATTATAGAAGTGCCACGAAAGTTACGTTGCAGTTGTTAGAAAGACTTCTGTCTTTTTAGAAAGCTCAACCTTAAATGTACTGTGGGAGAAGAAGACCAGATCACTTTGCCATATTTCTGCTTTTTAGTAGTGAAAAGAAGTGAATTTTTCACTCTGTTTTTTTGCTGAGTAGAAGTCTTGACTTACATGGGGCTTATTAAGTGCCTTTAAATGTCTGTGCAGGCTGGTATTGTTACTCAACTACAAAAACTACAAAACCTACTACTTCCAGTAGGAATTCCTTTAGGAGAAGCATGTGAATTTTAAAAGTAAATCTTCTATTATTAAGCCTTCTTATTTTCTTTTATGTAAAAATAAATTTTTGATCCTGAACTGTTCATAGCAAACTTTCCTGTTGTGGCCAATGAATGAATTGGGAAACTAACTTCACTTAAACCATTTCTCTGTAGTCCTTATGGAGCTATGCAGATACCGAGTTTTGTAATTCCTCAGACAGCATTGCTCACGCTCTTAAAACAGAATTCCCAATTTTAATTTTAAAAATGTTTAATAGAACTATATATATTTTAAATATTTTATATTGAAACTGGTGTCTCTTTGAACCGTAAGTATTTGTGTCCAGTTGACACCTCACAGGTTTCGTTCTTAGTGGCAGTTGGCTTTTGTTTCAATATTACCTGCACTTTCATCATCCAACACCAAGATATAACCAAGGTATCAGTTTTTCCTTTTAGATTTTTTTGTGGTATTTAGGTATTATTTTGTGGAGGAATGGGATGTTAGAATAAAAATGACTAGATTTTCTGGGTTACAAGTTTTCCTATCGGTCTTGTATGAGTAAGTTTCTGTACATCACAGTACTGATAGTGGACAGCATCTTTTGAAATTTCAGTGGGGAAAAGTTGTAATGATTCTACAAAATTTATGATAAAAGGTCCTTTGCAAGTATGTTTGTTTCCTTGTCAATTGAGAGTAGTGTTCCTGCTAATTCTTGTGTGAAGTATTACAAAAATACTGGAAAATAGCAGTGAATTCATCTTGCTGCCCTACAAGTCACACTTTTTTTCTTTTTCCTGCAGTTCTGAAAGCAAAATATTCTCAGACTAACTGAAGCCTGCTGAAGATCTGTTTTTATTTGTTTTGGTGGCTATCTGGTAATTTGTAGCTTAGCGTGTATTTACATTTATACAATCTTGCATTTAAGAAGATGGCCATGGCTTAATTAAGAGCTATATATTCAAGGTCTCTTTTGAGAGATCTGTTGCTTTAAATCTCTCTGAAATAGGAGAATATGTTCTCGAAGAGCTGTGTTGTGGTGATTACTTGAAACCTTACTTATCCTCGTGGAAAAGGAAGGGAACTGCTGTGAGCGTCTCAGAACATTATGACAAACTCCCCAAGTGTTGTGCTGACAGACGAGGCTTGTGTGCCAAGTTTCTGAGCCGAATTGTCTGGTGACTGACTTCTACCTGCCACATGTTACAGAGAGTTTCTATGAACTAAAACATAACTATGGCTAAGAGAAAAATATAAAATCGTACTGAGCTGTGTGACCTTGGAGTGGGTAGTAAAAGACTGGATCATTTTAACAACAATTTTGTTTTTAGTAAAACCCTTTAGATGATGCCAACCATTTTGCTATTTTTAGCATCATGTTCCAGTAATTTGGTATCACTTATGTCAAGTGCAACCAGTACTTTCCACAATATGAGATGTTCTGGCATGGGACTTGCCCTTCTTTTAAAGGGAGCAGGGAGAGGTTGGTTTATTTCCTTATTTATTTTTATAAATCTGTGAACAAGTCCAGGCATCTGAGAGGTAAACTGAAATATCTTAGACTGTGCAGTTTTATGATTAATCCAGTGCAAGTCAGTGCTGCTGCTGAAAGGGGCATTACGCTGCTGTTTGTGTTGACACAGTGAATCACTGGAGAACTGCTTTGGTTGAACCCTAAGCAGTCTTTGCCAGGTTAGTGTTCAGCCAGAGTAGTTCTTGTTCCAGTTCATTTTTGGTTGCACAAACTCTGGTTCTGGTCGAAAGTAAAGGTGGGAGTGAGCAGTAGCAATATAAGGAGAGATTTTTTTTTTTAATGGAAGCACTAATTTATATGAGATTAAACTGAAACCATTAATCCCCACATTTCATGATGATTTACTTACCTGTAAAGAGCTTTTTCATTAATTTAATGTTGTTTATGTTGGCAAGAAGGATAAACTGTTCAAAGTTGTGCAGTTGAAAGTCATTCAGAAGCTTAACAAGTAATTATGGCTTTTGAGTCATTTTATTGTCCTTCAGGAGACCCAGGCACAGAACAGTTGATGAGATTGAATACACTACATTGTTCCTGTTGATCAGGCATGCATATATTATATATGCATATGTGTCTATATATTTATTTATTTATTGACCAGAAAACTCAGTCATGTTAGTGCTGTACCATGGCTTTCCCATTTTCAGGGCAGTCAAACACTTTTGTGTCTCTTCCCAGGATCTGTGTTTATGGATTATCCTGTAAAAGCTGTTAACCAAAGTGTTTAGAGAACATTCAGTCAATGTTGTGAAAATTACTGCGGGAAAATATTACAGAAGAGAAGTCTTCTAAGGGGTGTAGGCTTTCTTCTTCCAGATGGATTTGAAAAGTTGTAATTTCAATGTTAGAAAGCCAAAAATTGAGTTATTTACAGTATAGATGTACTTCAAATTTGCATGAATATGAATGTCTTATCCCCCCCCCCCCCCCCTTCATCTTCTTGTTCTACAGCACCTTGCGATATAGTGGTTGGTGCCTTAGTTGTGTATTCTTATGGTACCATTTGTTAGTAACCATGCAGGGTGAATAACTCATTGTGTTGCTTTTGTTTGTTTTGTTTTTTTCTTCAGCTGTCCAATCAATGTTTTTGATAACCAGCTTTAGAAATCTTGTAAATTGTAAAGAGGGAAAATACCTTTCCTGGACAACTTCAGTAAGAACAGAGTTAAGAACTGGAGGAGAAGGCATGTTGCAGAGAATAGGTTTATACTCTTTTCCTCAGACCACCTTTCTGCTAATGGAGGCTAGTGTTTCTGCAATTATCAGGGCAGTAAGCATATTTTGAATGAGACACTTCTCATTTTTAATGCACTTAATGAGTAATGCTCATGGACCACAACTCCTTGGCAGCTAGGACCTTGGAGTTGTGGCAGACTTGTTTTCAAAGATGGAAGCCAAGACTTCTGGTCTTGTTTACCTATATAGATGGGATCCCCAGAAATCTGGTGACAGAAATAGGGGCATCTAAAAGAAGGTGTCCCCTGCCTCACTGAAGGGGTATGACATTATTCAGGTTTTTGCTTGGTAGCTGTTTAAATAATTCTCAATTGACTTTTAAAAGGATAGTTATTTCATGAAATCCAATACTTGTAATTGTATTTGTGAAATTTAAATATAGTCTGTCAGCCACTTTTGCTGTTAAGAGAAAATTGCATTGCGTATTTTAAAATCAGATGCTTAGTGAACATCACTGGGTGTTGGGAGAACAACTCTTTCCAGATTTGGAATGTGCAGCTGAGCAATGATGTGTACAGCTTGATCAGCTGATGAAATGTGGGTTTGGATGTGTGATTTCTGTAAATGATTTCCAGATGTTATACTTGCCAGCTGAATGTCTCAAGACTGTGCTGTTAGGTCTAAATTATGAAGCAAAATGGATGAAATGTGTAGATGATAAACTAGTGAGCATGTACTTTGAATTGTTCTGTATTCTGAAGGGGAGGAAAAAAAAGGCAAGATTCTGTAGTCAAATTACTCACAAAGTAATGCCAGAAAAATAGAGATGCTTTTAGTTAGGGGTACCTGAATTAATTTAAGACATGTGAAGAGCTTGAATGGTCTAATAGGTAATGCTAAGCAATTTTCTGTGTAGCTTCTGTGTTAGGAACTTTGAAGGGAGAAACTTAGGAATTTAATGTTATTCGTGCCAAAACATGTCTATTATGGCACTAGAACTGGAATCTAATAAATTACAAAGTTATCTTTTTGAGCAGCATAAAGTAAAGTTTGTTTCGGATTTCCCTAGAATTTTCTTGAAATCTCTAAAGCCTACATGGAATTTTTTGATTTGCTGAACCTTCTTCAAATGTTTCAAATTCTGATACATGTTTAGGGAAGGGATTTATCTTGAAAGCAGACTGTTTGATTTCTTTCTCTTTATTTTCTCCAGGAAGTACTAACATAACCATGATAGAAGACAAAGGTCCACGAGTGGCTGACTATTTTGTAGTGGCAGGACTCACTGATACAGATACTGCAACCCTCCTGGACCAAGAAATAAGCCGCCAGGAAACAAAGTCAACTGGTCCAAAGGCTCCAATTACTGACATTGCTGTGATCATTAAATCAGCTGGTGAAACTGTCCCAGAGGGATACACCTGTGTTGAAGCTACCCCTACAGCCCTTCAAGCCAACCTAAACTATGGAAGTCTTAAGAGTCCTGAACTTTTTCTCTGCTACAAGAGAGGCCGAGACAAACCACCTCTTACTGACATTGGGTGAGACTTTTGTAACTATACTTCAATAATATAACTACTCCTTCAGTAATGATCAAATCTTACTCTTCACAGACGATGCTGAAAACAGATGTGAGAAAGCTTCTGAAAGCATATGCACTTTGAATATATACTGTTTATTGTGTTTATATCCATGTAGCATTTTCATTTTGAAATAAGTTCAAAAAACATGTCAGTCTTCTAGTGAACTTGCCTTTTTAGAAGGAATTACAATGTTTTAGATTAAAATTATATGATATTGTTTTAGCTTAAAAAGATATTATGGAGCAAATCAAATCTGAGAAATTCTCTGCTGCAGTTTTATGAAAGGTAAGAAAACAGTACAAAATTGATGTATAGAAATGGTATAGTTCAAAACCCAAACTGTAATGTTTCATCTGGAAATGATGACTTGAGAAGACAACTAAAATGCTATTATGTGAAATTCACTTCAAGATAGATACCACTTAAAAATGGTAGAACACTGAAATAAAGATCTAAAAATAATCCATTTACCAAGGATCTTGTAGCCTGCATTACTGTCAGATTGCAGTATTTTTGAGGTTGCTTACAAGTTCTGACATGGTTGTCTGCAAACACTTGATTGATTATGTAGTCTCTTGACAACTCTAATCAGACTTGTATTCCAAAAAACACACTTTTTTTTTGTCTGATGCATAAGTTTCTGAAGAGTTACTAGTACTGTATTTGAAAACCTGAAGTATATTTTACTGTATTGCAACAACATGTCTATGGTATTTATAAATTCCATGAAATTACCTAAAATTTTCTTGTGATTACCTGCAATAATTCGTAATGATTATACTCTCATAACCAATAAATCAAAACCTTTTTGTTCTTCTCCAGAAATGTGAACATTTTTTTCCATGAAGTCTAAACCAGAACTTATGGTTTAATTTGGTAAACTTTCAGTGTGGACTTTCAGAGTGGAGAAATCTGTTTGTTACTTACCTCCAAAACTTCTTTAATTCTGAAATTGCAGTCTTTTATGCCCATTTCTAGAGTGTCTGAGACTGCTTTTTGCAACTTACAAAAGCTGAAGAAATGATTTTTTTTTTTAAGATTCAGTCTTTACAGTATAAAGCTATTTTTTTTCCTATGGAATTTGGTAACTCTTAGCTCTGAAATCAGTACTAGCAGTAGAGCTGATCTGAATATCAGTTTTCTGTCTCTTGTTTTCCTGAGACGTCAACAATTTTCTGTATTATCTTACATGTGTGCTTGGCTGCAAGTTGCTGCTGCAGTTGCTTTTGGCAAAGTAAGTTTGGGAACATCTGTGTCTCTGTAAATAGTTTTGGAGGTATATAGTTTAATAAACTTAAACATTTGTTGAAGTCAGATGAATATACTTGAGGTTTTATCAAATTAATATATCTGTATAGTTTCTCTATTGAAAAAAAGTGAGAATTTAGACTGGTAAGCTGTAGAGAAGAAAAAAAGCAGAGTGGACATGACTGAGTGGTGTGGTTGGTCATTAAGAGTACTGGAAGTTTGGTGCCTAATAAATGACGGAGGACAGTGAAGCTCTGAACTAATTTTATTACTTACAGAATACTAGGTTAAGTATAAATATTCAGGAGCAAGATCAAAAAAGTCCCCCAAAGTCTTGAGGTGCTGAAGATTATACTTTGTGATACTAGCATCTTGAGGTAATTCTCCATCTATAATAACTCATGAAGCACTGCAGTATTGTCTGACCTGCTTATATAGAACCATTACTTCTCTGGGTTGGATAAGGATGATGTAGAATTGCTGGATAAAAAGAAAACAGAAGATGGGGGAGGGAGGGATCATGACTGCTACAGTTGTGGTAAACTAAGAAAGGTGTGTGGTTTTCCTTATTAAATAAGCACTGAAAAATAAAGTAAAGAATGTGTCTGTACCAAACGTGTAAGTTTAGTTAATTTCATTTGTAAGTTCAAGCATGTCAAGCACAACACCTATGTGCTCTGCTTTTGACCTCCGGTATATGAGTGCCAGCTGAGAAGCAGAGTCCAGTCTGGAAAAAACTAGTAGTGAAATCTTAGTAATGAAATAAGTTATGTGACAAGATCTGTGGTCTAAGGATCGTAGTTCAAGTTGTATAATTAACCTCATATATTTCCAATTTTATTTCATGTTGGCTATCTAAGCTGTGTTCTAATACTCTTCAGTGAAACAGTGATTTTAAAATAGTTGTTTTCCATGTGTGTGACTGAAACTGCAAGATAACTGTTATAATGAGATTTGAACGCGTAGAGTTTCAGCATGCTATTACGAACTTTGTCATATAATTCAAAGTTTTAGCAAGAGGAAAAATTAGTAGAGGGGATAATTCCTAAAAGTGATATTTAAACCGGTAATCTCCAGCATATGCCTTTATGGAAGGGACTCTCCTAGTACACGTGTATTTTCATGTCCCCCTTAACTTTACAATGGATGCTGGAATTGGTTTCACAGGGAATATCTGATAAGCAAAACAGGGAAATAGTTGACTGACTATGAGCTTCCTGGGCAGATACTCTGTTTTAAATGATGGGTGGAAAACTATTGTGTTTGGCGAGCATTTATTCTATATTTTGTTTTACACAGATCTAGTTAGGGTGTTATAACTAACAAGTAATGGCAGGCTTTTCTCTCTGAGCAGTGATGCATATGAATGTTTTCCCCTTGCTGCTCCTGCTGTTCTGCAACTACGTTCAAGAGATGGTTAGAGCAAACTTTTTTTGTAAATTTCAGTATGTTCAAATAAATGTGGAGTTTGGGCAAGAGAGGTAGTATAAGCAAGTCAAATGTACGGTCTGAAGGCTAATTTCTTCTGTTCTCTAATATATTTTTTTAATAAAAAAAAATGTGTGAAATAATGTTTTAGCATTGAGCCTCAAGTATCTGTTAATTCAGCTGACGTTCTGAGTGGATATAGTAAGTAGAGGAAGATTATATCCCTTAAAAGGGTCAAATCCATAGTTGGATGCTGTTTATATATATACATATATCATAGAATGGTTTGGATTCAAAGGGACCTTAGTGAAGCCATGTTGGCTGTCACCAATCACCTCCTTATTTTCCATGTGCCTTTGCAGAGTTTCCAGGAGGATCTGCTCCATGATTTTGCCAGGCACAGAGGTGAGACTGACTGGCCTATATATGTATATATACAAACAACTTCTATGTAAATGTTACATATACTACTTTAATACAACTGCTTATAAAATAACATAAATATAAAATAAATGTAAATACATTAAATCTACAGTTATGGTGTTATATAGCAAATATACAATTTAGAGTTGTAAATAAATGTGTTTATAGGTTAATATATATCTTTAAAGCAGAGTTATCATGCAGTTTGAGTATACAAATAATTATTGATAAATGTATGTATATATATTTTTTTCAGGGCTATTTTTAGGGAAACAGGTTAAACAAATGCTGTTTAGAGGAAGGGGGGAGATGAGGGTGTTCTCCACTGATTCTGTGTCATTTTCCTTGTGTTCTGTGTTTCAGTGCCTTCTACCCTCTTTCACTCCTATCCCCAGACCTTCCAATTCTTCTACTGGCTCTTAAGCTGAAGGATCTGTAAGCTGGTAGTGAGTTCCTGTTGCAGCTGCTCACTTGCACACAGTTAAACCATTTACCATTCCTCTGAATGTTGCATTTGCTGCGGTTGTTTTTAGTTGGAAGAATAAAGGTTTGATCCTAGAATAATGATCCCTAAGATCCTTTTCATATATATAGCTCTAAAATTCAGTATTTTAAGTTTATATGACTGTAAATAATTCAGCTGCTAGTCATTCTGTTACTTTCTTTCCAAATAATTGTTGCCTCCTCTGGAATGTCAGGAAAAATGAGATTTGAGATTTGCTTGAGTATAAGTGCTGTGGGATTTTGCAACAAGATCTCTCTTCATTGAGTGTCAGTTGTTAGGAATGGGTGAGAGTTCCAGAACTTGTCTCTTAAATGGAAGAAAACTTGACAGAAAAATGCTTTAAAAAGTCTAAGTAATTTTGCCGTTGTAACACTTACTGTGGAAGAGACTAAGGAGAGAGTCTTAGATTTGTCTAATGCAGAGGTTCTTCTCTTACTGAGTAAGGTTAAAGTTAGGTAACTTCCACTGTGTAAATTAAGAAATACTAAATTTCTTAATTAAGTAGTTAGTGGTTCTGTGCCATGGATGCGTCTCATTCTGTGTAACTGTTTTCTGAAAGTGTTTACAGTAATATTGATTGAGCAAATGCTTTTCTTCACTAGAGATATATTTTAGAAACAAAAGTGAACCTGAAGTTCAGGGAGCATAAGAGAAAACGGAGGATGTTCTCAACAGCCATCATCTTCCATTGTTCCTTAAAACTCACTCATGTTGCAACTGCAGTAGGGCATTTGGAACAGCCTAGGATAATAAAGAGGAAACTAATCACTTGTATGTTAAGATAAATAATAATAGTGGTGGCAGTAGGAATAGAAAATAGAACTCAATCTTTTTCCTCTGCTTGATCCAGCCTCTGACACTCCTACTGCCTAGTGTATTCGTTTTAGCTCCTTTATTATCTAACATTAGTGCACTGCCTTCTCTTAAATGAGATAAGAAGAGTTGTTGTAAAGAGTTATAGAGCGTAAGGAATCTAAAAGGCAGAAATGTAGTTAGAACTCAAGGAGGAGTCAAGCTGAAGAGCAGGCCCACACTATGCAATTTTGCAACAGTGGGCGTATTTTTGAAATGGTTTTCCAGAAGCCCGGTTTCTGTGGATTATGGCTTTTACTGATCTGCAAGAAGGTCTTATCTAAGCATTGTTACCTGATACCAGGTGACAATACTTTAAATCAGCAAAACTGGTCAGAGAGAGAACTTAGGCTTGCAACATTACACACACAGCCTTACAAACAGATAACAGAGTTCTTGGTCTTACTTAGAAATAAAAGACCTAACATCTAGAGGAAACTGTAGGTGACATTTTGCTTGGAATGGAACTTTACTGATAGAGTATGTTGTAGGATAGAAGTTGATGAAATAATGTAGTAAGTAAGGTGCACTTAGGATGAGGGCAAAAGCTGAAACAGGAAACAAATCTTATCCCGATTAATACTAATTAACCCGAAGGCAGACATTGGGAAGCTGAAACAAGTAGATGCAAACTTATTCTTGTATTGAGGACTTTGTATGTATAGGGTGTCATGTTAAATATTTCATGCATCACTTTGAATGTTTTGATCTGAATCATTAAAAACATTGTTTATTTTGAATGATCCATGGGTGTTGGGTTTGTTCTGTTTGTTTTTCTTAAACTCCCTACTATGTGTGAGGTCAGGAAATGGTATGTTATTAATACTTCTGTTGGTGTATGTGTAGAGATGAGGGCTGCTTTTTTTTTTCTTCTTGCTTTTGAGAGGAGGTGATTCCACTGTTGCAGCCTTTAAAACTGGTCAGCCCCCTTAGCTTTTAGAAGTATTTGCACAAATGAAACTCTACAGTCTTTAAATATCTCTCTGAGAGTACTTGTAAACCTTTTAAACTGAACTGCTGGAATTGTCTAATTAATATGATGTTCCTTCTCAAAAGCTGTCAGTTTACAAATGGTTCTGGAATAGCTTTAAATTACTGAGTTTTAATTCAGTTTTATTTAGACTTAATGTGTTTTAACTGAAGCTGACATTGGAGACTGGTCTGTTAATATCCTTTCGTCATTAATGTGAGGCAGTGATGTGAAGAGATTACGTAAACTCTTTATGCAGACACCTGAATGAAGGTGACTTGACAGCTGCACGTGGGTTTGTTTCTTTGTTTTTTGTTTATCTTGCTAAAGTAGGCAGCCCAATAAGAAAAGCAAAATACATCTTTTTCCAGATAAATATGTGGCTTGGAAGTCATTTGGATAACATGTACTTTCTGTAAATGTATCGCAAACCAGTGGAGTAGTGTATTAAAACTAATGTTGTAACTCAGGAACACTTAACTCAGGTTCAAAAAGATCATACTGTTTACACATTGTTTTAAATGTAGCAAAAATGTTTGGAGAAGAATCTACAACTGAAAAAATTGTTAAAGGTGAAGGATATTGTCCCGCATGAACTAGCTGACCAAATTTATATGGCAGCCTGATAGGTACCAACCTATGTGATTCCTTTTGCTTTATTAAAGAATTCTAGGGCTGTAGTCAATGTATGTCCTCAATACTATGACAAGATACATGTTTGTTCTGTGGAATCATGTTTTTATATTCTAGTTTAAAGATGGTCAATAATCTTCAAGGGGTTTTTAAAAACTTTGTGGTATATTACTTTGAAAATTCTGAGAACTGCTGGATCTGTATAAGCTAAAAAGGTTTTTTTGATTAAACATGATAGGACAAGGGGTTATGGCTTTAAACCAAAAGAGGGGAGATTTAAATTAGATGTTAGGAAGAAATCCTTCACTATGGGGGTGGTGAGCCACTAGCACAAGCTGCCCAGAGAAGCTGTGGGTGCCCCATACCTCAAATATAGAGATCTAATCTAGTGATCTGGCCAAAATAGTCCAGATTACATGTAAATGGTGCAGTATGGACATGTATCATGTATTCTGGTTTCCAGGAATACAGGAATAACTGTAGTTATTATTTCTTTCTTTTCTATAGTCCAAAATATTATTTTTTGTCTGTTTTTTTTTTAATTTATTTTTTGTTACAGACTAAGAAATGTTAGCCAAACTATGAACGTAAATCCTTACTGGTTTTCCTTTTCCCTGGTTAGTTTAGTTTAAAATTGATGTGGGAAGCAGACTTTTATATTTTGTTGTTATTTTTCTTTAATTTTATTATTGTTGTTGCCTTTTTAATTTTTTTTTTAAGTGATGGAAATAATTTCTAAGAAGTGCTCAGATCTGTTGTGCTAGGCAATTGCCACCGAGTGGACTATTTCTGTACATTTGCCTAAGTAATTTCATATGTACCTGAACGTGTGTAATATTTTGCTTCCTTCCTGTCTGCAGAGTTCTGTATGAAGGCAAGGAACGTATCATTTCAGGCTGTGAGGTGATTCAAGCTACTCCTTATGGTCGTTGTGCTAATGTTAACAATAGTTCAACGTCTTCTCAGAGGATCTTTATCACATATCGAAGGGCTCCTCCAATACGACCTCAAAATTCATTGGCAGTGACAGATATCTGTGTTATTGTTACCAGCAAAGGAGAAACCCCTCCTCATACATTCTGCAAAGTTGATAAGAATTTAAATTGTGGTATGGTGAGTATTCAAGTTTAAGTATTTTTACCTTTTTTTTTTAATTGCAAACAAGCAAACAAACAAAAGAGGAGGCGGAGCACTTTGAACTTTTCCCAGCACTGTTAAGATGGTGTTCTATGGCTGCATCATAATTGTTTCATTCTATATACCTCTCATGAGACTTCAATTTTGTATTGTGTTACACTGATTTTTTCCTTTTGTGTTAGGAATTTCCTTCAAAAGTGATTACTACTTTAGTTTGCATATTCATGTCTGGGTACTCTTTTTAGGATTTTTGTTTGTTTGGTGATGCTGATACTCATAGGATGAAACAAATTTTTTTTCTTGGTTATTATTAAGACCATGTTACAAAGATGTGTAAGAATGATAATTACTGCTTACACTTTTTTTTTTAAATGTTTGCTTGTATTTAGTCTGGTTTGTGTTCAGTTCTCTTGGGCTGAAGTATATGATTTTTTTCAAATGGTAGGCAAACTGCAAAAAGACTATGCAAATAGGCAGTTTATGGAAGTATGTTAAAGGCTTCAGGTGAATTAATTAATTAATTAAACACTGGAGGTGTTTAGAATTTCACTACCCATGAGTGTCTTATTTTGTATAACCGAGCAAATGTAATGTGTGAAAGCTGCAAATAATCTGCTTCACTTTTCCCTGTTCTTACGTGGAAATAAGTCAAAGAACAGTGTGGTGGTATGATTATTTTATGTAAATCTGTAATCTCTAAGAATGCGGAAAGGGTGAATCCTACATTCCTTGAGTTAAATGCACTCAGCAGCCAAACAGTAATTTTATTCTGTAACACGTTTTAGTTAAATTTCTTCTCTGTTTGTAAGTGGGAGTATATTCAAATGCTTATACTTGATTTCTGTGGTGCCTGTTGTTGTCTTTGTTTGCTGCAAGATGAAATTTGTGTCTTCCAGTGGGGTTCCAGTGTATACCTTTGTTATAAGAAGTCTGTGCCAGCTTCTAACTCCATAGCGTATAAAGCTGGTAAGTAATTTTAGAAGCAGACCGTCTAAGCATGTTAACATAAAGATTCAGATACCTTCTTGAATTCAAATAAAAATTTTAAAAGGTAAGTGTTGTCTGTCAAAATTCTTTTCATAGAGCATGTCAATTGAAATTGAAATTTTGCTTTCCTCACTTTTTTCCAGGAAAAACAAACAAACAAACAAAAAGCTTTAATAGAAACAGCATTGTTTTATATTAACTCAGTGTGTATCATGACAGGTTAGGTGGCTTAGGAGTTTAAATGAAAAGTCTAGCAGGCATTTCATATGTAACAAATGACTTCATAGTTTGTGTCTTGTGTTGGTGGTGAAGGAGAAGGAAGAGTAATTGAAAATTCCAATCAACCTTATTCATATTTCCTTCCATGCCTCACAGTTAATGCAATGTCTTTAATTGGAAATTTAAATGTGTTCATTTATTTCAGCTCCAGAGCTATTCACTCGTTTCTTATTAAAGGGATGTGAAAATACTTTGAGCAATAAATGAGAAAGACTTAAAAGAAAAGAAAGATTTTCTGTCTTTTTAAAAAAAATTTAATGCATTGCCACAGATTTTTTTCCTCCAGAAGTCAAGAAAAACTTCCAAAAGTTTCTACTGAGCGTTAAATGCAATAAGTTCCTTTTAGAGTAAACTATTAAGTAGAAACGAAACACATAGAATAACAAAGTCAGTGTACCATTAAAAAAGTTGGATGAACAGCAAAAGTAAACTGATGATTGCAGACTCATTTTCTACAAGGAAGATTTAAATATACTTCTGAAAATGGGGCAACAATTTGTTTAGATTGAACACATTAACTCAGCAGAAAATACAGACCTAATTCATCCTCTTTTCAGTGGAGATACTTGTACTGCTATCCCAATAGATAATTAGCTCTTTCTTCATAGGAATTTCTTTGTAATAAAATCTGTTTCAATGGCACATTTAAATAGCACAAGTTCCTGCCTGATTTAAAGTCAAAATCTTCAGTAATAAGCTTTAACTATGTACTGGTAATTGAGCTGTTATTGAAAGGAAATATTAAGTATTCACGTACAATTTCTAAATGATTGTTACATGGATGATTTAGTCTCACTGTTAAATTAGAGACTTTCTTCTTCTGTGGATGCTATCTTAAGTTAGTAAGTCCAGATAAGCAACAGACGTATCTCTGTATTGTGGAAAATATATAGCTTACATTATTTAGGGCTTCCAGAGCAAATTCACTAACTTTTACTTCTCCCATAACAAAGGCTTAATTTTCAGATACCCTCAAGAGAACTATGAGTCATTCCCATTGTCAGAATCTGTACCTCTCTTCTGCCTTCCTATGGGAGCTACTATTGAATGCTGGGACCCTCAAACCAAATATCCACTACCAGTGTTCTCAACGTTTGTACTGACCTGTTCTTCTGCAGAAAAGGTATGGCTGCACATTGTGACTGTTCTTTGCTTTTAATTTAAATGTCTGATAAGGAGATACAATAGGCATCATCTCTTCTGTATTTGATAAATAGTACTAAAGAAATTGTTAAATATTTCACTTATAAAACTGTATGTCTTAAGTGTTCTTATGAGGCAGAGGTAAACCAAAACAGGAAATAGATGGAAGAGTTTGTGCTGTTTAGACCCATATAAGCAGAACTATATGCTTAGCAAACCTAAAATCACAAGGCATGGATTTCTCTGTTCTTTCAAGAAAACTTTCCAGCAGCAGAAATGTAGCCTACACGTGAAGGTGATATTCACTTACCATGTGTTAGAAATGTTGAAGTAGTTGTGCTTTTCCCATGATTACATCAAAAGCTGGTTCTGTGTGAATTTGTATGAATTGGCTGTGCAGGTGTCTGTGTGTATGGGCAGGAAGATGGTTATCAGAAAACAACAGAAGAGCAGAAATCTACATGCTGAGAGGCAGTATGTGAAAGGTGGTCAAGAACTGGTGATCTCCTGCAACTAATGATGCTGTCAGAATTCACATGAACTGATAAACTTAGAACACCAACAGTCCGTGGAATCTTTACAAAGCCCAGCAGCACCCACAGGCAACAAAAATGTGCTGCATGACTCAGCCCACGTGTAAGAAGTTAGTGTCTGCTATATGCAGACAAAGACTACAGGATTAGCACTACCTGATAAAAACAAGGGAGTGCTTTTTGGAGGTTGATCTCTCAGCTGTTGCTTCAGCTTGCCAACTGCACTTGTGTGTGAACTACAAAAGGGAGTAAGTGACTGTAATACGTGGTTAGCTGTCTGTGACTAATAAACAATAGTTTGGCCCCATTAATGATGACAGCTTAACTTTCACTCTCTGTCCCCCATCAGAGAAGTTTATATACTTCTCTATGGCCAAACAAGAAAAAGTGTTTCTCCAAGGTACTAATAATTCATTTGCAAGGGTGAATACAGTAGCTGCCAGTATTTGTCACAGAAATAACATATGCTCTGGTATCCATCTCTCTCTGCTCTCCTTTTGCTGAACTTGCTAGAATAATTCAGTCAGTTATGAAACTTATGCAAGTAAGAAAAGAACATTAGAAACGATTGGTCCCTGTTTAGTTTGATTAAAATAAAGTCAAAACTAAAATAATTTTTATCGTTTAGCGTGGTAAAGATAAGAGAATGTTACGGCATACAGTCATTTTGTGAAGTGATTTTTTTGACCAGTAACAGTTAATAGGTAGGGTTTTGTTATGGAATGCAGTTTGGTTCCTTCCCTTTCATTTTACTGAGTATAAATACTTTGAGTAAGGTGCCATGACAAAAAGGAAGAGAGGCACAAGAGTCCAAAATATTTAACATTTCCTTTATAAGGATGCTTAATGTATGTTATATAAATGAAAAATAGTTTTCACAAGCTACTAAGAAAACCACTGTACTATGTGTGCAAACACCAATGACTTATGAATAGTTAAAAAATTGTAACCCAAACTGCTGTTGAATACTGAGTCTGCTCAGTTGTGTTTCTTCATCTTTTAGGTTTATGGTGCTGCTATTCAGTTTTATGAGCCTTATCCCCGGGAGCTGCTAACAGAAAAGCAACAATTGCAGCTGGGTCTCTTGACAGCTGTAGAGAGGAAAGTGGTTACTTCCAAGTCCATCAATTCTAATAAATGTATCTGCCTTCTCTCACATTGGCCTTTCTTTGAAGCATTTCGAAAATTCCTTATGTTCATCTACAAACTGTCTGTCTCTGGACCTCATCCTCTTCCCATTGAAAAGTACGTAAAACATTTTTCAAGCTAACATGTAAAGATGGTAATATCAGCTCAAGTGGTCATCTGATATATATGTCACACTTTCATAAGTGCTGCATTTCCACCATTATCTTGGTTGCCCTGTACAGCTTACATTGTTACTGATTGCACTGAGAGAAATCGTAGTTTCTTCTGTTTAATGAATAGCTTTTGCAGATTTTTACCATTGCTTTTTTGTTAAAATTTTTCAAGCCTGTGTAATTTTCTTTTATACTTGTCAGACACAAACAATGGTTGAGCTATAAGAGACATGCCAGTACTTGCAGTCCTGTATTTTAGGTTATTAAATGTAAGCTCAGGGACTCTTTGCATTAGCAGTGTGTATGTGTCCATATTGAAGCTCTGCAACTACTGCAGATGAATTCTGTTTCTCTCCCTCTTCCTTCTGCTCCCTTACCCCTTTCCCCTCCCTGCTCCCCCACCCCATATATATGTATGTATAAAAATATGAAACTTTATAGAGGATGCTTTTCATTGTATGGGATTCAAAAACAAAAAACAAACACAAAAATTCACTGAAAACTTGTTATCTTCAAAATTGCATTGGCTTCTGGTAGTGAAGCATATACTTTCTCGTGGGTAAGCCTGATGAGAAACTCTGTAACATGAAGAGATTTTTACAGAGATTTTTACAGTCTACCAGAGATTTTTACGTGGTTTGCCTAAAGGCCAGTGTGTTCTTAACTTTTGCATGCACATATGAAGCTGCCACTTAATTTTCACTCATGAAATGTGAGTGAGTGAGGCTTCTTTCTTTCAGTTTGTGTAAATAGGCTCCTAAACTTATCAAAACAGTAAGTAAATTGTAACTGTACTTCTATAACATATGGTACATACAAAATCCAATATGTGACATTGTTTTCAGTCCCTGTTTAGTCCTCAATGCTGGTTTTCTAACATCTTATCTTCTGTTCAGGCACATATCCCATTTTATGCACAATATACCTTTCCCTTCACCACAAAGGCCAAGAATTCTTGTGCAGGTAGGCAAAACATTTACTTTCATTTTTAATTATCATAATACTCCATTTTGCCTTTGAAAGTCTGGATTCTTCTTTTAGGCTTTTTACTCAGCTTTGAATATCCAACTGCTAGAAGGGAGATGGGATGAGATGGGTGAAATAGCCTTCTCTTACATTGTTATAAACCTGGGGTAACCTAGCAAAGTAAGCTATTTCAGATTTTGTGTGGTACAGACTGCAGCAGCGTCCTAGTTGCATTTTTGAAATTTCTGCCATATATTGGTCTTTCATTTTATAGACATCATTCGCACTGTGCCATTGGGGGTTGTTTGTTTTCTATCTTTCTTTCACTTGTCCACTAAGTACTGTGGTTCATATGTTAGTCCCCTGGGGCGCTCTCTCTTGTGATCTCTGCTTAATCACCTAGCAGTAGCTACATGTTCAACAATGAGTCATAAACTGTTTCTTGTAACTTCTGAGAATTATTTTGGTGACTAATACAAGCTCTGTTGACTTAGTGAACAAAAGCTCCAAACGTTTTTGATTCACATTTCTTGCACGACATTGTGACTCTGTCTGCCAGGCATTTTATTATATTATGGATAGGTAGTTACACTGGAATATTTTACTTCACTAACTTTGGAATTGTTCTTGCCAATCATGAACTATTTTGTGTTTCAGCTTTCTGCCCATGATGCATTAATATTGTCTCAGCCAGTTTCTACACCATTACCACTAAGGTACCACTATCAATGTTTTAAACGTATTGTACTTGAGCCATCCCAAGGCAAATAGAAATGAAGCATAGAAGAATGCCAAACACTATTTCAATATTATTAGATCTTATAAACAGAAAGCTCAATATGTATTTGAAATATTAGACAGTGTTGTTTTAATGACATAGACCTGTCCCTTATGAAAGAATAGTGTTACTGATTATCCTGAAGAAAGAGGCTGTAAGGAAATAATACATGTATTTAAGTATCTTACATCTTTAGAATATAAGTAGTAAACACTTTTTTTAAAATACCATAGATAGACTTTTTGTTATCTTGATCTATTTATCCCTTTTTGGTTCCAAGGGAGACATATATGTTAAGCAATTATGTGAAATCAATAAATGCCCGAGTGCACAAACATTTTGAAAATTCAAAATTATAACTTAATATTTGTGATTGAGGCTTGATGCAATCTCTGTGGATAACACCTTCAGGGCTAGAGTTCCCTATGAATATGACATGATTTTTTTGTTTGGTTTTGTTTTTAATTAAAAAAAAAAAAAGAAAATTCACCCTTTTTTACATTTTTTTTCCTTAAATGTTATATATAATATTGTATATGCAGAAGGTTCCCATGTTTAAATCACAGCTGTTACACAGCCACTTAAGGGAAAAATTGCAGCTAGCCACCAAATTGCAAAGTAACATGTAATTACTTTTTTAAGGACAGATTTTACACCCCTCTACTACTCTTACAGATGTCATTAAAGTTCCTAAATGCCTGTATAGTGTCCAAAGAAATGAAATGGAGATTAAACTGTAGAAACTAAATGCATGTTGGTATGAGAATGCTGGATTTAATTATTTATATATAAATTTACATGTATTATACTTGACTAGTATTAGAATTTAATATAGTGATACTAAGATTAGATACTGTAATTCATTATTCTTGCTTGAAGTAACTCATCCTATGAAACTAATAGTATTGTTTTGTGCTTGGATTAGCTGATAACTAGTTAGATCTGTGTTACTGTTAGGAAGACAAGGTACCCGTGCATATATGAGAGAGCCATAAACCACACAGTTAGCAGTAGCATATTATGGCATATGTTTCTGTAACAGTAATTTTGAATTTAGGTTTTTCTGTTGCGCAGTACAAGTCTCCTACTGAGGTAGTAGCTATTAAATACTATTATTACCACACATAAAATATCTAAGAATTATTCAACTTTTTGAATTTAATCTAAGAATTATTCAACAAGTGCCTCACTCTCACTTTTAATATTTAAATCCTGTAACATTCTTTCCCCCTCCCTCCTTTCCACCCGCACCTTAGTGGAGCAGACTTCAGTACTCTACTCATGAATCTTGGACCAGAAAACTGTGCCACCCTGCTACTCTTTGTATTATTAGAAGGCAAGATTCTCCTTCATTCTCTTAGACCAGCTGTATTGACAGGAGTTGCTGAAGCTGTAGTAGCTGTAAGTACAAAGGGTTCTGTACAGCAGCAAGGGACATTGTTGGAAACGCCATAATTACTATGAGGCTTTTGTAAGTTAAAATGATTGATGCATTAAATGATCATTTTTTCCTAGCAATAGCATTTAGTTAAATCACTCTAGTATGTCTAATTATTGTAATTGTTGAAATGATCAATGCTTTTGCATAGATAAGCAAGAAATGCACTGTAAAAGTGATCAAAGTTGAAGACACTTTTTTGACAGTAACAAGGTTCCTAGCAATTTAATTTCAACATGCTGCATGTAACAAATTCACCTGTTTCATACTGTACAAGGTCTGTCCTGTTTTAATGAGTTGATTTCATTTCATTTTTCCTTCAGATGATATTTCCATTTCAGTGGCAATGTCCATATATCCCCCTATGTCCTTTGTCTCTGGCCACCGTACTCAGTGCACCTGTTCCATTTATTGTTGGAGTTGATTCACGGTATTTTGATCTGTATGATCCACCACAGGACATTGTGTGCATTGACTTAGACACAAACATGGTGTACATGTAAGTTCTATGGGGTTTTTACATCTATCTATAGATGGAGAAATTGCTGAACTATTTGAGAGAGAGCAAACTTTATTTAAAAACTGTTTTGTTGAATATGACTTTGTTTCTGCCTATCCTCTGTTCTTCATCTTGCTTCTAATGCTTCATAGAGACTTGAAATTTACTAAGTCAAGGGTCAGCATTTGGGGCTGCCAATAAAATTAAAAAATAAATAATGTGCTGCAGATGTTGCTTGAAATGATAATGCGTGTTTGTTTTCTTTTTCCTTCACTTCTCATACTGATTATTAGGGAAATGGGACAAAAGCTAGAATAGAGGAAGAACGGTTTATTTTTATTGTCCCACCATTTTATGCATTTTCACCTTGCTCCACCACTTCAGAATTTGATTTGCCTGTGTTCACTGAATATTGTGTTGGAACATGAGAGTTTCAGGACCCTTCATGAAGCTTTTGAAGCTGTATTAAATTCAGGACATTTTTTGTCAGTGTAATGAAATAAAAAATAATTTCATAAGTTACAAGATCTGACTTGTCAGTGAGATCAAGCAAGCAAAACATTTTGTGCTGCCTATATTTGTTTTAAAATATTTTCACTTAATTATGTTTTGAATGCTTGTCTTAAATAAAGAGTGTTGTAGGAAGGGTTTCTTTACAACTTCTGTAGGAGAGGCTAATCTAGAATAAATTTCTTCTGAAATAAATCTAAATGGGATTGTAAATACCTGATTTGAAAATGATTTATTAAATTCATAAATTATCTTTTCCTTTTAGAGTAATTAGATCAAAATTAGAGGGATGTAAGCTATATGAGGGTGAACATCACTAAATAATGTGTGTCTTTTCTGTGTGAAAACATATTCTTACATCATCTCATGTCACTTTAACTCTTGATTTTCATTTTCACTAGCTTGAATCAAAATAAGTCATTTGATCTATGGGTCAGTTGAAAGCTTTCATGCTTTTCATTGCATAAGAAGGACCCTTCCTGTGATGCTCTGCTGAAACGCTTCCTTTAAGTTATTGAAATGCATTGTGTTATTAATAGCATCAAAGAAAAGAGTAAACAACAGAGTAGATTGTATTCATATTTTTTGTCTTTTTTCTTCTCCTGGGTCCCCAATAAAAACACTGCAAAAAACATTTTCATCATTGTATATAAATATATTATGCCATCAAATGAATAATTATAACAGATGTGAAAGAAATGCAAGGAAGATAACTTGTTTATGTGAAGATACCCTTTGCAGTGAAAAATCTTTTTTTTTTTCATAAGAAGAATGGAAATTGATGTCTGGGTTTAAAAAAAAAAAAACGAAGTAGATAAACAGTACATTTAGTAGAGAGAGAAGACTGTAAAGATTCTGTTGGAATGAGTCATAGAAAGATAAAGTTGGATACTAGTTACTGAACTAAAAATCTACCAGTGGCTGATGTCTTATTTGTCTACAACTGAAAAGATTCTGGCACCTTTTCCTTTAGTGTCTTTTAAGTCCTCTTCTTTTTCAGTGGCTAACTGATCTTTTTGTCTTTTGCTGTCCATTTTGGATGCATTTCATTTATACTACTTACTTGACTTTAAGAGGAATTGAACATCTTTAACATTTGACTTCAAGTAAATGAGATATGTTGATACCTGCATTATAAAACTTCTTTTAACCTGGAAATGAGGATATTTCTCCATTTTGGAGATATGTAGGTAAAATCAAATCTCCATAAAGCAATTTGTGTTGAAGATCATATAGAATATTAATCTTTACTAATAATGTAGTATTTTAGAATTCTGTTTTATTTATGCAAAGCTATTTTTGCCCTTCTTTATTTCTATGGCAATGTTGCATTTTTAAGGTGTTAAAGCATTTAATAGCACTGTTGCTGACTGTGAAAGACTGCATAGTACAAGAATAATGTTTGAAAAAATCAGTGTTTTCTAGTACGTCAGTCTGTCTGACTGGCGTCTTTCTAGGGCAAGTTTGCTGGTATCTCCCTTATGATAGACTGAAACTTCATTTACTGCCAGAACTACTGAATGTCTTTTATTCATTCGTCATCTTCCTTAAAGTCTTTTCTTAGATGTTTTCACCCATCTCTGTGAAAGTAACATCAAAAGCTGATTAAGGAAAGTAGCCTTTTTGGGTCCAAATTTGAGAGGTGGTTTTATTTTTATAATAGTTTGCTTCTTGCATTTTTGGAACAGTACTGCTTATATTGTTTATAGGCATGCCGTTGTTGTGGGAAAAAAAAGGAGATGACATCTGCAAGCATGCATTTTTTTTTAAATTATTATTTTTAATTCATTAATTCATTTTATTTTTTAATACGTTAAATGTATACTTCCTCCTTAAGAAAACTACGTGTCTGCCAACTGAGCAAACAGTTCCACTGATGCTAAGTGCAATGTGACAGTGACAGCATCAGCTCAAATAGTAATAACTGATTAGGTCTTGTGGCATCAAAGTTTGCTGTACACCATATTAGGGAATTTCTGTTCCACTTTCTGTCTCCCACAAAGAAGCTTAGGAGTTCTTGTGATTCTCTCCCTTCTGTCTCTATATTCATCTGTTAAATGAGGTCTGGCAGTGTATATTTTGTTCCTCTGACAAAGATGAGCATCCCTTCAGACCAATTTATCCCATTGCTTAATCAACCACATAATTTCCAAATTGTAAACTGAATTTCCAATCTTTCTAGTCCCTGGTAGCCTTTGATTGAAGCTGGAATTGGGAACTTAATTGTCATAGACATGTGACAGTGACTATAAAGCATATGAGCATAAAGCTACCTGACTGGTCTTCCAGCATTTTACAGGAATTTAAGTTCATGTGGTATTCCAAACTGCCTTTATTTGTGTCAGTAGCAGTACAACAAGCTTACAATAGTATAAACTAGTAATCATATACAGATTAGTCTGCTCAGATTATATTATTGAGACTGGTACAGATTCTGAAAGGAAAGACAGCAACGTGAAACTTCAACCAAAAAGTCTAAATTAGATCTCAATACAGGTCCTCCTTCCAGATTGGAGAAAACTACCCACAACTCAATTTATACTGCTCTTTTCTGAGGAAATGAAGTGCTGAGTTAATGTCACTCCATTTTATTATTTTTATTATTTCTGACAAATAAGGACAGTGACAAGATTTCTTTTCAAAATGATTTTCTTTTTCTGAAAATGAATTAACTTAGGCCAGTGGAAGCTATTCTTTTCTATATGGTCTGTATTTTATATATCCTTTTATCCTCCCCTGTGTTTTAGATCAGATGATAAGAAGAGCACAAACTGGAAGCAGTTTCCTAAGAAGCCATGTAAAAGTCTGCTCAGCACCTTAAAGAAACTGCACCCACAGCTGGCAGCAGGTGAAATATCTAAAATAAATGGGAAGGGATAAGAACAGAAACTGCCTAAAGCAGGGAAAGTAAATATTAAAAGAAAACTACTAAATTTTCTGATACACATCTACAGGTCTTAAATTATAAGTAGCATATAAATGTAAGGACTTCTTTGTAACGTGGTGTAGATCTTTTTAGACTTTATTTGTTGTCACTTCCTCAAATTTGGGAATTTTCAGCCTTTAGTAATGATTAAGTTATATTTAAACAAAGACTCAACAGAAACACGTTTGGATCTCAGCATAAACAATGTTCATAGTTCTGGTCAAAAATAGTAAAGGAAATGAGTGTTTGACTAAGATACTGCACAATACTTCAGGTATCGTGCAGATACAGTTGAATATCTCAGATACTGACTTTTCTACAAAAATAATCAAGTAGCAAAATGTTGAAAGTATTTTTTTCAAAAGGAAGAGGAAAAACTGACCATCATACTAATGACTTGGAAAGGTAAGAACAAAGTTGTAACTAAATTATTCTGCAGGTATATCTTCTATCTGTCTGTAGACAGGATCTTTAAGACAATGTTGTTCAGAGTATGTTCAGTTGTGTTGTTGTAGAGAAGACAATGATAGCTTCATGGGTATACAACAGATATTAAAAAAAAAAGTTGGTAAACTATGAAAACAAAAAATGTATTAATTAGGAGTTGGGCTTTCTTGCCTCAATTTCCTTTCTTTCTTTCTTACTTTTTTTTTTCTCCAGATTGCCTTTACTTAGTCTGTTAGAAAACCTCAACTTTTGTTTTGTTTTGTTTTTTGGTTTTATCAGCTGGGCATGATACTCTACTTCATATGTAAATGCTGCAGACTGAATTCCAATTTTAACTGTATTATTTTATATTATTATTTACATTTATATTATAATAAAAATCTGGAACTATGTGTTCAAAGGTGAAGCAGTACCTGATAGGTTTTTTTTGTTGTTGTTTTTTAAGAGTTCAAGAATAAACTCTTTATGTCATCTGCTTCTTTCCATCCTTTGGTATACAAAAATGTTAAAATTTTCACTGGAAAAATAATTTAAAGCACTGTTTTTTCCTTGATGTGCAATCTTAGGTAATCAGCAGAACAGGGAAAACAGAATCCTTTGTTTGTGTTGATGTGTTACTGAAAGACAACGTTTAGTTGGGAATGTGATAGCAGAATCTCAGTTAAGTTAATGCTCATTTTCTCAGGTCACAGAGGCCTTGATAAGTTAGAAAAACACATAAGCAACCCCTGAAATAACTACCCTTTATATGGGCCAGATCAACTGGAAAGTAATAACAGGACAAGAAGAGAACTTATTTACAGTGTTAGTAATTTCTAAATATGGGAAATAAAAAAGAAAAAAAATCATATTCAACATCTTGCAAATGTTGTCTATCCAAATAAGCTGCATTTTAATACAGGATTGTATATGTTGCTGTTTGCTAGTTCACAAGAAAACTCCAGAAGGCTCAGCCGTGGAGATGACTCCTATCGAGGCAGATTTCTCCTGGCAGAAGAAGATGACAGAACTCGAGATGGAGATCCAGGAAGCTTTCCTACGTTTCATGGCATCTATTTTAAAGGGTTACAGAACGTTCCTCAAACCAATCACCCAGGCACCTTCAAATAAAGCAACTGCTGCTGATTCCTTGTTTGATCATCAAGGTGAGGTTGAGACAAATAAACTGCTGATAGCATTGGAGTTAACCCAAATTTTCCTTTGGTTATGCAACTCTTGGCAATATTTGGAATTGCAGTTGTATAAAATCAAGCAGTTTGAAGTTGATTAATATTGATACACACAAATAGAATCCCGTTTTGCAACAACTGTGATATTAGAAAAGTTGCCTTTCAATAGGGGGATGTCCTCTTTTCTTGTCACATTCTGTAAGGGCACCTCTTGGGAATTAAAGAATATTTCTCAATTTGTATGGAGCAAAAATGCCAGAAGCCCATTGAAGAAGAGCAAAGTAATGTTTTTGATATACATGGGAAAATAAAAGAGTACTGGGCAGAGTTCAGAAACATAACAAAACAGTAGTTGGCAAAGGTCATCTTATTTTTTTCACCTTATCACTCACCATATCACCTTGACTCTTTCATATCTGTTCATCAGTTGAGTGCCAGATAGAATGTCACTGGTGGCTTGTCGTCTTTTCTTTTTGTCTATTTGATTGTCTGTTTGCTTTTTTCTTTTTTGTGGGTGGGTGTTTTTTTGTGTTTTTTTTTTTGGGGGGGGGGAGAGGTTTGTTTTTGGTGGTGGTGTTTTTTTGGTTTTGTTTTAAATTAGCTAGAAGAGAGATTTGAGATGGGATTCTTATTTCAACACTTGGAAGTCATAAATGTTTACCTCCTAGGATAGTGGAAGGGGATTTTTTTTATTACTGTCTAAAATGCTTCTGCTTTTGGATGAGGTCACATTCTCCTTTTCTGTGCATAAAAAGTTAACAAATCAGCAAACAGATTATGTGATGACATGGGGGTGACTGCATGCCATGTATTGTTAACTGTGTGGAAGAAATCTTATACAAAATAGTTATTTTAATCTTCTGAATGCAAGTGATGATAAGTAGTTGTTTATACTAATAAAGCCAATATTTTATATATTATGTTAACACTTTATATTTTAGTTTCTTATGGAACTTGTGACTAGTATTTACTTCTGTGTTTCTTTTTCTAACCAGGATTTTTAAAAAGTAGAGACCGTGCCTATACGAAGTTCTACACGCATCTCACCAAAACGCAGATATTCAGCAGCTTTATTGAAGAGTGCAGTTTTGTGAGTGACAAGGATACTGGCTTGGCATTTTTTGATGACTGCATAGAAAAGGTGAAAAACATACTAAATTAAATCATGCTTCTATTTGTTTTGTTTTTTTATTATTGTCCTGCCTTTTACTCGTAAAGGCAGGTACCCTCTGTTAGAAGTGTGAGAGACGGGAATTCTTGGTTATTATTGCTGAATCATTTTCTTCCTTTGTCTTCTTGCGTGGTCATCATTTTCTGTGTTAATATAGGAGTCTGTCATTAAAGCCCTATAGGATGTCAGGCTGTAAGAGAATGTGAGAAGTACCAGTTCATGACACTTTAACACAATGTCATTTAAACGGTAATCTGCCTCACTCTAATTTAGAATTATCTACCACTGCCATCTCACAGAATCACAGAATCATCTAGGTTGGAAGGGACCTCCAAGATCACTGGGTCTAGCCTCTGACCTAACACTAACCAGTACTCCACTAAACCATATCACTAAGCTCTACATCTAAACGTCTTTTAAAGACCTCCAGGGATGGTGACTCAACCACTTCCCTGGGCAGCCCATTCCAATGCCTAACAACCCTTTCAGTAAAGAAGTTCTTCCTAATATCCAACCTGAACCTCCCCTGGTGCAACTTTAGCCCATTCCCCCTCGTCCTGTCACCAGGCACATGGGAGAATAGACCAACCCCCACCTCGCTACAGCCTCCTTTAAGGTACCTCTAGAGAGCGATAAGGTCACCCCTGAGCCTCCTCTTTTCCAGATTGAACAATCCCAGCTCTCCCAGCCGCTCCTCATAAGACTTGTTCTCCAGACCCCTCACCAGCTTCGTTGCCCTTCTCTGGACTCTCTCCAGCACCTCCATGTCCTTCTTGTAGCGAGGGGCCCAAAACTGAACACAGTACTCGAGGTGTGGCCTTACCAGAGCTGAGTACAGGGGGACAATCACTTCCCTAGCCCTGCTGGCCACACTGTTTCTTATGCAAGCCAGGATGCTGCTGGCCTTCTTGGCCACCTGAGCACACTGCTGGCTCATATTCATCTGACTATCAACCAGTACTCCCAGGTCCTTCTCTGCCAGGCAGCTTTCCAATCACTCATCTCCCAGCCTGTAGTGCTGCTTGGGGTTGTTGCACCCCAGGTGCAGGACCCGGCACTTGGCCTTGTTGTACTTCATACAGTTGGCCTCAGCCCATCGGTCCAGCCTATCCAGATCCTCCTGCAGAGCCTTCCTACCCTCGAGCAGATCGACACAGGCACGTAACTTGGTGTTGTCATGACAAACTTTAAGCATAAAAACATACCTAGTGCTCAGGCTTGTGGTCAAAACTGATTTATAAAGATAAGACCTCATTTCATTGTGTGTATTTTATATGAGAAAGATTGCTGTAATCCATTCATGTTTTTTTGAAGCCAAGTCTCTTCAGCATGTTTCTAGGCTACATAGGTTATTAGGTTTATAACTTCATCTGAAAAATGACAGGTTCACAAGATAAAATTTAGGAGCTAGAGGTTTTCATATACTTTTTATGTGCATATGTACGGTGCCTTCTGGACAGAACATTGATTTTTGCACTAAGCTGTTATTAGAATGACTCGTTGATTCAGTATCATTTCCAATCAAAATACCGCTTAAAACATATCACAAAAAAAAAAATGTTTCAAAGTATCCTTGCCTTTATTTTTCTTTCTGCCTAGTAGGGGGTGTGCATCTCCAGTATGTGTCTAGACTATGCTCTGTTTAGTAATGTTGATAACTTAATATAATTGCAAGTTATTAATGTGTTGTATACTTAAATTGTCGTAGTGAAAATATCTGCAAAAAGCAGTTTCTTTCAATTAGGCTAGGTTAAAGCTTCTTTAATAGATTTAAAGTTTTGTATTTAGTCCATAATGTCAACAGATTGAAAGCATTCTGGTAACTACCTCTTCTTGCTTTCAGCAAGGTAAGTATTTACTCTGGAAGTACTTTCTCTCTTTTTTTAATGTGAAAACTTGGTATTACTCATTTAATACTTCAGTAAAACCCATGGCTGTAATAGAATTATTTAGGATCTTTTTCTGTTGAGAATAAACTCTGATGCCTTTTTTTCTCTTTTCCTAGCTCTTTCCAGATAAAGGAACAGAAAAAGGAGACAAGGTACTTCGACCCTCAATATGTTCAGAGATAATTTACAGTGTAATAAAAGTGAAGAGACCGGGCCATAAAACTGATATTTGAGCATTGATAACAAATACAATACATTTTATATATTGTGATTATGCATAATGTATAAAATCAAGAACAGAAACAGTATATTTTTACACGTATTTTAATATAACTAATATTAAAATGTACATTTTATCCCAAAGCTAAACTCAGGACTCAGATTACAAACTCTGTTTTCAGGTTGACGTAGATTCTGTTGAAGATGCACGGTTGATTGAGCTTGATGAGTCACAAAAAAGTGAACACACAGTGTTTATAATGCCACCAGAACCTCCCCCTGATGATGGACAAGACCGAGCACCAAAATACAGGTACAGTTCAATCAACTAATGTAGAGAAACTGGAGTACTTGAACACTTATGATGTTGAGCAGGGCAGATATTTCAGCTTGGCACAAGACTTACCTTAATAAAAGGTAAGGACATCTTTAAAAAGATGTGATCTGCCTGGACTCCAGTAAGTTTCTGAAGGCCTGGAAGTATTTTGTGTGGGCATGTTTGAGGGCAAGTAGCTTTTGGTTGTAATTTTTAGTAACTACTTGCCAACTTCGTAGTTATGCTTTGCTACATGTATTTAATGTCTATCTTTCTTTGAGCCATTTATGTGGATTTTGTAGGAACTGTAGTACAGTCTTTGTTCCAGTGTGGGAATGACAGGGGGTGGGTAATGGATTTGCCCAGTACTATTGATCTGCAACTGGTGAACCAAAAGAAAAAAACAACCTTTCCACTTTTCAGACTTATTCCATTCAGTGTTTTTCAGCCCTATGCAGGAAGTGTGGAGTTGCACGCACTGTGGTTATGCTTATTCCTCCTCTTTCTTGGAGGCAAAGAAGGTTCTGTTTCCAGCTGTTGTTGTTAGTAATTATCATCAGTGCTTCCCAGACCTACGTGGTGTGGATGGTGGTGTGGTTCTTATATCCATGGTCTACTGAGATTTAATGTCCAAGGCATCTTCTTTTTTGTGATATCTTTGTGAACAGAATTAAAAGGATCTTGTTATAAACATACATATAAATCCCCTGGTTCCTTTATTTTCCTGTTTATCAGTTCTTTGCATGCAAGTTGCCTTTGTAAGGCTTTCCTGGTATCAGCAGATATATAAAAAGCTTTTTCCTTTTTTTTTTTTTTTTAAACTATCTATATAGCTATAAAAACTTTCCACGACTAGATTTCAAGCTCTTTGACAGGCCTCAGGAACTCACGCTCTCCTTCAGCAGACACCCAGCTGGAAGCAGCATTTCAAATAGTCCGGCACTCATGGCAAAGAGGACAAAACAGGTCAGATAAGTCTTACCATAATCACTGTGTGAACACTGAAAGATATTAAGCTTCTTTGATAAAATTACTGCTGCCTATTTATACTACAAATTACTTTGTTGGAGACTAGGTTTATGTGTAACTATTGGGAAGCAAAACTTGCCAGGAAAAGAAATGGAAAGCAACAAATTAGCATCTGAGATAAAAGTTTATTGTCAAACTAGTCATTAAGCTTTAGGCCATGATATAAAACAAAACTAAATTAAAATGAATGCTTAAAATGAGGGGAAGGTGGGAGGGATTAATTCAGATCCTATTTTTTGTTTGTGGAGAACCTTCAAAAGAAGGTGCTAAGAATAGAATGGCAGTTTAGTGTTTGTCCATTGTTATTAAATGCCTACTTTTAATAGCTTAGTATCTGAGTTAGTAATGTTTTCTAGGCTCTGGTTGTTCCATCTTCGTCTTCTTTGTTTTTTCTCACCCTTACAGGAAATAAAAACAGCCCATAAGTTAGCCAAGAAGTATTATGTAAGCCCCCCACAGTGGGCTAAATGTCTCTACAGTCACAGTTACAGCTTATGGTTTATTTGTCTGCCAGCCTACATCAGAGTTGCACATCCCAAGGTCAAAGCACTGCAGCAGGCATATGATGTTCTAATTAAAATGAGGAAAACTGATGTGGAACCACTAGATGAGGCAAGTCTGAATAAAGTATCATTATCATGAGCACAGAGCAGAAGACGAAGTGCAAATATAGTGTGTTTCACCACCAACAGCAGGTTAAGCATTCTCACAGTTTGACCTGTTTTAAAGCTACATCAAAATGGTCTTACAGAAGTCTGCTTAACTAGGACAACTAGAAACGTTTCTTTTTTTATCATTGATATAGCATCAGCTTAATCATGTAATCCAACTTAGTGTTGCTCATCTTCTTCCAGACTTCTTCCAGAAGGCAGTTCTTGAATATCTCTGTTTTTAAAATGTGCTTTGAATTAATGCTCTGCAATCATACTGAAGTGAAGGAAGGGATAATGGATTTGTGTGCAGCATTCCATTCTTGCAGTAGTATACGCAGACACAAAGAAGCAAGTTATCCCACTTTTTTGCGTGGGTGTTTCCTTCCCTCCTTTATTTTGCAAACAGAAAAGCCAAGTGGGGAAAAAAAAAATAAGCACTTGTCTTTGACTCCTGATGTTATTTCAGCTTGTGTAATTTCCTGTTTAATTTTTGCTCCCTCTTCTGGCTGTTGGTTGAGTAGCTGCTTTCACATGGCTTTCTCTTTTACTTGTGTGAAATTCGGGAAGAGCTTAAGCTGTTTCAAAATCCTTGTCATCTGTTAATCTATGGACTTCTGTATCTTGTCAGGTGTGCTACAGAGTTGTGATGCAACTCTGTGGACTGTGGGGTCAGCCTGTTCAGGCCGTGAGAGTCCTCTTCGAAATGAAAAATGCTGGAATACAGCCAAATGCTATTACTTATGGCTATTACAATAAGGTAGGAGAAATTTTGGCAAAGGATACTGGACCAATGTCTCCCTTGCCTTTTTATTCCCTTTGTCCTATGGCATGATGTGAAGACTGTTTATTACAGCTCTTCACTTGAATTTGCTGTTTCTGTTGGGCAAGCCAGCAGTTCAGACAAGTTTCCACTTGACTTGGTCTACAGCATATGGTTTTACATTTTTTACTTTTACATTCCTGTGCTGTTTGTCTAACCAACAATTCTGTTGAAATACATTTATAGTGTTTCCATTTCCAAGGTTTGAAACCTGTCTAGTTACTTCCATGTCACAGCCATCTCTTCCTAGTTGTATCCTTTAAGGTCGCAGGATCCATGACTGATGAAGATTGGGATTAGGTTAGTTGAAGTGGCTGCCTCATGCTTTCCTTGCTTCCATGTTTCTGTAATTTTCTAATGGAAATTCATAGTAAACTATGCAAAGTAATTGCAGAAGAGTCTCTACTATGGTCTTTTGTTCCTACCATACACTAAACGTATGAATAAGATCTGTCTTGTTTAATTAAGGAAAACTTGATCCATAGTCAGTTGCCACTCAGCCAGTATATCCACAGCTGTAGGATAAAAGGGAACAGCTAAAACTCTAATATTTGTCCTTCTTCACACTGTTGGCAGGAAATGTTCTTTGCTGAGTATGGAAAGAGAAGCTTCTCACTGTATTGTGTTTCTTAGTGTAAATTTGTTACTGTGTTGTTATTGCAATGTCTCTCTCTGTAGGCAGTCTTAGAGTCTCCTTGGCCTAGCAGTAACCGCAGTGGCATATTTCTGTGGACAAAGGTACGAAATGTAGTTCGTGGTACAGCACAATTTAGGCAGTGCCTAAAGAAAGCAACGCAGAGCCCACGAGTACCTGTGATCTCAGGTAATAAGTTAGGTGAAATGAATTTTTCTGCTGAATGAGAGCATGACTTGCTTTCTGAAGGACTGCACCTAACATTCTGTCTTTTACAAGTAGAACATCTTTCCTAAATGTATAAAAATTGATAATAGTCAATTTGATGCTTGATGCTTAGACTGTTTGTCTTACAATGTCTTTCCTACACTGAAGAATGAATTGTCTAAGTTCTGTTGCTAGAATTTCATATTCTCATTTTATATGTGCAAGCAAAGGTATTTACTGTTGTCTGAAGAGGCTAGATGTATTTGAAAATCTGAAATTTTAAATCCTCTCTTACTAACCAGCTCTCATTCATGTCTTTAGCTCTGCGGAATACCACGGGTGGAAGTGATGGGGACATGGTGAGCCATGGTAGCGTGGATAGTTCTAATGATGCTAACAGTGGGGAGCACACTCTCTTCGTCAGTGACTTAGTCAGGCTTGATTCCAATGATAATCACTCTAGCACAGGTACTAGATTCTGCTGGGTTTCACTACTAACAGTCCCCCAAAAGGCAAAATTTTCTGTTTTCCTGTTGATTTCCCCTCCACTGCCACCATGTTCCCCTCTTGAGGCTGTAGAGAATGAAGCATGGAGTTGATCTATGTGAAGAAATACAGTCTCTACTTTACCACAGTTCATGCAGCTTCTGTAATTTAGAGTGAACTGTAGCAGAAGTACTCTTAAGCTAAATGTCTTGCTGTGGTCTCATGAACTTTACTTTTTGTGCTAATCATTATAAAAGGCATAAAGCCTCTGACATAAGTCTTTGATTTCTGCATATGATTATTTATTCATAGAAATGAATAGTCTGTGTGAGTAAAACCTTCATCAGCAGTAAAGGAAAAGAGTGAAAGTTGCTGAGGTGATTAGAAGCTAATGTTTTGAAATGTTGCTTTTTGTTGATCATCCTTTGATCCAGGATGGTCTAATTTGCGTTTCTAGAATTAGTATGTTACATTCGGTCATAGTAAACCATGCTTTTAAAAGCCATATTCAGGCTTCTCACCAGTGTTTGTCTGATTTGAGAATAAATACAAAAATCATCAGAACCACATATAAGGCACCCTGTACGAATGGAAAGACAGTTGATAAGCTGGGGAAAAACTGAATGTGGCATGTACTCTTCTAGGCCAAACTGGAGTGAAAAGAGCGCACAGAAAGTTAAACTACTTGAGATAGCAATACAAAATTCATGGTTCTTAGTGTCTGCCTTAGTACTGATTACATATTACCTGTGCACAGTCTCAACTAAGCTTCCTTTCTGTTTACCTCAACACTTACTGTACAAATGGTTCTTACACGATCTTCATGATATTTAATATCTCAAGTCCTCCTTTAAAGATAACTTTGAGTCTGATTCCTGTTCTTCATCTGATATGCCTGCCTAGATTACTGAACTTTCCTTCTTTCTGCTCTTTGTTGCTCTGCTTTTTGCTCTTTGCCGTCTCTCGGGTGCTGCATTTGTCCTTGACTATCATGGTGTGGGGTGCAGACTTTACATGGTGTGAAGCCTTGGATGCACGTGTGCATTAATTCTACCCTTGAATGTTACTTCTGCAGGTAATTTGCCCATTTATTGATAGGGTATTTTCACTTCAGTGCAAACCACAGAGACTAACATCACTGAATTGATGATAGGGAGAAAATAAGGACCAAAGAATGTCAAAGTGAATTCTGTGTATAAAAGGTTATCCTACACAGTAGACAAATTCGTTAATTGATGACTGCTTAGACTTTTTAATTTAATTTTTCTATGTTTGCTCTACATTGGTAAAAAAAAAAAAAAAAAAAGTAGTAATACATACTATAGATAAATAATGTCTGTCTTTCAAGTTTTATGGAGCCTTCTAATACTTTTCATATAATACTCAGTAACTTACACTTTGATCTTTTTAAATACTGTCAGGTGTTGTAATAGGTACTCTGAGGCATGTTTTAACATCCTGCTGTGGGATATGTCCCGTATAGTAGTTGTGTATTTTTGCATGTACAGCATCACTTATGATAAAAGTTAACAAAAAAGTGAGTGGTTTTTGATTGTTTTCTTTGGTAGATTTTTTTTGTTAAAAAAAAAAAGTTATTTACTTTTTAAAAGAATGTGTTATAGCTATCAAATGTAAATGCTGTCATGGAGGAACGCCTTTTTTAAAATATAGATTTTTGCTTTTTTTCTGTTACATTGTATAGTTTGTACCTTAGCACAAAGACGTAGTACAATTTATAGTAGAATAATTTTCATGGATGTATTCATTGTTAGAAGCTGACTTGATTACTGTTGTATATGTGTAACTTTCTTTTGTAGATCATGTGAGAATTTAGCTTGCACAGCAATGAAATATTTGATGTTGATGAAAGGGGAAAGGAATGAAGGAAGATACACTGCAGGAAAATTAATTAGTCACTGTACTATTCTGGGGGGGATAACACATCACAATAATTTAATGTGTATTTAAAAAGTAAGTTTGCATTGAAAACTAATTACCTCTGCTGTCAACATCACCAAGTAGATCTGTACGCAGATGAGACGTTTTGGTGATTCTTACTCTGAACTTTTGTGGCAAAACAGAATGAAAGAAATGAATTTCAGTAGAAATAAAAGAACTTATTTTCTTATTGAAAAATAACAAATTTAGAAAGGAAGTTGGAGGCAAGTGTTTGTATTCCTTTGAACAGGTGGTCAGTCGGACCAGGGCTATGGATCCAAGGATGAACTTTTAAAGGATGACGGAGATAGTCTTCTTGCAACTGAAACACAAATGGAGCAAGACATTTCTTCTAAAGCTGAAGACCTAATAGGAGGTTAAGTATGCATGTTTATATTGACGAAGACTTGTAAAATAAATTTACTTCATCCATTAGGCTACCACAAATAACAATGTTGTCAAGGTCAAAATTCAACGTGATAGAATCTGCTGGACTTCTGCTGTACGCTAGATAATAACAGTGGAACATATCTAGATAAAAATAGTTTTTTATTTGACCAACTTCATATAGATCAAAAAAATTGGAGATGCGCTAGGGCATACAGTATTTTATATTCCATTTGTATATTTAAACACCTGAACATTTTTAAAGTTGTACCAGTTAGCCTAATAAGAGGCACTACTTATTCCTACAAGCTCTTCCCCACTGTAGAAAATATGATCATCTCCTGTCTTCTTTCAAGATTTTGTCCTTAGTTCTTCTGTATTTTGTATTTCATTACTGACTCTGTTTCATATCTTTGTTACTAGGCCCTTAATGTCAATTAGGGCCTCTGATGCTATCATTAAACAAATAGCCCTGAATAAAAAAAAAAAAGAGAACTGCTGTTACTGCTCTACTTTGCTTAGCTAAAAATATACCAAAGGATGAAGCTGGCACACACTGTAACCTTGTGAACAGCTATGCACTCTTTCTGTAATACTAATTACTGTCATCTCCCGAGATACTACTTCCAGGAAATGCTGGAAGTACTTTGTAGGACTGATTCTTTAGGTTGTAACTGGGTAAGGGAACAGTGTTTGATTATTTGTTTTCCATAACAGTGTAAATATAGTTATTTAGTTAAATTAACTGAAGTTCACATTTTCTTTATTTTAGACATTTGCATTGAGGAATCTGATGAAAATAAACAGCTGAATATAGAGACACATAGTCCAACAGACACACCTGCCTGGGGTAACAGTATCGTCAAAGTTCCATCTGGCATTTTTGATAGCATTGGAAGGAAAAACAGTGGTGGTGAGTCACTGGGTGAAGCAGAACTTCCTGAAGCCTTGAGCTTGTGCTATAATGTTTTGTAACCTCTTGGATTCTATTTAATGAAAAAAAACCCACTTCTGTCAGAGGTGCAAATGTCTTACAAAACATGTGCTTTCCACCATTACCCTTCTTTTTTTTTTTCCCCCACCATTATCATTTTTAGGTGACTTAAAAAGTACCTGTGGATTCTAAGGTTGAAAATTAGTAGTGTTGAGTAGATTGAAATCAAGACTTTCCTTGTCCCATACTGAGTGTATTTCGGTAATATACTAGAAAAACAGGAGAATTAGGGTCTCTACTCTTGACTTCTGGTCACCTAAACCTCACTGATCTTGGACAAGTCATATATGTCTATGATTCTATTATTCATCCAGTGGCCTTTGCTGCCAACGTATAATCTGGGAACAGTACACATCTTCTTCGTGACAGATGAAATTTATTTACATCTCTGGATCTTTATGTTGAGGAAGACAAGGATATATGAGATCCAAATATTGGGGCACATATTTTTTTTCCCTACCTTTGTGCCTGTCCTTGACTAAGGTAATGTAGTCCAGCTTCAGTGATTAGGGACAAAACAGCAGGGACTTTTTCTTTTAAGAGGGCAGTTGGCATGTACTTTGATGGCAAGGCATTGAGTCTCTGACAAGAACTTGCTCAGAACCTTTCTGACCATTATGAAAACTAATGACTCGTCAAGAAGCAGCATCAATACTAGATTCAAACATTCTCAAGCAGTGGATATGGTGCATCTGGTCCTCTGTTGGCATCCTCATATAATAGTAGAATTACCTTCCTTACAGAGATAAAGTCAGCATTTTTGCCTGGATAACACAGTTTTCTAGGCATATATTGCCCCAGGGAAATGGGAACATTTATAGCATTAGTTAAATTCAGCATATGTAAGATATGTTCTTTCACATATGTATATGTCATAAGCAAAACTACGCTTCTGTGTTGTGCAGACACACATGATACTTATGTTCAGAACCAGAATGAACTATGAAGTTTGATGTATACATCTGTGAATGTAGCTCTGGGAGAGAGAAAAAATAAAGTATATCTTTAATTATAATTGTACTTTCTCTTAATTTATGGATGTAGTACCTACTTTCTGCTCTGAGGTGGCATGTGGAAGGGAAGTAGAAGACAGAAAACTTTGCATTCAGGGAGTCAAAAAGAGTAGATGACTTTTGATCTGCTGAATGCCTTTGCACCCAGTAAAATAACTTGATAATATCAGTGTTAAACTTTTTAATGGATACGTTGAGATTTGTGGCGCCCCCAATCTTCTCAGTGATAAGGAGGCCACATAACTTCAGAAAAGAAACAGTCTTGATGGCTATGTACACCATATGTAATGCCTTTTCTCTTCTAGAAACTGGTTCAAGCCCGCTGTTCATAACTCAGGATTCAGTTGAAGATGTGGTCTTTGGTGACGTTTCTCCAAAGAAAATAAGTGAAAAAGGACAGAAGAGGCAGAAGCTGTTTTCAGAGAGAAGCTGCAGTTTCAGCAGTGAAAGCAGGGCAGGAATGCTGCTGAAAAAAGGGAGCTTGGACTTGCATTCCAGAGAAATAGCGATAATGATGGGAGCAGATGCCAAGATTTTAACAGCAGCTTTATCTGGGGCCAAAACTTCACCTTGTGATATGAATAAATCCCATAGTTTTGATAGTGCTGTTGACCAGCAGGTCTCTGGCAAAGGTGGCTCTTGGAGTCGTGTGACTGATAGTGATTGGGAATTGGAGCACAGAACTTCACCAGTGCTGGAAGAACCTGGGGAAGGGCAGGAGCATTTTGAGAACGGAAGAGATGAAAATGCATCCAACGTGGAAGAAATGAACATTGAACAGTTAGCTGAGTCCAAAAACCAGAAAATGGAATCCAAAGATGCAGCTCCTAAAAGGAATAGCTTTTATGGAGTGGTTAAACCTATCGAAAGGGAAGATGTTGAAGTGGGCTTGGATCCTTTATCTTTGCTGGCTACTGACAGCATCCAACCAAGACTCCCTGAACCAGAGGAAAAGCTGGTGTCACCAGTTGCAGCACGCAATTTGGCAGATGAAATAGAGAGCTATATGAATCTCAAGAACCCACTGGGCAGTAAGTTTCCCAGCATGGAACTGCACAAGCCAGGTAGGGAAGCAGAAGCCCCTGGTTCACCTGCTCACTCCCAGGAACGGAGGTCAAGCCTGCCTTTGGATTCCATCCCACCATCGTCTGAGTCCTATGAAAATCGCAGAAGTCCTTCTGTCTCCAGATCCAAAACATTTACTGGGCGACCAAAACAACAAATGCATCCACGGATTCAAAAGGAGCGTTCTTCATCTTTGACAGGACTGGGTCGTTCTTCTCCACATGGCTCCTTAGGATCAGTTGTAACGACTTTATCCAATCTGAAGTTAGACAATATACTGTCTGGACCAAAAATGGATGTTCTGAAATCAGGCATGAAACAGGCTGCCAATGTGGCCAGTAAGATGTGGGGAGTTGTAACTTCAGTGTATAACTACTCAGATGATGAGGCAAGTATTTTTAAATACAAAAAATTAAGGTAGGCAAAGTTAGAGTGCTACTAACTAAGTAGTATTAAAGCTGAAAGAAGTAAAGGACAGCATGAGCTCTAGAAAATAGTCTTCAGGTATTTGGAAATAAAATGTTGCAGTTCATGTGTAAGCACACTTGATGTGTGTGTTTGTTGTTTGTTTTTTTTTAATCTGGATCTGAAAGTCCTTAAAAACAAACAAATGTTTTTAGTATAAAACACTTTAGAGTATAGTGACATAAATGCAAGAGGAGATAAATGTCATAACTTTTACGGAAAGTCAATACATCTTGTTATTGTGCCTTCAAATTTACTTTTCTCTCTTTAGAAAGGCCTTTGATCTGATTAACCCCTTTATCTGGTGTTTTGCTCTCTAAGGGTTTGTCTTCTCTCTTCAGGCTGTTTAGACAGCTTCTTGTTTCCTTTTTCAAATTCTTCCTATTTTCCCTATCTCCATAAGAGGTGAGAAGAGATGAAACAGCTGTTTAGCTTTGTTTCTACTTTAAACAGATTTAACTGATGTTACTAATACTATCTTTTCTAGTAAATATAGAAAAGATTTTTCTTCCTTTTTTTTTTTGCTTATGACAATGAAAACTCATTGTAGTGTAATGGTGTACTTTCTTTAATTATTTTTTTTCCCCATGAGCTAGGTTTTCCTGGATATCTTTGTTATATTGATCTGTTCCTTAGAATTTTTTTTAAGGGCTCATCATAATCCCCTTAATTTATTTTTTTAAACTTTTATTAATTTATTTTTTCTTTCTTACCCATTTCCACAACCTCCTGTTTTTTTTTAATGTCTTCATTGTTATATTTTATAGCTTCCTGTGTGTCTTAGTGACTGTGTCACTGTTGGATCATTCCTATATTTCATTTCTATCTTAAGATCTTTCCTCAGAATTGAACTCAGACCTTTATTCTTTTCCTGATAATTTCTCTTCTTTTGTGAAGTGCCAGTCTTTCATATCACAATTTATGCATCATTCCCTTGTTTCTCCAGTCATGAAGAAGAAAATACATTTGTCACTGAATTTGATCATCAGCTGAGTATTCTAACTGTCAAAACCTTTTTCCAATATCCTTCTGTTTTGTCCAATATCTGCTCTTTTGGGGGTATTGCCTAAATGTATCTTATATGTAAAAAAAAAATCTTTACATCAAGATTTTGTCTTAATCTGCTGCTTTAATTTTTAATTATTAGAGTAAAGATGAAAGTAAAATAATGGATCTAGAAGTACTAAAAAAAAAAAAAGCTATTTTTCTTCTTGTGTTAAAGGAAGAAAACAGTCGACCAGACTTTAACTTCCCTGCTGGTTTTGAAGATAATATTTTAGGAGATAATCTGTCATCAAGATCTGGAGTCCCAGGACTAATTGCAAATGAACTTGGCCAAAGCACTACTAGTCTTGGCAGTAGCAGTAGCAGTGGAGATGCAGGAAGACAGCATTACAGTGCAGGTGAGATTATTTTTTTTCCTTTGTTTTTAGTTTATAATGTAACAAACAGGTAAAATTGTTATGTCTAGAAAACATTCAATACAGTGGAAGGTGTGGTAATCTGAAATTACTTCAAGCCCTTAAGTATAATATTTTTATTTCTATTTTATAAATACTTTTCCAGTAGCAAATAGCTAATGCATCTCTTTGTTCAATGTATAAAAAGTTGATAAAAACTACAGGCATTTAACTGTAAAATACTTCCTCTGTGTTCAAGAACTGCAAATAGTTGTGTAAGTAATGGAGGTAGAACCAAAACTCCAAAAACAGCACATCAGCATTAATGTGGAATAAGAGTTACTGGATGCATACTTGATTTGAATTGATGAATGTAAACAAATGATGAATATGTGACTGTATGCCAAACTGTCATCTATGTTCCCAGCACTAAAACAGGTTGAAGCAGATCTATCATTTCCAGTGAGATTTGATCCGTAATTTGAGAAAAATGTGTTGCAGGACCACCTTGAGTTTTGGTTTAACTGTCTTTGTAGCACTCTAACGATAGAACTATCATGAAGAAGCAAAAGAACTTTCTTCATGACAGGAGGACTCTGTCAGTGAGTTTGAACAGTAAAGTTTGACTGTGATTGTCAGAGGAAGTAATGCTGATAGTTTTGCTTCCTGAAGCAGATTCTAACCATTTCCTTCTGGTATTCAAACTGTTTTTCCTCTTCTCCTGTGCAAAACTCATAACCCTAAATACCAGCCCTACAAAAGATAAGTTATTTATTTTATGGCAACATAAGCCAGAGAATACTTAATCACAGTAATGGTACATGTGGTACTGTGTGCCTTGCTCAGTGTTATCTTTGTTTGTTATTTACATATGGATACATCATTCAAGAAATCTTGAACAGCTTTTCTAGAGTATATATATTGAGCAATCTTACTGCTCTTTGCTGTTCTTTGTTCTTTCTTTGTATTTTCAGATTTTATTCACTGGTGCTTTTTTCCTTTTACCAGTCTGTTGCATGCTTTAGACAAAAATAGATTTGGAATGTTAATCGCAAAAATGATATCTTTATATTATGTAATATCAATGAAGTTAAAGAGCTACATATGTCTCTTGAGATCTTCTGGTACTGTTTTCTGTCTTGATTGAAAAAAAAAAAATAAATCTGTTATTTTGGACTTCTTTTGGAATGTTCCTTCCTTGAATGAAGACCTGAACTACTCTTTTCAATACAGGTGAAGCTTCATTCCCAAGAAGTATGAAAGTTCCAGATTCTGAGAAGTCAGAGCTCAGCTCGTCTCATAATACTAGTTTATCCAGCATTTTCCAGAACTATGCAATGGAGGTAAGATTAATAAATTCATAAGTGAAATATATAATTACTTGATTTGTCTGTGTGGACTAATTATGTTTAGTTGGACTGTGGTTTGATTTTTCATAATAAAAATTTTACATTTTTCTGCTGCAGAGAGGCTTGATACTTTTATCCGCAGGTGTGACAGTAGCTGTAAAAAAGAGTGTTTCAAATGTTTTTATGTATCTCAGAGACCAGACAATTTAGGGAAAGCTTAAAACTTAAGGTGCAGCAGAAGTTGAGGAGAAAACAAGATTTTTCTCCTTTCAAGATTTTTTTTCCCCTTAGGAAAATTATGTATTGTTACTAGATAACTTGGTAGATTGACCCCACATACTAGCTAAGTTCCCCACCATGTTATTCACTAATTCCACCTTACCAGGATAGAGGAGAGAAATGGAAGGGCAGAGGCAAGGAAAAAAGCTTGAGAGTCAAGATGAAGACAATTTAATAAGTAATACTATTTCTCAAATGAATTGAGGAGAGGAAAAAAGAAAAACAAAACAAAAAACAAGTAATACAAACTCAGTTACTCACCATCAGCAGATGGTGAGTGCTCCCTAGGCTACAGCTGCTTGGAAAAACTACCCACTCCATCCCACCCAGTTTTTATTGGTGATCATGACATTATACAGGCTGGAAAGTCTCCTGCTCTGTCCCCTCTGAACCTCTTGCCTACTTGCTGGGGTGGCAGAGTAAGGGGATGGGGAATGCCTTGGTGTTTTTTTGAGCACTTGTCAGCAACAGTTAAAATGTTGTTGCGTTAACAACATTATGTTGTTCACCAGTATAAAACAGTACCATAAAGGCTGCTATGAAAGAGAACAATTCTATACCAGTCAAACACAGTACAATGATTGTCAGTATAACAACTCTGTTTCAGTTGTTGCTTGTAGATGCTTTCAAACTTAGAAAAAAACAAAGGGGATGGTCACTTAATTTGCTTTGATCACTCTCCATAGTGTTATTTTGGTTATGTCCCATGTAATTTTATTTTATGTTTAATATGCAGATTTAGACTTGTCAGACTTCTGCACTACCTTATATAAGGGATATCGGATTGTAAAAGGAGTGTTGCTGTTGGTCTAAAACATTGCCATTGTATTTTTTTTGTGGTGCTTTTTGTTGTTTACTATGAGAATGAAACAATGAAGTAAAAGAAAGTTTAAAGATAGATAATAAACCATTTCTCAGCTACTACAGTATTATTTCAGAGCGCCTTTTCTCTAGTTCTTAATCTAGTTTAGTAATGAGACTTTTACTAGGTAAGAACTAACTTTCTCTCTTTTCCACTATTAAAGCTTTCTTTTTAACGTCTTTTGCAGAAAAGTAGACAGTCATTTACTTAAACAATTTCTGTATGCTGCACGCTTCACAGCACCAAGCAATTGCAAGCGGTAAATTCTTCTTCCAGCTCTCAGAACACCTAACCAAAAAACATTAGTGTTAGCCTTTCATAGTGAAAGTTATGAGCAAAAGGTAACTCTTGAGTATGATGAGTAAGCAGTGATAAATTCACATCTCCAGACTGGCATTCTGATACTCAACCTTTTAAACTCCTGTAGATATTAAGCCTGTAAAGCCAGTTTTAAAGGAATCCTAAAACAAGACTGATAGCATTCATTGTTTGCTGGTTTTAGGTATTGATGTCAAGCTGCTCTCAATGTAGAGCTTGTGGTGCTTTGGTTTATGATGAAGAAATCATGGCTGGATGGACACCAGATGATTCAAACTTGAACACTACCTGTCCTTTCTGTAAAAGTACCTTCCTACCTTTACTTAATGTTGAATTTAAAGACCTACGTGGCTCTGCAAGGTTAGTGGGTTTTGCAGATCTTCTCTCTCAACCTTCGCATTTGTACATGGTTGTATTCTTTCAAGAATTTCAAGACAGTACAGTCTTTTCTTTATTCTTAGTTATATATCCCAGTATTTTTGTCCGGATGTTCTTAAGATTGTAACTGTGCAACACTTGTGATTACACTGAAAGAAATTATAAATAGGGTAAACTGTTGAGTTTCATAATAAAATAGCCAAAAGACAACAGTGGTTGCATTTTTTTACCACTCTTTTCATATTTTCTTTGTTAAGCATTACTGCACAGAAGGTATTAAGTCTGTTTTCTTTTTGTTTCTTTAATGCTGAAACAGAACATCAGTAGTGTGTGTACTTACGTAAAAACAAACAAAAAACTCGCAAAACAAGATATGTTCCTGTTTTTTGTGTCAGTAATAGTCTTTAGTCTCTGTTACAATATAGATATTGATATATTGTTACTGATTGGGAACCATTACAATCCAAGTTCCCTTGTAACTACATACCTCCAAAGTGGGTGTCCTTATTTTGTGGAACCAATCTCTGTATGTGTTCATTTACTGTCCCTATGTAGGTTGCCATGGAGAGAATATGATGAAGTTTGTGTTCTGTTTTCAAGCTTTTAAATGCTGTGTTCCTTTATTTTTTCTGCTTTTTGAAAGTAACCGTAGAAAATACTAAATTAAATGAATCTATGCCTACATCTTAACCTACTTCCCCTCCTCTCCCATGCATGTTGTAACTTAGCTTCTTCCTGAAGCAAAGTACCTCAGGAGATAGTTTACAGAGTGGTAATACTCCATTAACCACGGATCCTCTGGAACAGAAATTGTTGTCCGGTCCAGCTGTTGCTGATTTGATCAGTTTTTCCGATCACCCACAGTCCAGCCATGCCATAGCTGAAGAAAACAGCCCTGCATCTGAGCAGAGGTAGGTAAAACAGGATTGTTAATTCTGTCAGAAATGTATCAACACTTTTAATATTTCTACTCTAGTCTAGAGTGATGGTTGGCTTAAGCACTAAATATGTTGGAGAAATCCAGTTGTAACTTGATGATTGTCTGTTTCCTCTCTCTTTTTTGCCCATGTGACCATGCTATTATCAATTTCATGTAAGTTGAGTACATTTCCTGTGAGTACATTTTAAGGATACAACTAACTGCAGAAATAAAGATCTTGAATTTTCCTATCAGTCTGCTATTAATAGGTAAAACTTCTACTCAGTGCTGTTAAAAGCACTTTTAAAGACACGATGAAATTCCAGCATTACCCCTCCTTTTTTTGTGTTTAGAATCTACCACAACAGGACACTGCATAATAGGGAAAATAAATACATTTGCTGCAACACTTGTCTCTGAGAGACAGCCTTTGGAGTGATCAACACTTGCATTGTGCAAGTTCTATGGCAAATAATACTGATAAAAAATTAAAATTCAGAAAAACAGTAAGTATTTTTGAACAGTTTAAGGAAAGAAGCATTGAGGAGAAGGTGTTTTGTTGGAAAAGAACTGAAATATTGCTGCTGTGAATTGTGAAGCTTTTGCTGGGACTTGCTGACATTTTGTTGGAAGAGGTTTTTTTTTTTTTTTCCATCATTGTTCAGTTTGGAAGTCTTGAGTATCTCTAGGTAAGGCTTGTGTCAGACTATTAAAACTTCAAACAATGTAACAGCTGTTGCTCTTAATACTCTAAAATGAAAGGTAAACTTGCCATATGTTAACCTCTTAACTCTGGTGTTGTATATATCTATATCTATATATTTTTTTAACAAAAACCAGACTAACTTCAGGCAATCCAGGAGACTCCTGGAGTGCATTGAGGATAACTTCCTGGTCCAGGTATTAGACAAACCAACCAGAGGAGAAGCGTTTTTTGACCTGGTGTTCACCAATGCAGATGAATTCTTAATGAGGAGAAAATTGGAGGCAGTCAGGAATGCAGTGACCATGCCCAGGCTGAGTTTTTGATCTGGAGAAATATGGGCCTGACAAAGAGCAAAGTCAGGACCCTGAATTTCTGAAGAGCAAAATTCTAGCTGTTGCACAAAATAACAAGGGATTCTGTAGGTACATTGTCCAGAAAAGAAGGGCCAAGGAGAGTGTACCCCCCTCTGACAGATGAGAAGGGAAGACTGGTAATGACAGACGTGGAGGAGGTAAAAGGCTGAGGTACTTAACTTTTTTGCCTCAGGTTTCCCATGTCTTTCATTTCCTTGAACCTGTAGGTTGGCTGGGACAGCAAAGTCCCTCCCACTGTAAGAGAAGAGCAGGTTCAAGCCCACCTGATGAAACTGAACAGGTACAAGTCCATGGGGCCTGATGACACGCATCCCAGGGTCCTGAGGGAACTGCCTGGTGCAGTTAATAAGTCTCTCTTCATCATGTTTGAAAATTCATGAATGAAAGTCAGGCAAAATCCCCAGTGAATGGAAAAGGGAAACATCACTCCCTTTTTTAAAAAGGGTAGAAAGGAAGACCTAGGGAACTACAGACCAGTGAGCCTCACCTCTGTGCCTGGCAAGATCATGGAACAGATTTTCCTGGAAGCAATGTGAAGGCACTTGTCAAGGAGGTGATTTGAGACAGCCAGCATGGTTTCACAAAGGGCAAATTGTACCTGACCATATCAGTCAACAAGGGAGGACCAACTGATGCCATCTGCTTGGACTTCTACTTGGATGTGGTCCCACATGACGTCCTAATTTCTGAATTGGACATGGATATGGATTTGAAAGGTGGACCATCTGGTGGATAAGGAATTGGTTTGATGGCTCACCCAGAGAGTTGTGGTCTGTGGTTCTGTGACCAGGTGAAGGCTGGTGACGAGTGATGTCCCTCAGGGGTCTTAGGACTGATGTTGTTTAATATCTTTATCAATGACATAGACAGTAGGATTGAGTGCACCCTCAGCAAGTGCAGACCCAAGTGCAGCTGATACCAAAGAAGGAAGAAATGTCTTTTGAAGGGATCTGGACAAGCTAGATAAGTGGGACCATGTGAACCTAATGAGGTTCAACAAGCCCAATTGTGAGGTGCTGCACCTGGATTGGGGCAATCCCATACACGAGGACAGACTGGGAGAACTCATTGAGAGCAGCCCTGCAGAGAAGGGCTTGGGGGTTCTGGTGGATGAAAAGCTCGACATGAGCCAACAGTGCACACTTGCAGCCCAGAAGGCCAACTGCATCCTGGGCTGCATCAACAGAGGTGTGGCCAGCTGGTGGAGGGAGGTGACTGTGCCCCTCTACTCTGCCTTTGTGAGGCCTCACTTTGATTGCTGTGTCCAGCTCTGGGGCCCCCAGCGGAAGAAAGATGTGGGTCTGTTAGAACAGGTCAAGAGGAGGGGCCATGAAGATGATCGGAGGGCTGGAGCACCTCTCTTATGAAGACAGGCTGAGAGAGTTGGGGATGTTCAGTCTGAAGAAGAGAAGGCTCTGGGGTTACCTCACTACGGCTTCTCAATACTTAAAGGCGGCTTATAAAAAAGATGAGTAACTTTTTATTAAGGCAGATAATGATAGGACAAGGGATAATGGTTTTACACTAAAAGAGCGGAGATTCAGATTAGAGGTTAGGAGGAAATTCGTCACTGTGAGGGTGGTGAGGCACTGGCACAGGTTGCCCAGAGAAGCTGTGGATGCCCTGTCCCTGGAGGTGCTCAAGGCCAGGTTGGATGGGGCTTTGACCAACTTGGTGTAGAGGGAGATGTCCCTGTCCATGGAAGGGGGTTGGAACTGGGTGATCTTTAAGCTCCTTTCCAACCCAAACCATTCTGTGGTTCTATGAAACTTAACAAGCCACACTTAATCTCTTGTGTCTCTGCAGATTATTTGGAAGCAGACACCTTTTGTTTCTCTTGATTTTTTTCTTCTGTATTTTAGTTAATTTTTTTTTATGCACTGTTTCAGTTATGAGTGGCACAAAATGAACATTCTGCAGGTAGTTGGTTTGTATTGATGAAATTTGACAAGCCAGTAATAGGAGTTTGCTTAAATTACTCTTTTGGAGGAGTTTGACAATGACAATTTTCTTTTTCTTTTATTTTGACTAACAAGTTATATCATCTCCTATAGCATCTTTGCTCTGTTAGTAACATTCAGAGAAAATAAATACAAAGGAAAGAATGAGGTAAAAATAAACGCAGTCAGAACGGGATGATATTTGTGTATTAACAAATATCTACATTGCTATTTTTCTAAGCACGATAAGGCTATAGCAGAGAAATTGTGCCTATATATATTACTGCAGGTTTTTCAGACTGATGTCTTAAGTTATACCCAGCTGCTTTTTTGGTGTGAGGGCCATGTTGATCTGAGAGGCATTTTGTTTTGTTTTCCCTAAACTGTGGAGCTAACTGAGCAAATACAATTCCTTGTTGATAGAGAAACGTGCTTTGGTGTAGTTCTTTGGCAGCTGTTGTCTGCTTCCTTCCTGTTGCTGAAGGAATGCTGAATAGTTTCATACTAGCATATTCTTTTCTAAAATCCAAACAGTGATGTGGCAGAAGAACAGAGCAAAGATCCCAGAACGATGAAGACATCTACCAGTAATCCACCAAAAAGGGGAGTGTCTTTAACTCGGAGCCACAGTGTTGGAGGTCCACTGCAAAACATTGATCTTTCCCAGAGACCGTCTCATGGCATTTCAACAGTTAGTCTTCCAAATAGTTTGCAAGAAGTTGTGGTAAGTTTGCACACTCAGTTGACAGCAAAATATTGAATACAATGAATAAAGTTCTTCTGCTAGCTTTGTCCCATGTTTTGGGGACAGAAATGGTCAAGCCTAATTTTCAGATTCTTACAACAAAGAAATCTTGGGTGTCTTCTGGGTTCCTTTTGTCTAAAAGAGTTTCAAAGACTGCTTCTTTAGTACATGGTACAAACATAGCTGCTTAATCTTAAGCATTCTCTGTGGCAGAACTGAGCTATTCTTTGTCTTCTTCTAAACTGGAAGTTTGTTTTAAAAACAACGCAATTTCTACAGCAGACTAAACACCAAATAGTGCAGACAACAGACTGGTTCAATGAGTGAAAGGTTGTTCCTTTTTCACATGTTTACTTATAGTTCTCCTCTATATTTTAATAGTTTACCTGTTGGGTTGGATGGGAGAAAGTAAGAGGACATATTGAGAATATTGCGTTATTCATGCAAGTGAAACGGAGGTCCTCTTTTCTCTTAGAGCTTTTTATTGGCAAGAGGCTCTCTTAATATATCATGTACTTGTGATTCAGTTCATAGATAATGTAACTGGATACTTTTTTGCTATATCTGTTGCTCCTGGCTTAGTATGGGTTTAGGTAGCTTCAAACTGTGTAGTCGGGGACAAGTTGCATTTTCTCTTTTTCACCTAAGAGAGTGTTAGGTGAGCTTAGGTGATTGTTCTGTAAAGTTAAGAAACACCTCAGCAGTCAAAACCGCTGATGCTGTTAAAATTAATGTGTATTCAGTAGTACCAGAGGCTTATTCCAAATTTCAAAGAAATAGTGCAGTGGGGCATTTTCAAGAAGAATCTTTGATTTTGGAAAATAACATTTTTTTGTGTGTGTGTGTTTTTTGTTTATTTTTTTTAGGATCCTTTAATAAAAAGACCTAACCCTCTGCCTGTATCTGTACCCTATTTGAGCCCTTTGGTACTGCGTAAGGAGCTTGAATCACTACTGGAAAATGAGGGAGAGCAAGTAATTCATACATCCAAATTCATTAATCAGCATCCCATAATTTTCTGGAACCTAGTCTGGTATTTTCGACGGTTGGACCTACCTAGCAACTTACCTGGACTCATTCTGACATCTGAACATTGTAATGATGGAGTGCAGGTTAGTGACATTTTTGTATTAGAAGTGAACATATTACAGTAAGCTAAATTTGAGGGTTTGGATTTAAAAAAAAATAGGTAAATGCCTTCTGAACAGCTTGGATTAAATAAGAAATGGTGTGTTGCTGTTTTTTTAATATATTACTAGCAGATAAGCTTGTTTTCCATGAAGAATCTCGAAAGATAGTGAAAACAGCACTCAAATTCTAGTCAAGCTATTCTTTAAAAAACAAAACAAAACAAAAAAGCCAGAGAAGATTCATTGAAGGAAACAAGATGTGTTTGTGGAGATTTAACAGATTGCAAGATATTGTAATACACATGTTGTGGACTCCATACTTTGTTACATAAAATTTTCAAGTTCTTGGGCAAGATTCTTTGTTCTTTTCTGCGATTCAGGCTCCACTGAGATCCACTGCTATATAAATAGAATAAAATAATTAATGCTATCTTTTCATTATTTTGCCTTTCCTATTTTAAGGAACAGACGTTTTTCACATACCTATATGAATTGTGTATGTAAATCCCAAATTTCTTAAGTATTTATATTTGTCTCACGTGATAAGTAATTTCCTATCTACTTATAAACACTAATTTTAAAATTGCCACTCAATTTACAAAACAAAACAAATCAAAAAACTACTGTGGAGTGTCGCATAGAATTTTCTAAGAAATGTGGCTGAAAACTAATACTGATAAAATCTAAAGCACATGGAAAAATACAACGCATTAGCAGGGAAAATACAAGATGGGACGTGAAATTGTGATTACTACTTTAAATTCATACACAACTGGTATATTTTACTTGTCCACTGATTCTTATTGTATAAGTGATTCCAGTGGCACTTAACTTTATAAAATATAATTATTTAATATTTTTATAAAAAATGGAGCTATTGTTTTGAGTGACAGATATTTTATAATGGAAATAATGGTTCATATTAGTATGCAAATACAGCTTCTGTTTCAGCTGTTGGAAAGATGAGCACTTATTTATGCATACCAAGTCTCACTCAAATCAGAAGACTCTAAGATAGACTGTAATAAGTAGTACAAATTGAGCAGTATGTTTAGTGCACAAAAAATGGTTCAGGATACATAATCAAATACTTTCTGCAGATATACATAGAAAACTGAGCAGTCTTCATACGTCAAGTTAAACTAGAAGAGCTTATTAAATGTTGCAGTGCATGTGACTGCTCCTGACAAATGCAGTTTCCATTTAGAAGACATCAATTGTTCTTATTTGTTGTATTCAATATAAGTGAAGTAAAGCTATTTTTTTTTGTTTTCAAAATGAGTATAAGAAAAGTTTTTTGAACAATAAGGATGTACTGATGTTCTTAAAACTTCTTCCCTTTCCTCACGCTTTTAGCTTCCTTTGACATCTCTCGCTCAAGATAGCAAGCTAGTATACATTCATCTTCTGTGGGACAACATCAACCTCCACCAAGAGCCTGGGGAGCCTCTGTATATATCTTGGAGAAATCTCAGTAAGTAAAATAAGTGTTACAGATAAACAGAGTGAAGAGGTTATAGAAAGAAACTGCTTTTTTGTAGTGTCTGAAGGTACACCACCCACCTAGCTGGAAAGCTTTTTTAGTGTGTGAAGCATCTACAATCTCTTAGGTACTTAACGTTGTTTCAATGTCAAATTATTATGATATTTTCCTGATCTGTGTGAAAAGATATATAACCTGTTCTTTGTATGCCATACACTTATAAACAGGTTGGAAGCATTTGTTCTAGATTTGTTGTTAAAAAATCTTCACTCAGTTTGATTGTTTCACTGCAATATCTGAATGTATCTGTACAGACAGAAAGAAAAAGACTGTACTACAAAAGAGTATCATGTATTTTTATAAATGAATGAAAGGTTACAAGTCCCATTAATAAGTACATTTGACAGCCTACTTGGCTGTCATAAAATAATATCCAAGAAAGCCTTTGCCTAGTGTAGTTTGGTTTGGAAGGATGAAGAAGCATCATGTGGCAGACTGGTTCTGAGAACTTTTGAGAACTTTAAGATTCCTTTGCTTCTGATCAGCTAAAAGCACACAAACAAAAACAAACAAACGACCTTTGACATAACTTCTCGGTTTGCATATTAACTTTTAAAGTCAAGGCTAAAAATTAGTTCTTGCTCTAAGGAATTAAAAAAAGGGTTGTCCAAAGTGTCCTAAAAGTAAGCAGGCTGATCAGAAAATTACTCAAGAGCACAGAATAAGAAGTATTTTCCTCAACTTCTGTAGAAGCATATTAATTTGAGTATAATATATGAAAAGCTTCCCCAAAGCACTTAGACTTGAAAATGCATAAATATATGCATTTATATACATAGAGGAGCAAAAGGCCTGTTTTAAATGTTGTGCTGGGGAAAAAAAAAAGGCAGTAGCATTGCAGAGGGGCTCTACAGAAAGCATTTGGAAAACCATAATGAATGACAATTTTATGAAACTCTCAAGTCAGCATGATTAGGGTCCTGGCTATCTCATCTTCATGAGCCATTGTTTTCTTAAAAAAAAAAAAAAAAAAAAAAAGTATTATTCTAGAACTAGGAATGCAAGCAACAAATCATAATGGTAAATGTTCCGATAATTTTCTTTCCCATTTGATGCAGCTGTATTTTATTTCAATATGTAGGCCAAAGTTATCAATGAATTTGCAAGTGTCTTTTAGGAAAGGTTTTGATAAGAAATGTGCAAATGTTTGCTTTTTCCTTTTCTACTTTGTGTAAAAATTAATTAATTAATTAAAAGTTCATTCTAAGAAGGCTAAGTACAGTAATATATTTGAGCTAATAAACTATGACAGGCAACATCCAAAGCTGGAGTCTCTTCAGTCTCTTGTACTTCTGTGTCATGTGGGAGTACTTGATGCAGTCTGTCACTTTTGTGGTGAAGTAAAGCAGACAAAGCCTTTCTGTGGTAACACGTTTCTATAGATTAGAGGTTCTATATATATCTCATTTTCTGAAATGCCTTCTGCTTGTTGAAGTGAATTTATGTTTGCTGATTTAAAAATCTAAACTTCTGTATTTACCAGATTCTTCTGAAAAGAGACTGTCCACAGTGGCAGAAGATCAGCAGGCAGTGAACACTTTGTTGGAGAACATCAAACTAAGTATTCAACACAACGATGTTGTTAAGCCAATCCACCTCCTTCTACAGAACGTTAAACCAGATGTGAAAAGACAAAGGTAAAGGGACAATCTCTTTTTTCTTGCTTCCCACTCAAAGTTAAATAAGATCAGACCATAATTCCGTAAGGATCTCTGAGGAATATTCAGTTTCTTCTGCGTCTACCAAATAATGTGTTTATTTGTAAATATTTCTACTCCCCATGTTTACAAAAAAAAAAAATGCATTCTGTAGACAGATGCAAAATTCATCCAAATCAAATGGATAAATATGATCATTTAATCACCATGAGCATTTTAAAAAATAATTTAAAAAACATGGATACTGATTACGTAGACTTGGGTGTTGTTTCCACACCTAGCAGATTAAGTCCAAGTGTGCAGCATCCTGTTGCAGTACCTGGAATGTTCTCCAAACAACCTAAATACAGCTATGGAGTACTAGCTAATAAAAGTGGATACAACATGATCCACAAGCAAAGTGAGATTTGTAAATGATGCTGTACATTTTGCCATCTTCACAGTAATTCAAAAAGGTTTTCATACAAGAGCACGTAGTCTGGATTAAATTACTGTAGATGCAAAGTTTGTTCAAGAGTCTATCATGTAAAGTTAATCTTTGCTTCTGTGGTTTGTAGGTACTAAAAACAAAAAAAGGACTAATCTGCATAAAGAAGAATCTTTACCAGTTCCACAAGGAAAGGTTTAATATCCAGTTGTTTAGTAGTACCAATTCTGAGATAGATCTTGACTTTCTGAAACAAATAACAAAGTATGGCTGATCTCCGAAATAATCCTGCTCTCTGTCCTTAACCCTCAGGCAGGAATTAGTTAATAAATGTGCTTAAAAAGTTTAAAAAGTGCTGTATTTTACATTTCTTGTTTTTCTGGAGGCTTTGTGGTGTATTTGGCAGGGAGATTTCATAGTCATTGTAACTGCTGGGAGTTGGGTTTAATATAACTTCACATGTTATGGAAAATATTCAGGCATGAAAAAACTTTAAGCTACTGATCATGTAGATCAATTGCTTTCTCCACAAGCAAGATTAACAGTACAGTTAGAGAAAGAGCATAACAGATGGTCAACCTCTTGAACAGTGACTTTCTAAACTGAGAATAGTTATGTTTTCACTGATTTATCCTTCACAATATTTCCTAGGAGTTTTTACAGAGAAATCCTTTTCCTATCTCTGGTTTCTCTTGGAAGAGAGAACATTGACATTGGTAAGTAAAAATAATAATAAAAAAAATTATAATATATGTGGTATGTGTACAAAATGTGTATACTTTGTATGAAAACTAGTGAAGAAATTCAGCACTTGATCCACGAGTAACTGTTCAATTGCTGCGTTTTTAGAGAAGACATCCATGCTGTCATACGTTTTGCTTTTCTGAAAATCTAGTCCAGATGGGGACATTAATTTTCGATTTGAAAGAAGTAATTATTTTAAACAAAGATTAAAAGCTTTAGGCTTTTAAAGCTTTGCCTTATGTCTGAAAACTTGCTCCCATTCTTGCCTATCTTTCCCTGACCCACGTACCCTGTAGTATTGTTCTGTGTCTTCTAGACACCTGCTTGCCACTGCTTCCTGCTGTCCCCTACTCTAACGTTTATTTGGCACTATGCAAACAAGGGAGACTCCCTTGTGGCATCTGATAGGAAGTATTCTGAAGGCAGGCAAGCTGCACAGTGCAGTTTGGGCCTCCACTGCAATGCTTTTTGACATTACAGCCTGAAAATGCTTTTCAAGTTTCCTGAGAGGTTGTATTTTTGGTGAAAAAAGCAAAACAAATTAGTACCTAGTTTAGTTAACTTAAGATAATCATTTTTTATTACATAAAAATCACCAAAAGTATTTTAATTAGTAACAGCAGTGTGCTCTGTACATGGTTTCTTAAATGACTTCAACAATGCTCTTTCTATTTCAGAGGTCTTTGATAGTGAATACAGACTTGCACATAAAAATCTACCAAAGGATGATCTTGAAAAGATGCAGAAAATAGATGCTCCACCAAGCAGTAGAGTTGAGTATTGCAGGAAGTACTTCGGAGCACCTTTTATATAAAAAAAGAGGAAAGCACTTGCTAAACTTCTGCAAGACAAAAGTAGGTGAACAAACAAGGAGTATGGGGATATATATATATACTTTTGAATCCTAGAAGGTGATAACTGAGCAATTTGTCAGTGATTTCATCGATCTACAGCATATAACCTTGTCTTTCATCTCATGAGACAGTGTAAAGGATTTTAAAATGTTTTTAAAATATATTAATAGGATGAGTTGGTTTCAATGATTTATCTGCAATTTCTTTCCTGCATATATTTTTCCTTTTCTTTCCTCAAATCTTTCCTCCACAATCTCAAGTTGTTCAGAAAGGCAATAATTAAATAGGAGCCTATAGTTGGTGACTTTCTTAAGGGCCTTCAATATTTGTGTATTTTAATACAAGACCTTTCCTGCTGCAGAATGCTTAGGTTCTTTAGGTACGTCAGTACTTCTTTAGAATGACCTTTTGCATTGTTGTGCAGTATATATGTATGAATGTAAATATTTGAGTCCTTGTTTTGGAAATTGCAATGAAGTTGCCTTTTTCAGATCACAGTACCTAAAATTTCTACCCTTCTCCTGACCCTTGTCCCACTTAGTATTCAAAATGATCTTTGACTTGACTTTTTCATAATGTGTGTCTACACTCATAAAATCTAGAAACTTGCATTCAGATTTCCTATATTTTCTACCTGACAAATTGAAGATCCTGTGAACATACTGCTGTTTTCTGCAAGAGAATTATAGGTTTCTCCAATTAGCCACTTGGAAATGGATGGCTTTCTACAAGTTAGATAGGAAGCTTAGATAACATTAGGATTCAGAGGTTTGTCAAACAGATGCTGTCTGAAAACATTATGCTTTATACTGTATGCATGTATGCTTTGAAAATGTCTTTTCCTTGATTTCTTTATGGCCCTCCCCCATGGTTTCATGCTAGCCTGTGGGTTAATTGTTTTGCACTGATAGTCCAAATTTAATATTTCAATTAAAATGTATTTATAATTGTGGTCGTCAAGGTGTGACTTCACACAAATGAAGTGCTTGAATGAATGATCTGAAGAGATGATAAATCCATCTTTAGCTTGCATCTTGTAAATTAGATACTTCCTCACCTCACATATTTAGCTTACAACAGTAGTTGTATCCTTGGCAAGAAGAGCCTGGACATGGGTCTACAGTTTAAATGTTTCTGTTACTTGAGAAGTATGACAAGATTTATTCCAGTTTTTTTTTTTTTGCTGAAATTTAACTGAGTGGTTTTTCTGATGGAGTGATTCTTGGAGAAAGAAGAGAAAGATTTGTAGCGTGGTGAAGGAGCATAGCTCAAACTGTAATCCCATCTGAGTATGAATGTATTTACTTCATACTAGCCTTTCTTAAAGATTTTTATTCTTGAAAATGATGAGGGATGAAGATCTGTCTGAAACAGCTTCCAGCTAAAACATCAAAAGCATCTTTTTTTTATAACAATAAAACAAAGGATTTGCACTATTTGTGACAAAACATGTTTGCATAATAGACTAATTCCTTGCATTCGTCTAAAAGTGCTGATCCTAAGTCAATATTGGGGATATTGCCTGGACAGATTCTTTCCTGATGAAAATATTGTGCTGTCTCAACAATTAAAGGCAAAGAACACAATGACTTTTTTTGTTCTTTATTCTTTGGGGTTTATGTGCATGGTTCCTTGCAGATATCAGACCTATATCACAATGGAAGGGTTGAGCCTGATTCTTCATATTTAATCTTCTTCTCCTATTATATAATTTACACGCACAGTTAACATGCTTTTAAACAAAAAGTTTCTCTGAAGCATTCTTCCTATTTAATACCTCTACAAAGAAAAAGGGGCAAATTTCACTCTATAACCATATACTGATATTAAATGTACAGCCATACAAGAATAATTTTGAGTGTTGAATGGATAAACAACTATATGATTGTGACTCAACTTACAAGGAATCAAGTTTTAGTGATCCTTAATTCTCCCAGCTCATTAAAAAGAAAAATATGTACAGCAAATCCTGTTCTACATAACTGGTGATATTCAGACTGCTTTTACACCATGGTAAGTAACATAGAAATAAATAATAGAAATAAACCTTCATTTTAAAACAACCTTCTCACTTGTTGATGAAAATACTGATTAATTGGGCAGTAGTATGGTAGAAACAGTCAGAGTAGATTGTGTCACATCATCTAGTGCTAAATGTCAGGCTTTCCGTATGTATGTACTGTAAACTAGGAAAAAAAAAAACAATATTACCTGAGGAAAAAGGATACCTGCATGATTTCAGGTCATCTTTGCAGATGGTTGGACTTGCTTTGATTTGCTCCTGCGTATTGATGTTTCTGTACACTACAAATTAACTTCTATTCCTGTTGTACGTACCTCAATTTTAGAGTGGTAGAAGTCCTGCATGGAATTATTTGAAATCATGAAATGCCTACTGAAATTAACTCTTTTAATATAGAGGTAAAGGCAAAAGTGAGCACTTAGTCTTTTTAATTTCGATTGTTAATGCATAGTTTTCAATAGCTTACCATTCAGCTGGCTCTTGAATGAAATCCATAATTCAAGCAAAAAAAGAGAATTCTGAAAATGGTTTATTTAGGTATCTTTCAGATAAGGAGATTCTTTTTAAGAAAACAAAACAACAAAAACAAGACATTCACAAAAATTTGAAAGGAATGGGAACCAACTGTTTACTTCTTAAGTTGCTTTCTCTCCTTCCAAGTGCGTGATGGCAGTTCCTATTCCTCCATCTGACTCTTAGGTCTCGTACAAACAGGTGGAGACTGCAGGTTTTCCTAGACAGATTTCTGAGATGCAGACTTTCCTAATTCAAATGCTAAAAGGACTATGATCATGCCTAAGAAAAGTGCTGATCATGGCTCAATACCCATACACTCTAAAATCTGCTAAAACTAGAGGGGAAAAGCATCCAAAAGCTTCATATGAGTTCATTGCAAACACTTCTGTCTTTCTGAAAAATGGGGCAGTAAAGGCCTAATACATTGTTCTCTGCAGTTAGTGACAGCATAAACTTTTGGGGCTTCGCAGGAATGATTTAGTTGCCTACAGATGTTCCTGATCCTGGTAATCCAAGTCTTAGTTATCTGAATCCGTAATGCATAAATGAGTTGGACTAGGGTACTGGGGAGGATGGAGGTGGATAAACTTTGTCTTGATTCTGTTTTCCTCTTAACTGAAGCAGAAGTAGCATTTTGCTCACTTAGAAAATCCTTGCCTCCAAATATTCTATAGCTATTTAGCAGCTAGTGTTCAAGGAGGAGATGAGTTTTTGAACATGTTTTATAAACTTGAAGAAAATGGTCACAGATCAATATTTCATTCAAAACCTGTGATGTTTGCACAAAATGAGGGTGCAAACCAAACTGTTTACATATGTGGGAGCAAACTCTTAATGAATTTTCAAGTAAGCCCAAGAAGTCAGAAGGTTTGTATTGGAATAACTGATATCACAGAGAAGCTTCCTTGAATTGTTCCCTAAGAAAGTTCAATTGCAGTCAGTTGTGCTGAGAAGATAATTATCTTGCGCCTTTCCCCCAGCAATAAAACAGTTGTATACAACTTGTGTGCTTATATCAAACTACCTATTTTTTTTGTAGAATTAACACGAAAGAAAATAGGAGTCGTAAAAGTTTTAAAATCAGGATTCTGAAAGATTCTTTATTATTAATATATTCTGGCACATTACCAACATATAATAACTTTGAAACCCCAGTGTGCATGGGGGACTGATATGGCTGCAGTATTGGCAAAGTAACAGGTACCAGCTTTCACATGTTAATAGAAATGTCTGTATGTTATTTATAGTCATATCCTGTCTTCACATTTTATATAATTCAAGGTTAGAAAATGAAAGTTTGATGGAAAATATTGAAATCAGCATGTGTGCTTTAAACTCAGTTTGGTTTGCAAACAACTTAGTACTAGTGGAATTTCACATTGGTTAAGCTCAAGCTACATTGCACTTATTAATGAGTAATTTTAATTTTTAATTTTTAATTCCACTGTAACTGTGAATTAATGGCTTTTTGTATTGCTGCAGTTAGAAAAATACACCTTCCTTTGAATTTACTGCTTTCCTTAAATAACTGCAACGTAGGTGCATATTTTCAAAGTGTATATTAAATTAGATCATAGAAATTGTATTTTTTAAACAAATTATTAAATACAAGTAACTGAAGAATCCACACATTTTCTCCTTTTGAAGTTACTTCAGTGCAGATAACTTTATTTCATTAAATGGTAAGCTGGACACGTTGCAGAACTATAATACCTTTTCTTTCTTCTAACTAATAACTTCACAGTGCCTTCTATGTTTCAGCTTTTCTTCATGGACCTTTAAAAAAAATATAAATGAAACACCCTTGTAACTTCTAAATCTTGAAACTCAACTTTTGAATTGGACTGTAGTTCTGTTTCCTACTGTGCTGTATATCATTATGCATATGATAAAAGAAATGGATTGTTTTACCTTTTTTGTTTTTCAGTCTGCATCAATCAGTGGTGCAAATTAAAGGGATTGTTTGATGTTTTTAGAAGCACATTAAACTCCTCCTAGGAGTTTAAAATAAACTGTAATGTAATGAGGATGAAAGGATGTGGTGTGAATAAACTATGAATTTATGGAGTTGGGGAATTTTCTATAATGCAATAAAATTTGCACTGGTTTAGAGGCTGTTTTGAGTTGTTGAAAAACGGCATCCATTTACTGTGCTTTGATTAACGAGTGTTTCTGTAATGATTTTGTACATGTGACAAATGTTGCTTGAGATTAAAAGGGCACTCTGCATATTCTGAATTTTGTATAGATATTCTAGAGGAAGAAACTTTTTTTATTGTATTTCACAAAATAAAGTATGTACAAATCCTTTGTGAAATTTCGTTTGTTCAGCTTCTTTTACCATTTGACCTTACCTGCTTGACAGAATTTAGTCTTAAATGCAAATTCAGCTTGTAGTTGGGCAAAACCAGAGACTTCCAACTGCCTCATTGGATTTTTTTGCAGAGCATCTCAGTAAATTTGTAATGGTGGGAAAGAGCTGGAGCAGTTGAGGCAGGGTGGGGGAAAGACAAAAAGCAGGACTCTCCTGGGCAGATTTTGTTCGTGGGGGAGATTGGCTCTGAGGCACTGTAAGTGAGCCATACGTACATAGCAAGGCCAATAAAGGCAGAGAAAAATGAAAAACGGTCTGATGGAGGCAGAAACCTTGTCTGCAGGGAAGTCAAGGGCTCTGGCTTCCTACTGATAGAGCTGCTGCTCTCTGCTGGCCAGGAAAGGCATCCCTGATCAGGTGGGTGGGAGCAGGTTTGTGGCTGTATGTTGCTTAACACCTGCTGGGAATTCTGTTTTTGTTTCAGTGATTTTGCAGTGGAGGAAATAGAGTTGTGCTTTCACAGTGATGGACCCTCGCAGATTGCAAGAGATGCTGGTGCACCTCCTGCCTCAAAACATATTTGTACATTTTGGTTCTAAACGAAAGTAAACACATTTCAGGCTGAGAGGAAATTTAAGCAGTAGAAAGTGCCAGTTAACTGGCCAAGTGCTTCAGGCCTTCCTTCACAATTGAGTATCTTTCAGACTCCCTCCTCTATGGCAATCACTTCATTAATCTCTTAGTAAAAATAAGAATACTAGACCCCTAAAGACCTTTCTGTTTGAAGAAACAAATGTATAACAGAAGTGGCTTGTGGAGATGATTCATAATAATCTTATCTTTTAAGGTCTATTTCTAGTTAGGAGTTGCAGGAATAGTTTGTCTTTCGGACAGTTCTTTTATAATCTTGTTAATACCACCGTGACTTTGCTTGTTTTGCTCTGTTATGCTTCGTTGTTTCTGTTTCCTCACAGGTCCTTTGCTGTCTCTTTAATAATGCTGCCTGCTAAATGTATTACACCTCCTTCCTACCATGCTGCCTTTAATTTGGCCTAGTGAAAGGAGGCTGAAGGAGGCCTTAAACAAGAACTGAACTGAGACAGTTGCATTAATGGCAGGAATAAGTTTGTATTTGAGGAATTCCTGAAGCAGCATGGACACAGGCTTTGCATTTGAAGCTACAGTGAGGAAGGACCTGTTTCCTCCTATGCCACAGTCAGATGGGAACCCTGAAGGACTGTGATGGTAGAAGGCAATTGCAGACAGAGCCAACTTCAGGGAGCTTTGAGCCTTCCTTTGCTCCGAGCCACCATCAGAAAGCTCAAGAGTCGTCATTCTCCCTGGCAGGAGTTTGTCTCTACAAACTTCTTGCATCTACACTGATGATTACAGAAAATCAGATGGCATCTGAGGGGAAACAACAGCACAGACTGGGAGTGGACCTCCTGGAGAGAGGCTTGGCAGGAAAGGGCCTAGGGTTCCAGGGGGATGCTGGCATGACCACAACTCAACTTATAGCAAAAAAAAAAAAAAAAAAGTGTCCTGGGTTGAACTAGGTAGAACATGGCAAGCACATGGATTGGGGGGGGTGGTCTTTCCCCACTACTCAGTGCTGGTGAGATGTGTCTGGGTGCTGTGTCCCAGTCCCCAGTACAAGGAAGAGCAGGACATAGTAGAACAAGTCCAGTGATGGGCCACACAGATGAAGGGCTTGAAATACGTCACGCAAGGGGAGGCTGAGAGCTAGACAGCTCAGGCTGGAGAAGATTAAGGGGGCCGGAGGGGGAAGATCTCATCTTTGGGTTTAAACAGCTAATGAGACAGCAAGGGAGTAGGAGACAGAGCCAAACTCTTCTTAAAAGTGCTCTGTTGTGGTTTCACAATGATAGTCAGCAAAGCTCCATCACACTACTCTCTCACTCCCCCTCCTCAAAAGGACATAGGAAGAAACTATGAAAGAAGGCTCATGGGTTGAGAGGAGGAGCAGTTTAATTACAGGGGAAAGAAGAAAACAAATAGCAGCGAAGGCCATGCACACTCAGTGAGAAAGCAATTACTCTCTACTTCCCATCAGCAGGCAACATGCAGCCACATCTTGAGAAGCAAGGCTTCACCATGTGTAGCAGTTGCTCAGGACAGATGCTTTCATTGTGCCCCCCTTCCTCTTTCTCAACTTTTCTTGTTGAGCATGGTACCACACAGCACAGCGCACCCCTTTGGTCAGCTTAGGTCAGCTGCCCCAGCTGCTTCCCCTTCCCACCTCTTGCCCACCCCAGCCTGCTGACTTTTAGAGGATATTGTAGGGCCACCCTTGGTGCTGCGCCCGCACAGCTCAGCAGTAACCCAAACGCTGGTGTGGCGTCTGGGCTGCTTGAGCTGCACATGCAGGGCAGGGGCTGCTGGGGGGGAAAGCGAGCACCACCCCAGTGAGAGCCAGTGCACCTGTGTGAGGGCAAGAAGCAACCAGCACGAAGTGAACTGCAGGGCAACCCACTCACTGAAGAAAACATTTTAACTGCAGGAGTGCTCCAACACTGCAACAGGTTGCCTGTAAAGGTTGCGGGGTCCATCCTCTACCAAACGCTCATACCTGACTGGGCTGAACATCCAGGGTTGCCTGCCAGCCTCAGTGGCTCTGACAGGATAGGTGGCAGCCCATCCCTCCACCTGGTTACCAGAGCAATACTCCTCCACACTTGTTCAAGTTTCCTTGGGCACTTTTTTTTATATTTTATTTTGTAGGGTAATACTATCTGAACCTAGACTGTATCAGTTATAAATGATTACGTACTTTGATGCTCTGCCTCCCATGATTGCAGAGAGTTGAAGCAGCAACAGCTGAGGTTGTGCCAAGCCCATTACTTGCCCTGCAGCTTCAGGTGCCTGATTTTGCAGCCCGTTGAGCTTCACCCTTTCTGTAGAACTTTGGCCTTGTACAGTTGAAATCCTGCCAAAACTGCAACTAGGGTCAAGGGAAAGCTGCTGCTACCAGACAGCACTTCCTCTTTGTCATCTGTGTTTTGTATCATCACAGCTTTTGAACTGATGCTATGATGTTAGAAGACACCCACAGCTGCTGGCCTTGGAGAGTTTTAGTGCAGATCCCACTGTAGCAGAGTGGTCAAGTGCACGCAGATAGCATTCTATCTCATTAACCTTTGAGCTGGTGATGGCCTGAAGAATGGTGCCTCTGCTTCTGCATTACAGGACTGGAATTTCCTGGCTCTGACAAGGTTATGAATTCTCAAGGACAGTTTGACAAAGACAACCAGTATCCCACCACCTTTTTTCAGCCACTAACACAACTGGGGCACCAGTTGCTCTGGTTCACAAGACCAAGAAGTAAATGACCCTTCCAACATGGCCTCCATAACAAAAAAAAAAAAAAAAAAGAACACTGAAGTTACCTGCTTCATTTTACATAAAATGGTAACTTCTAAGAACTTCACTTCACGAAACTAGCCAACATTCTTATTTAATTTACGCTTTAAACACTATTGTTAACCCTATTTACTTTGCATTTTCTACTTATATTTTTCAAATTGCAAATCAACTATAGTCCATACAATTCTTCCACCTGAGCAGTCAAGCTGTCAAAGTTTGACTGGCAGCTGGGATTAACTGCTTTCTGCAATTTCCTTGGTCTGAGACTTCAGTCACATGCATCTGTTTCATAGCAAATTTTACCCTCATCCAAGATTAGCAATTCTCATTTCACAGAGTCCAGATTCCACATTCAAGGTATTCAAAAATTGTTTCCAGTCAGGCGAGGTGCTAACTTAAATATCCTTGCTGTGCACACAGAAAAACTTAAGTTTCTTAACTTCTATAGTGGAAATAGAAGCATGAATTTATATGAACAAAGAACTGAGGTGGATCCTGATTACTATTTTAAGAGCACCTAGGAATCTATTTAGACACAGCTTAATCCATCGCCAATACTTTATATATTCCTAAATCACAGAATTCCCACCAGACTAATAAATCTCCACAAAATGGGTTCTAAATACGTACAGGTTACTAGCATTTATCCTTGAGTGAAACTACTACGTCAAACCTTTTAGTAAATGGCTTACTGGTTCTCTGTATTCAGTATTAACTTCAGAATGGTAAAATACTTGCACTTAACTCTGCTATGAATCCCCAGAAGGCTTTAGACTTTTACCATCACATGCTCAGTACCAAAAATCTTCCTTCCTCATCTGGAAACACTGCCCTGTACTTAAGACTGAAAAAAAATGAACCACTACTCAACCACAACACAGGATATTGCTGTTGCAGGTAAATTCTGCTTCTAAGAATCAGGATGCATGTACAAAGTTATTACAAACTGGAATTTTTCATAAAAAGCATGAATAGGCATTCCAAGTTCTCAAAAGAGAACAGATTCAAGACTAAGGATCGTGGTTCCATTTAGGTCTGGGTGATGCAGTTAGTCTGGACTATTATTCCTTCTAAGATACAGCCGGGAACAACATGCACATGACTCTCACAGTTAAATTCAACCACAAAAAGGGTTTATTTTTAGTATCACATATATCTTTACTTCTGACTTGACTCAGATTTAGATGTAGAAGCTCTCAATGAAGAAAGCCGGCGCCTCTTAGCAATCTGCTCCTGGCGCTTTTCCTTGGCCTCCTGAAAAGCAAAGCAGCATGAAGTAAGTAATCTTGGTGTCAGATGCTATCAAACACTTACTCTTACAGTCATTAAAGCAGACTCCAGCATCCCTTCTTCCCAGACCAAAGGAATTCTACAAGTACCCAAACCCACAGAGACACGTGTCTCTAACTAATACAGATCGGTGTCCAAAAGTGCAGTGAAAAAACACGAATGCAGAGCTCAGAACATACAGGAGTTCTGTCTACCTTCCATTACAGTCCGGAAGTCACAAAACATTCAAGTACTGTGCTAAACATTGTAACAGTATTGCTTCTACAGTCACTGCTGCTTTAGGTACAAGTGCAAACTCATCCAAGCAACTTCTTGCCAAGTTACCTTCCATCCAGGCCAGCTACTGGATCCAATTCCTCTACGCAATCACTCAAATGCTTGCACACCCTAGTTAACCTAGAATTAATTTGAACTAAAATTGCTACCACACAAACGTTATCATTGTCAAAAGGCCGTAACTGTCCATTATTTTCTTCAAAATCAGCTCTCACAAACAGACCAGACCTATTAATTCAGCTCTTCCAGGACTGGCAGAAATGAAAAGCAACTCTTAATAGATACTTGACCAGGAACATTTACATTCACATTCAGGTATTCCTAGTCAAAATCAGCTAAGTACAGTACCATTATAAGTGTACTGTCAGGTTTATCAAATCCCTTTCGTTTCCATAGTGCAAGATACTCTAAACAGCGAAGTTACAAGGGGTGCACGTACCTTCATCCTCTTTGCCAAGAGCTTGGCATATTCTGCTGCCTCCTCCTTGTTCTTCTGAGTGCGTTGCTTCTTCAGCGCAATACGTCTGCGCTTATGTTGCAGAACTCGAGGAGTCACCAGTCGCTGGATCTTAGGAGCCTTGGTCCTAGGTTTCTTGCCTGAAACAGAATTATGAGTCAGTAGAATCACAGAATGGCTCAGGTTGGAACCCAAAGATCATCCAGTTGGATGAGACCCCAAAACCCACCCAGTTCCAACCCCCCTGCCATGGGCAGGGACACCTCCCACCAGACCAGGCTGCCCAAGGCCCCATCCAGCCTGGCCTTGAGCACCTCCAGGGATGGGGCATCCACAGCTTCTCTGTTCCACTGCCTCACCACCTTCACAGTGAAGAATTTCCTCCTAACATCTAATCTACATCTCCCCTCTTTTAGTTCAAAACCATTACCCCTTGTCCTATCACTATCTGCCTGAAAAAAAAAAAAGAAAAAATTACTCATCTTCTTAATACACCCCCTTTAAATATTGAAAGGCTGCACCGAAGTCTTTCAGTAGAAAGGTAGAAGTGACAAACTTCCTCCCAAAGAGGCCTTAAGCCTCCTCCCCTATCTACCTTGAAAGAGAACATTACAGTACCAGCAAGTGGATCCTAACTTAGCAAGCATACTACGTACACTGTAACTTAAACAGAGCTCAGCAGGAACAGGTTTTGCAAGAAATGATTTAGTTACTGTCAGACATTAAAACTGTTTTGTTAATGCTATGTAACTGATTATCATTAATGAAACGTTAAGTAATGCATTTGTAACTCCCTCCAGTTTTGTGAAGATTCCCTGCTTCTCAGCAGGTCTGTCTTAAATCATTTCCCGTAGTCCTAAAATATTTAATGAATGTGGAAAGTCATCACTTAGCTTTCAGACCAAGCCACTGCATTTTCAGATTTAAAAAGCTCTTTAGAGTTCTACATAGACTTTCAAGTTTCATCTCCAGAAAACAAATCCACAAAGTCCTTAACAACCAAACAAGAATGCACACATCTATATAACTTCACTACTCAAGTGACAAGCAACTGTCTCCACCAGTCCACCAGGACCGCGTTCTTTAGTGGACAGTATAGTTCCTAGGATGGAGAAAATTTCACTTTGCAGTCTTTCACCCAATAACCTTCCTTAGTGCCTGCATTTCACCACGATCTTTCTTTTCAAAATCCTCACCATTCATGTTGTTTGATCAAATGCAACAGAACCAGACACTAAACACCGCAAGAAACATGTAGATAGCACAACACTGACCTCCCAAGAAAAGCTCATTTTGCAGACTGTCATAAAAGCATGGGGGAAAAGTCTTACCTATATCTGCTCTGTATTTTGTTTTCTATCTCCGCCTGATATAAATCTTTCAGTCAGGAGAAGAGGAGGCTCAGGGGAGCCCTTATTGCTCTCTACAGCTACCTGAAAGAAAGGTGTGGGGAGCTGGGGGTCGGCCTCTTCTCACAGATAACTAGAGATAGGACTGGAGGGAATGGCCTCAAGTTGTGCCAGGGGAGGTTCAGGTTGGAAGTGAGGAGACATTTCTTCTTAGGAAGAGCAGTCAGGCATTGGAATGGGTTGCCCAGGGAGGTGGTGGCATCACCGTCCCTGGGGGTGTTCAAGGAAAGGTTGGACATGGTGCTTAGGGACATGGTTTAGTGGGTGACATTGGTGGTAGGGGGATGGTTGGACCAGATGATCTTGGAGGTCTTTTCCAACCTTAATGATTCCATGATTCTATGAAACATTTCAAAAACATTCTATTCCTGATTTATCCTCACTTTATTAGAATTATTTATCGATTTTTCTTAGAACCAGCAATAACATCGGAGTATATAAAATACTTAAAAATAAATTGTGCCAAGAGATTTAGAGTCAAATGGAGGGGGATGGAAACACGCAAAACACAGAAGTGTCAACTTCTTATCCACAAATGACAGCTGTCAAAGCTTTAATACCAGGACAGTCAACTCTTTCATCTACTACAACAGCATAAAACACACACAGCACAGTGATAGTATAAAATGCAGGAAACCTGATACCCCTCTGCTGAGAAGTGCCCGAAAGCAAGGCAAAAGTTACAAAACCTGAGTTCTTACCCTCTTTGTTCAGAGGCTTCCTCACAACATACTGGCGGACATCATCCTCCTTAGAGAGATTGAACAGCTTGCGGATTCTGCTAGCCCTCTTGGGACCAAGACGACGAGGCACGGTTGTGTCTGTCAGCCCAGGAATATCCTTTTCACCTTTGAGAGAATGAGTTTAAACATGCTAATTAATCCTGCATCTATTAACCACCTGTTAAATTCGTGAGCAGTCCTAAGTTTAAAATGCGTAAGAAACAAAATACTAGATAATCCTTGGGGTACACCTGCCAGTAGTGACAACCCTGACTACGCTTTGATGATTTAATGCAACAGTATTGCTGGCAGCAATGGAAATATTTCAAGTTACAATATAACACTCAGAAGGAATTTCAAGATGCGTTTTCACTCTAAGACCGTGACAACATTTTCATTCTACAGAACTCTGCAGCCACCAGCAAACCGGCTCTCTCCTGGTGCCTATTTCTAGGTTTTGATTGCCTCACCCAGGCTCTTACCCTTTTTCACAATGACCAAGTTCAGAACACTCAAGTTGGCATCAACAATGCAGCCCCGGACGGATTTGCGTTTTCTTTCTCCAGTTCTCCTGGGGCGGTAGCAGGAGTGGCCCTTGCTGAGCAGAAGGCGGACACGTCCATGAGTGAGGACACCCTGCTTCATGGGGAAGCCTTGCTTGTCATTGCCACCACTGATTCGGACAACATAGCCCTGTGAAAACAGAGAAATACACCTCTTAGTTGCTCGTGTCTCTATTACTTCCAAAAGCCGTAGAGATGACAACATACTGCTCAGGACAGCTGCTGTACCAGTGGTTCAGAAGTCACTGCTACTGCAGACACGAAGAGCTTCTTTAACCAACACCCCACCAACAGTTCAAGATTTTTGTTTAATACAGACATGAAACATATCTTTGCAAGCCATGACCTATATTTACTCTACTTCTCTTCAAACCCATATCCAAAAACGGAATTCTTATTTATTACAAGTTTTGTGCAAGATCCATTGGACTAAGTTTTGTCCATCACTGTCTTTTCTTCTTCTTAACACTAAACCTAACCAAAGCCTGTAAGCATCATGAACTAGAAATCTACATTCAACACAAGAGCTTGGGTTACGAATACACATGTAAAAAGAGCAAAATAGCTTTTATTTCTTCTTCTGAGGAGACAACATCAGCAAAGATTAACTTATTAAGAAGAGTGCTAGCCTAATTACCGAATTCAGTATGTATTTTAAAAGAAGCTTTCAATAAACCCATCAGATCAGTCCCATGCAAATACCCTAAAACGTTACAACTGCACACTGTGAATAGCTCTGTACCTTAAGCAACTTGGCTACGGCTGGCACACCTTTCTGATCCTTACCTTCCACTCCTCACCAAGAGAATCAGCTGCGACCTCCGTCGCCATCCGTTTCTCATAGAATGTTCTCAGCTTGCGCTCATCGTCCACTTCAATAAGCTTCTGGCAGCCAGTGGCTGGGAAAGAGATGTTCAGCTAACAGAAGGGAAAACACAATAAATAACGTCCAGTTGAAAGGTCTCATATAACATATTTCATACAAGTTTAGCCACAGGTACTCATTTTACCTTAGCATTTAAAATCTAAAAGCAGCTACGCGTTTATTAGTGTTAGCTTATTAATGTTTTGCTCAGAGAGCCACACAGATCCATGCTCAATCAGATCAGCATGGCAGCAGCTCAGTAACCATTCAGAAAACTGCCTTTACCGCAGCAGGAGCACCATCACCTCTGAGAGAGCTGCTGCCCAAAGCAGCAGGAAGCTCTGCCCCCCTCCTAACACACACAACGCTAAACCAAACACTTCAGCCCTCCGAGGCAGGGACACTAACCCCAGGCTAACACCCGAGCTTCCTATGATCCGCAGCGGAGCCCCGAGCCCGGGGACCCCCCAGCACCCTCCCGGAGCCCAGCCCCGCTGCCCAGCCGGCGCCGTGTCCCCATGGCGGCCGCCATCCCCATCCCATCCCCACCCGCCCCGCCGGCAATCCGCCGCCATCCGGCCCCCGGCAGCGCCCCGCGCCCGCCGCCGCAGCCCATCGCGCCGTGCCCGCGTCCCGCCGAGCTGCGCCGAGCCCCTTTGCGTCGCGGTGCCGTGCGGGCCCGTCGCGCCCCGCCGCGCGGCCTTGCCTTCATCCTGCACCCGCCGCGCCGCCGCCGGAAAAGGCCGCACTTCCGCTCGCCGCCCGCACATAACCCGCCAAGCCTCGCGAGAGCGCCGCGCGTCGCCGCGGGGAGCCAATGGCGAGCGGGGGTTCGCCCTCAAGGGGGCGGGGCAAAGAGGAGCTGGCAGCGCAGGAGGCAGCTTCCGGCCTGTCTGTGCCTCCTGGCGGACCCGCGCTCGGTGGTGCCGCTGGGTCGAGGCCAATGTGGGCGTCGCAAGCCGTGTGCCCAGGCACCAGGTCCAACCTCTCCTTGAACACCCCCAGGGACGGCGACTCCACCACCTCCCTGGGCAGCCCGTCCCAATGCCTGGCTGCTCTTCCTGAGAGGAAATGTCTCCTCATTTCCAACCTGGACCTCCCCTGGTGCAACTTGGGGCCATTCCCTCCAGTCCTATCGCTGGTTACCCGTGAGAAGAGGCCAGCCCCCAGCTCCTCACGCTGTGTGAGGAACCTGGGAAGTGTTCTAATAAATCGTCAGAGGAAAATCCTGCCTGCATCTATGTCATATGATTAGCTTGGGGATCGGGGTTAAAGTTTGCACAAAGTTTCTCAAAAGCTTTGCACCGACTCTTTTGTAAGGCTGTTCCTTCCAGTTTTACTTGAAGTAAGAAAAATTGCCTCTTTCACTTAAGGACAAACAATGGCGTTGTAGAGACTCCTGGCTATATATCCATGCTAGAACTGAACGTATCTGCAGTTGACATTGTTGAAGCACAAAGTGCCAGTATTGTTTGCACTCGCGTTGTTCCACAGTTCCGGAGGAGAAGAGCAGGTGTTTCTGTAAATCGAGTAGCTTCCACTCAGGTAAACTTTCCTCGAATGACAACAGAGGTCTTGGTAAATGTTGCCCTGGTTCCAGGAGTCTTTGCATGGTGGGACTTGGGGCTTTCAATGGCAGCAATTGGTAGCAGAGGTTTGTTCTCTTCTGCTGTGCTGTCCGTAACTGCTGGGAGAACAGAGGGACGGACAGACGGTCAGCTGGAAGTGTGCCTCCATCAGCCACCTCCGTGTGTGAGGTGTTTCACCTCCTGCGTAAGTAAAGAATGCAGACTACCTGGAAGTGACCTTTCTCAGGAAGGTGATTGGTGAAGTAAAAATATAACCTGAGCCTTTATACCTAAGCCTTTATATTTCACGGAGGATGAAATGCGCACCCAGCTGGCTCCCTCTTCAATACACCTGTTTATAGCTCGTGTAAAAGTCAGTACACGTGCAAAGCGGGGTGAACGCAGCACCCTGCCCCCTGCGTTGCCTGTACAGGGGAACACGAGGAGCCGCCAGCTATTTCCGAACACGTTTTCAGTGCATACGAAGGAAGGAGGGGTGAGAGCAGGAAGGCAGGCGGTCGGGCGGGCTACATACACTGAGGAACAGGCTCCTCGGAGCCGGCGAGGAAGCAGGACAGAATCGCTCCCGGAGCCTCGTGGGGGCAGGCAGCCCGGCCCCTGCCCGGAGAGCCGACCCCAGGGGCAGGCGGCGGGGCGGGGGGGACGCGGCCCGGCCAAACCTCACGCAAGCCCGGGGCGCCGCCGGCCCCGCAGGCCGCGGAGGCGGGGGGGGGTGCGGCCGGGGAAGCGGGTCAGGAGGAGGAGCAGATAGAGGAGGAGGAGGCGATAGAGCAGGAGGAGGAGGAGGAGGTGGAGGAGCCGCCTCGCCGTGCCGCGGCGGGGAGCCATGGGCACGCTGTTGTGGTGGGACCAGCTGCGGGCCGGCAGCTCGGAGGTGGACTGGTGCGAGGACAACTACACCATCGTGCCCGCCATCGCCGAGTTCTACAACACGGTGCGCGGCCGGGGGGGGCTCCGGGGACCGAGGGGCAGCGTGTGGGTCCGGCACGCAGCCGGCTCTCCTCCTCACGCCGCGCCGCCCTGCCGGGTGCCGGCGGCTGGTACCGCCTTTGCAGGGATGTGGGTCGCTCGGCAGTGGCGGGTCAGGGGCAGTAATGTAATTAGTGCTGCTTCTAATGAGCCGCGGTGCACCCCCGAACCCTCTCCTCCCAGCCCAGGATTGCAGGAGCTTATCCCCCGCAGCGGAGCCAGGCTGCCCTGTGGCGAGCGTCTTGGAGGGGAGCGCCGCTCCTTGCGCCTTGTTTGTTTATCCCAGAGTTTGGCAAATAGATCCGCCAGGGAGTGAGATCATGCACCGGGCTTTCTGGGAGCTTGCCTTTCCGCGACCGGCAGATCAACAGGAGGGAACCCTGCAAATGACGTGTCGGCATTGTTGCTCCGGGTTTTCTGTTCTGTGGTGGCTGGTGGGTGCACGGGTCGGGAGCTGGGGCTTCTGCTTTGTCTGACTTTTCTATCAAAATGGTCTTTGAGGTTGTTGTTTGTTTGCTTGTTTGTTTGTTTTTCCAAATTTCATCTTTGTCTCAGCTCTCCTTCCCTTTCAAGCTGTTTCCGTGACCGCTCACATCAGATGATAGTGCTGCGCTACAGCGAAGGAAAGAAAGAGATGCCTGGAGTGTGGCTCACGGGGAGTGCTGTGTGCTTAGAACAAGTAATTCCACTGTGCACGGTGCACATTGCTAACCTGTTGTTTCTTCTCATATTTCTGTGCCAAAGTCATCGGGGTGGCGTCTGGTCTGTGCTGCTGGAGGAGTTGGAGGGTGTGGGGGGAAACTGTCTGCTTTCTTTGTTTCTGATGTCACCATGCAAGAACCAAAAACAAAGGGAGGAAAAAGGTCAGGGTAAACAAGAAGTTTCTTGAAGAAAGTGACGCATTTCGGAGACCAGCTATGCAGGAGGATGGATATCCTTCTGACTGTGCGGAGCTGATTAGCTGTGGCAAAGAAGCTTACAACATGCTAGGAGCTGCAGGCATGTCCAGGTGAATAACTGAGCTTCCAGACAGATTAGCAGAGACACATACTGAAAAGTTTGCCCTGAAGCCCCTCGTATTGCAGCAGCTGTGTACAAACCAGCAAGCTGTACACCGAAGGGGTGTGGTGGAAAGGCTGTGTTGAGGGTAAACATATTTCACTTCTCTTCAGTAGTGAAGTCACTGTGATGGACTGACTTCTGTGTTTGCAGATTCTGAAAATTAAGACCGTTGGATTCGCAGTGGATTAATGGGCTTGGGTGAGTGCATTCTGAAAAGACAGATGCTGGCAGGGGAGTAGGGAAGATTTCTCCTGCTCTGACAGGCACCATAAGGGGAGCCTGAATTTTATTCCTTCTGAGATGGCTCAGTTCTGACCCAAAACCTTTTTAAGTTTCAGGTCGGACTCTTCAGCAGACCTGAATCTGGTATCTGTGTCTTCAAGCTGTAGATTAAAACCTTGCTAATCCACATTTTAAATTGTCACAGCTAAGGTCAGAGTTGTAGTTGTGGTCTCATGCAGTATACATGTAAGCACAGAACTGGAACAGCTTATTTGGAACGTATTTAGGAAGATCAATTTAATTATTCTTCTGGGTCCCAGTCTTAACATTTTGCGTAAATTTAACGTGATCTAGTTAAAAAGCAAATCAAAATGCTCATCAGGATTAAATCAGTGGGAGAATAGCTGTTTGGAGGTTTTTTACAAATTGATCATACCAATTTTTTAACACATACAGTAGTCTGATGTGATTTTATGTTACACGCTCTAAGTGAAGAGACCAGGAAATATTTCATAACTCAAAAAAATAGTTATAGGAAGACCTGCTTTTTTTTTTTATTAATTTCAGAAAAAAAAATCCTTATGAAATGTAACCCTACTCTAAAACATGAACAATTGCCTCCATATGCTCAAAAGAAGCTACCACTTGTGGGGATATTACAAAAAAAAAAAAAAAAGTATCATTTGTGTTTTAAACACCTGAAAACTGTAACATTTTTCTGTTACCAGTGAAACTCATACTTTGCAGTTCAGTTTGTTGTGTTCAGTTGTGCATATTATACATATTTCTTGCCAAATTTCCATTTTAAGAGAAAATTTCCAGTGTTCTTATTCCTCTTCTGTTCCCTGCTAGTAAGGAGATAAATGTTTTTTCAAAAAAATACTGAACTGTCTTAGGAGCGTGAAAGCATTTTTATATTCTGGCGGCATTTTTTTACTACAGAAGTCTTTTAGCACTTGTGAGTGGCATGCTCATGAGAAGCTGAAGATGCAAAGCCTCTAATCTCACTGCAGATTTGCTTTGTCTGTTTTTGCTTCCCTCTCGCAGAGAGGTAGTGCTACACGTTACCTTAGTGGCCGAATGATGCAGCTACTGGCTGGGAGTCTTACCAAATAGTAAATAATCTTTGGTAGGACTGCAGAAAACATCACGAGTCAGGACTGTGTCCAGATGTGAGCAAAGTTATGTGGTCACGATCTGAGCTGGGCTCTGGCATTCCATCTGTGACCTGTGTCCTATATTCCTTTCATACAAGTAGATAGCTGAAAATTAAAACTGAAGGTCCAGAATTGTATAAAGCCAGAGGATGGACTTTTATTGATGGGCTACTTACCCTTTTTCCAGAACTGTAATTTTGAATTGTTGCCTTGTGCAGATCCCAAAGGAAATTGGCAGTACTCCTGTTCTTAGATTATCAAATAATCAAATTATCTTAGATTTTCAAATCATACAGGCCAATCATGTGTTAGGTCAGAAATTTCATATGCAAAATACTTTCTGAAACCAGAGACCAATGGATAAGTGCCTCACTTGCTTGGGAAGGATGGTGTTAATAGTTGTATTATATCTAGGGGTGTAGTTCTTGTAGGGAGCTGAGCTGATACCAGGGAATGAAAACCAGCAGGTCAGTTCTGATGTTGACCTATTTGGTTCTGAACTTAAGCTATATATTTCAGAAGTGTTCCAGAGCTCTGATTTGAATATAACTTGTGGAAATTACTACATGTGGAATATAAGAAACAGAACTAAGCTATTACATGAAAGAGAGACATGAGTATCATGGTTTTTTGTAAACTTATTAGGAAAGAGTTTCAGTTCCAGAATTATTTCATCTTTTACAACGATAGGAAATATTCCTGGTGGCCGCTGTAATGAATATAAATCATGGCGAAGTTCCAGATTGGTGGGGTCTTCCTGGATTTGCAGGCAGTACTTTAGCATGAACAGGAGGAATTCAGTGCCAGAAGAGCATTGCTGTAGGGCAGAAGCATTCCTTTGTTATCTACTCAGTGATGTAAACCTGCGTTGTTACAGATGTGGCAAGTAGTTGTATTTCCTTTGTTATCTTGTTTCTAGGCAGAATAAGGACTTTCTAGCCTAACTTTTATATGCTGTGATTACCTAAGCTGATTTATTTCACTGGTTAGTTTGAGCTGGAGAGATGAAAAGTGTTTCTTTCACACTCCTTACTTTGTAACTATCTTTTTATTTTTAATTTAATTTTTTTTTCTCTCGTTGATACCTCTCATTGACCTAACTGTGGCTAAAATCTGAAAATGTATAGAGCACTCTGAGGTCCCCAGAGGACTTGCTCGTATTATATCATCCCTGCTACCAGTCATTGTATATGTTTCCCACTTTTTAGGGAGTAAGGAGAGCCCTCCCACTCCATGCTTGTAAAAGCAGGTAAAACACCAGAATTCTGGTCTATGACTGTGTTCCAGATGTTGCTATAGGTCTCTGCTGCAAAAAGGTGGGTAGTTTTTACGTGAATAGAAGATGCTTTGACTAAGCCTGATCAGTTGAATGTGTAGGTTTTACGTGACTTAAGCAGATTCATCCACCTCTTAAAATCTGCTTTAGAACATTTCTCTATAAATAACTCTTTGCTCTTTACCTTGTCTCCTCAGGGATATAGTGTGTCCTGCACTCTGGCATTGCCAGGTGCCTCCCACCTGGCAATTTGTTCACTTTAATTTGTGAACCACGAAGGCAGAAATTGCCACCTTGGTGGCTGAAGGATTTCTGTCAGAGGAGTCCTCTTATTGCTGCTGGGGAGGTGCTTGGTCTGTGGCGCTGCTCATCAGTCAGTGCCCCGGCAGCTTTTTCCCGTCTGGTTTGTGAGGTTGATTTCCTGCTTCTTCAGCTGTCGGAAAGGGAGAGAGGATTCATCAGAGGACAGTTTGTGAAGGAGCTTGAAAGAAAGTGGTAGGGCTCTGGCCTTCCCGGCAGCAGCGGGCAGCGTTTACCACAGGCTAGAGAAGTCGGAGAGGCAGGCGGACTAAGCCAGCTGTCCGAAGCTGAGCAGTGTGAATGCCCTCTGTGAAAATGTGTGGGTCTGTGAGGGGCCCCGTCTGTGACAAAACAAGCCGTAGGAGCTGGTAACTGGCAGAAGGATTTCGCCTTTCCCTGCACTGGTTTAGAAGGGCAGCCCAGTGGCCACTGGTGTTTTCCTCGGCTGACTGGCAGCCCACCTGCAGGGAGCGTGGTGGCTTCTCCTCTTTGTGGCAGGCCTCATGCCTGTTGCCTAGAAAAGCATCCAATATCTTTCTGTCCTCTTTCTGGCCATCCCCTGCCTTCTCTTGCCCTCGCCACCAGCTGCCAGGCAACCAGGTGCTTGTAGCAGTGGAATTACCTGTGCACTTAATGCAGCATTAGGACACACGCTGCTGTGGATGAGATTTTGTTGAAATGTCAAAAGAACAAGACGGTGGTTTCTGTTGACAGGAAAATTTCTCCCTGCTGTTTTTCTGGTGGCTTCTCTAGCTTTATTTTATGTAGAGAAGATGTAGGATTTTACAGCTCTAAACTGAGCATGATAGATGTTTCCAAGTATTTCATATTTCACTCGAATGAGATCTAGCCAAGAATTTTGAAGGAAATGCAGCTTGTCTATGAGGAGGTGTCTTTAGCGTGAGGGAAGGTGTCATGCATGAAGTAGGCAGTGCTGAGAAACTGCTCCCGTAGTTACTGTCATTTTGAGTGCCAGCTAGGAGTATGATTTGATGAGTCTCACAAATGTTAAATGAGACGTGTTGGTCTTAATCATTGCAGCCTCTGCTCTCATGCTGGCAGAGACAGTGTTGAGTGGTGGACAGTAGCTGAATGAACAAATGCCTTCTTTGTATGCCATTCATGAATGCTTTTCCATTAGATTTTTGTTAGTGTCAGTAAAAGTCTGAAAGTCTCTGAGAAAAGGGGATCTGTCCCAAAGGAGCGCTGTTATCCCAGGGTTGTATTACATGCCCATTTTAGGGGAATATTGCTGGGAACAATTTTGTCTTGTGCCTGGGATAGTTGTGGGGAATGTGAGGAAACCAAGGTTTGGGAGCTCATCCTTGTCTCCCTGTTCCATTGTGAGGCAGCAGTACAGTCTTTCCATAGCTGCTTGGTTAAACTTGGGCCATGGCTGGCCCTCAGCACAGGCAGCCCTTTACCAAGAGAGCCACGTGATACTGCAGTGACAGCTCCTGGTAATCGCAGGTAGAGTATTTTCTAACTAAAGAACAGTGCTTTGGATTGTTGGTAAGCAAGAGGAAATATGTCTTTGTTCCAGTCTTACATATTAAATTTAAAAACAGTCAGCAGTGGTCTGAATTACCTTTTCACTTTCCTATAACTTGTTTTCAGTCATATTCAATTGTTTATGTAATGGAGAACCAAGAGGAAAAAACGAACTGTAAAAACATTTACAACTTCAGGCTTGCTTTACCCTACAAAATGAAGGTTCTAACTCTTTTAGCTTAACTTGGTATTTCAGACCTGCCAGACCATAGCTATTGTTCAGTGACTAGACTTCAATAAAACTTACTACCCCCTTTTTTGCATGCTGAATTTGACAACTGTTGAGAGGAGTGTTCACTTGCTAGAGTTCCCTGTTTACTGTTGTAGGCTTCATGAATTGCAACAGTCCAAGTATTTGTATATTCTCACTAAAATTGCCCTGGGAATAGACTGGAAAGGTGATTTAAAGTAGTGACTAACCACACTTTACATCGCTTGTGGTTTTTATGCTATTTTTAGTTGAATGAAATTAAACAAAGTGTATTGATGCTTTGCAAAAACAGTTCACCTTTGACAGAAACTGAGGGCCATAATTTGTTGAGCTGGGGCATCATTGGATGACAGTATTTTTGTGGATGTATTAGTCTGTAGATATTAAATATTTGCTAATTTTCTGTCTTTGTGGTACTTTTTTATTTTCCCAGATAAGCAACGTGTTGTTTTTTGTTTTACCACCCATATGTATGTGCTTATTCCGTCAATATGCAACCTGCTTCAACAGTGGAATATATTTAATATGGACTCTGCTAGTTGTGGTCGGTAAGTTGATTAGTCTCTGTTTGTCTGCGTGTGCACGAACTGAGAGGAAATTAGTTTTTCCTGCTTGCGCATGATTGTTGCTGCAAAACAAAGCAGTACTGACGTCTGCAGAGGAGTTCGCTTGTACTTGCTTGAAGCTAGGGCACATGTAGTTTCTGAAAGGAAAATGCTTTTTGTAGTTTGACATTGGAGGGTTCTTTGACCTTAGTTCTGTTCCCTTCCTGTCTTTCCTTTGCACAACTTCTTTTACTTGTATCTGGGCTTACTCTAGAGCAGTGCTGACCTTTCATTCTCTGATGCTGTTGAATAAAAGATTAATGAGAGTGCTCATCAAAACTGGAGAGGATAAAAGATCTTGCTATGTATCGAGACATTTTAATAGTAGACCCAAAGGTTTACCCATTTTGTATATGGGAAATTCTTAGGCCTTTTCAGTTGTAAAGGCACTGGGAACTTGTAAAGGGATACTCAAAGCCCTGTGGGGAAGTTTGCTACTTTCCACATGTAAACTTGTATCACAGAGTAGTCATCACATGCTGCTTTCCACATTTGTGATATCCTTTCTTGTGCTATTGAGAAAATTCAGAAAAAGCATTTGAATTTATTATTTCTTTCTTTGTTTTTGCATTTAACTTTACTACCTTTTTTTTTTTTTTTTTTTTGCATGCATTTACTTTTCTAGCAGGGATATGGCATTTTTAGCTTCTGCTTTTGTAATGCGTTTGTTTTGTAATTATTATGAGGTGCTGATGATTTGGATTGCTTTTCTAGGAAAGCTGGTGATTTTTTCTTTCCTTTTCTAGACCAAATGGTATCAACCATTTGCTATGCAGTCCTGATCATGAGCAGTGGCTTTCGTTCTATACAGCACTGTAACTATTGATTGTAATTTTTGCCTGACTTTTCCAGGAATTGGATCCGTTTACTTTCATGCCACCCTCAGTTTCCTGGGCCAGATGCTGGATGAGCTGGCTATTCTCTGGGTGCTGATGTGTGCTCTTGCCATGTGGTTCCCTAGGAGATACCTACCAAGAGTTTTTCGGAATGACAGGTAATCATGTAATGTGGTACATATTCCTATCTCTTGAAATATTTCACATAGTCCTCCGTGCCATGACACTGAGAGATCATCCAACCTTACCACTGCTGCCATTATCTTTTCTCACTCAATTTTCCTCCAGTTGCTTATAGCTCATCTTATTTTGTTCTTTGGAAGTCCTGAGTCTATAGTTCTTGATGGTGGGTTTTATGCCCTGTAACTTCAGATTCTGGAGTCCAGTGCCTCTGGAAGTGCCTGTCCTTTTAATTCTAGAAAGACACATTTGTATGATTAGTTTGTTATACTATTAGTTTGTTGCAGCTGAAAAATAAAGTAACAGAAACCCGCTTTCTCTCTTCCTTTCATATAGCCTAGAGTGTACATATGAGTGAACCTATGGAATTCAGCTTAATTTTCATCTGAACTTCTCAGCCAGTGGTTAAAAGTAGTTTTTAAGTAAAGGCTGCACGTGGTGTTTGTTTAGAAGTCTATTGTTGCTGCAAAGGGTTTTTTTCTTTATTGCAGAGTTAAAATAAAAAGCATTATAGGCAGTTTAAAGAATCTGTTTACAATTTGTTCCCCCCAAAAATGTATACTGTAACCTTTGTACATATTGCTTTTCTATGCATAAAGTAATTGAGGTAATGGAGAGGTTTGAATCACGTCACCAATATCCTGCTCTCTGAAGACTGCTAAGGCATAAGGCTTCTACCTCTAGCATTCTCATACGATTGTTGTCTTCTTCTTTTTTTTCTTTCCCTTCTCTTTTTCCTTGACATATACCCAGTTAGAAGTTGTTGGGGTCACGGGTCAGTAGGGAAGGTTGGTGCCTGTATTGACTATTCTTTAAAATAACTTGCGGTGAGAAAAGTATATGTCGAATTACAGTGCATAGACTATAGTCTAATGGTTTTGTCAAGTTAGTGTGAATTTAGCACTTCTGCATATTGCTATTTTAATGGTGTACAGTGCTATTACAGGACCCCCTCAGCTTAAGAGGCAAACAAGTTTTACTGGGGTTATTTGGTAGATAAAATATCTTTTACTTCAAATACTTCAAATAAAGGACAGTTCTGTCTCTTGCAGACTTTTTCAGACTGCATGTAAATTATTCCTCAAAAGCCTAAAGGAATTCTTGTATGTAATCTATCACTACCTTCTGCTAGTCTGCTTAGTAGATTTGTAGTATTGCCCACAAAGTTAAACTGTATTCTTTTTAAAAAAGGAATAGTAGCATTTCTGGGGTGAAATCCTGTTTCTGTTGAACTTGTTGGTAAAACTGTAAATAATAATCTGCCAGGTTATAACAGACCCATAAAAATACTGAGGTGCGATGAAGGATGTCTCTCATCCTAAATTTCTCAGAATAGTTCCTACCTAGAGTCTGCCAGGGAGGTTACTTGTTAAGGTCTTGATTCCTTTCTGAAGTGTACAGAGGAAAGATTTTATTGGGGGGCAAAAAAGCCTAACCCAGAACAGGTCTGATTTATACACACACACACACGCACGCATATACGTATGCACACATTTATGTATTTTTATATGTTTTGCTTTGCCTAACTTATTCTTCTAGAATGATACCTCTATTCTTCTATAAATATACCAGTTCTCTGCTGTGGTCTTTACATTCTTCATCCTCATCGCACTCAGATTTTTAATATTGAAAATGTTACCATCTACCACAACTGATTTGTGGTGTCTTCAGTCATTAAGGCACTTACATCAGATAAAAACTTCCTACTTAAGTAACTTTTTGCCTTCCAGTAAAAAGAAAATCTTTAAAGCAAAATGTACATGTAATGAGCTTGGTGAACATGAGGGTGATGACACTGGTGGCCAGGGAATGGTGCTGTACAAATATGCTGAGACCCTGCTTGAAACTTAGAACTAAGGAGAGAAGAGCCATCCTTCAAATCAACTAGTTTGATACAGCTGTGGGGCTGTAGTTCAGGGGCAGCATGATGAACCTCTATCTGCCATAGTCCTGCCACAGTCTAGAAATGGGTTGTTTAAATTCCAAATTTGAAGTTTAAGCAATTAATATATGTTTAATTTCAAAGTTGTCAGGCTGTCTATACGTGGCCCAACTGTGATTTCGTTTATGCTAAGAATATACCAAACGGACTGCAACCTGTCTCTAGAAGCTGGGACATTAGTAATAATAATAATAAAAAATAATCCTAAAAATCAATGTTGAAAGCATGAAGAAGGATAACACAAGACTGCTTTGAGGAAGTACCGTGCTGGTGCAGAGACTGTCTTGTTCTTGACTTCTTGTGTGAGAGGGAAAATGGAAGTGGGACCTTAGTATTTTGAAACCAGTGATTAATGTGAGTCTCTGTGCGTGCATGTGTGTGTATACATGTACATGGCTGCTTCAAAAGACTAGTCAGGAAAAGGTTTATCTATATCATTAACGCTGTATGCATACAAGCCAGTGCAGGATCCACATGCACCGTATGCACAGTCATTGCACTTTCTGAACACACCTAACGAAACCTAAGTTTTGTTACACTGCTAGAGTCATACTAAGATTTCTAGTTTTACTAATTAAAAGCTTGGAATTAAAAACACTTTCTCTCCCCCACCCCCCCAAAAAAAAACCTCTTCAGGAGCAGGTTTAAAGCTGCTGTGGGTGTCCTGTCTGGAGTTACTACCTGCCTTGCCTTCATTAAGCCTGCCATCAACAACATCTCACTAATGACTCTGGGTGTTCCCTGCACAGCTTTGCTCATTGCTGAGCTGAAGAGGTGAGTATGTTTCTCCTGACTAAAGTTTTGTCTTCAGAGATCCTTAGGCCACCATATGATGATAGAGTAGATCTGGCTTTGGTGCTTATTAGAGCAGAGCAGAAATGCTTCTCCCTCATAGAGATCTGGTATAAGCTTGCTCTGCCAGTTCAGACATTTTTGGCAAGGATTTTTTTTTCTGTAGGTGAATATACTGGGTCGGATATTGTCTGTCTTCTTGCAGCATATCTCTTCCTTTGACCTGTTCTAACTTGAGTTTGTTTATTTATTGTGGAATCGTGGCAAGAGTTTTGCTCCAGTGACAGCTTTTCTGCTGTAAAGTCTGCATAGGGATGAGATAATCACAGTCTGGGTACTGGAGGGAACAGGGTTTGAGGCTCAAGCATGCATGGAAGATGTGCCAGCTCTCAAAGCTTATTGTGAGTCTTCACTACTTTGTTTTCTAACACAGGTAATATGATGGTGTCAGGCCAACAAAGATAAAGTTAATCACTAGGTTGCAGAGGATAGCTACCTGTCAGGGCTTTAGACATTATGAAACCAGAATGCAAATTGAGAAGAACCTGAGATTGGTCTTAAGGTTTGAAAGAGTCCTACGTACCATGATAACAGCACCAGGAGCTGCATGTTTTTTGCATCTTCTGACCTGCTGCAAAAAGGACAAAGCAAAGATCAGTATATGAACTCCTCCTTTCCCACTCTTCTCCAGTCTGAGAAGGATTGCACAACTTAGGTTGGCTCTTAGATAGACATACAGCTAGACAAATATGTATTGTTGTAGGTGAACAATTGCCTTATGGGTCAGGCTAAAAGGGTTATAGTAAATGGGGTGACATCAGGCTGGCAGCCAGTCATTGGTGGTATTCTGCAGGGCTCCATTATGGGGTCAGTTCTCTTCAATGTTTTCATAAATGACTTGGATGTAGGAATTGAAAGTACACTAAGTTTGCAGATGACATTAAATAGGGAAGAACTATTGATTCCCCCAGGGTAGGGAGGCCTTTCAGAGAGATCTTTACAAATTAGGGGGCTGCGCAGTCAACAACAATATAAAGTTTAACAACAGCAAGTGCTGAATTCTGTACCTGGGACAGGGCAAGCCTGGTTGTGTGTACAGACTGGGGAACAAGAGACTGGAGAGCAGCCCCACAGAAAGGGACCCGGAGTTCTTGTTGGTGGCAAGTTGAACATGAGCCAGCAGTGTGCTGGGGCAGCCAGGAGGGCCAACTGTGCCCTGGGGTGCATCAGGCATGGCATTGCTAGCTGGTCGAGGGAAGGGACTGTCCTGCTCTGCTCTGCACTGCTGAAGCCTCACCTTGAGTACTGCGTGCAGTTTTGCGTGCCACAGTGTAAGAAGGGCATAAAAGTATTAGAGAGTGTTCAAAGCAGTGCTGTGAAGATGGTGAAGGGTCTAGAGGGGAAGATGTGGGGAGCAGCTGAGGTCCCTTGGTTTGTTCATCCCAGAGCAGAGGAGGCTGAGGGGGAGGCCTCATGGTGGCCTGCAGCTTCCTCAAAAGAGGAGTTGAGGGACAGGTGCTGAGCTCTGCTCTCTGGGGACAGCGACAGGACCCTGTATTGGGTTTATCTGTCAGGGTTTTGGTAGCAGGGGGCTGCAGGGGTGGCCTCTGTGAGAAAAATCCAGCGGCTGCCCCATGTTAGATGAGGGCCGGTTTCAGGTGGCTCCAAAAGGGACCTGCCACTGGCCAGAGCCAAGACAAGAAGCGATGTTGTTTGCACCTCTGTGAGAGCAGATTGAAGAAAAGGAAAATAACCTGCTGCACAAAAGCAGCTGGGAGAGAGGAGTGAGAGCCAGCCCTGCAGCCCCCCAGGTCAGTGCAGCAGGAGGGCAGGAGGTGCTCCAGGCACACAGCAGCAGTTCCCCTGCGGCCTGTGGAGAGGCCCCTGGTGGAGCAGGCTGTCCCCCTGCAGCCTATGGTTCCCACATGGAGCAGATCTCCACGCTGCAGCCCATGGAGGAGCCCCCGGTGGAGCAGGTGGATGTGGCCTGGAGGAGGCTGCGGCCCATGGAGAGCCCCCGCAGGAGCAGGCCCCGGGCCGGAGCTGCAGCCCGTGGAGAGGAGCCCACGCAGGAGCAGGGGTCTGCGGGGAGCTGCCGCCCACCCGTGGGGGACCCGTGCTGGAGCAGTTTGCTCCTGGGGGATGGACCCCGTGGTACGGAGCCATGTGGGAGCGGTTCTTGAAGAGCTGCTGCCTGTGGGCAGCCCCCACAGGTTCAGTTCGGGAAGGACGGCATCCCGTAGGAGGGACTCCACGGGGAGCAGGGGCAGAGAGGGACCGTGAAGGAGCGGCGGAGGCGAAGTGTCAGGGACTGACCGCAGCCACCATTCCGCTGTGCTGCTCAAGGAGGGCGTAGGAGAGGGTAGATCTGGGAGGAAGGTGGTTTTTTTTTTTTTTTTTTTTTTTTTTTTTTTTGAGTCACTACTCTAGTTTGTTAGTAATAGGTAATAAATTACGTTAATCTAGCTTATGCTGAGTCTGTTTTGCCCCTGACAATAACTGTTGAGTGATCTTCCTGTCCTTATCTGAACCCTTGAGCCCTTTCAATCGTATATGGGATATACCCTTTCCCTTTGAGGAGGTGGAGTGAGAGAGTGGCCGTGGTAGAGCATAGCTGCTCAGCTGAGTAAAAGTATCACAGACCTGAGGGAATGGCATGGAGCTGGGACAGGGGAGGGTCAGGCTGGGTGTTAGGAAAAGGTTCTGCACCCAAAGGGTGGTCGGGCACTGGGACAGGCTCCCCAGGAAGGTGATCATGGCACTGAGCCTGTTGGAGTTCAGGAAGCATTTGGATGATGCTCAGACATATGGTCTGATTTTTGAGTGGTCCTGTGTGGATCCAGGAGTTGGACTTGATGATCCTTGTGCTTCCTGTAGGTCCCTTCCAACTTGGGATATTCTCTTACATGCTGCATCTGTAAATGTCCATCAAAATAAATGAGTGAGACAAAATGCCTGCATTTTAACTGCTTCTGTTAGAACAGGGAACTTTTCCTGTTTCCCACCTTTCCCTGTTCTGCCACTACTTCCCCATAGAGTGGAAGCCTCTGCTAGTAATGCTTTTTTGAAGTGTTCTTGAGTCTTTTCTTGTTAGATGTCCTGCTAAGCAGCAGCTATTTCTGTTGTCAGAGAAACTTGGGAAACAGCACAGAAGTTAGCTGTGGAGATGAAGAATTCTAGTGGAGGCGTCTCATTTTGATGAAAGCACCAGGAAACCACTGGCAGAGCAATAGGAGATTTGATTGTGTCAGTGAGCAATCTGTGTGACCTCTCTACAGTCCAGTTTTTGAGGCGCGAGCTCCTGAGTAACTTGAGAGGATGAATGGTTAGTGTCTTATGGATTTAAATACTATTGGATTATATCTGGGAATTCACATGGCTACATGTACTTGCTTTTTGAAACTCTGTTGTTGAAACTCACTGACCTTGTGAAAGGTCATTATTCATTAAAATGTGTGGAGTTTACCTGTTTTTTTGAGAATTATGGACACAATCAAACCTTCTTCTGAAATGATGATTCAAAAGGGACCTAGAGTGATGTATGGCCAATTGTGTGTCAAGACGATGTAATACCTATGATGTTTCTTGATGAATTCCTAAATGTAAAAGGCAAATAATTGTACGTTTGACTGAGAACAGCCATGCTGTTCACTGGGAAATTTAAATGAGATAAATTCTTGTAAACCCAGAGGGATTGACTCATCTCTTTTTCAGAAGAAAAAGATAGCATAAGTATTATGTAAAATGCCTGTGATTCTCCTATTCTCCACTACCATAGTAGATGGTAGGGGGCTGCATACATGAATCCTGCAGACTACAGTGGATCTTAGTCTGTGAAACAGGTATTCTGGGAAGGAAGGAGAAGAGCCTTTAAAGTAGTTTCTTCTGTTCCATGCTGAAGTTGGTGTTTTGCTCTAATATGTTGTGGTGTTCTCTTTCTAGGCTGCTGTAAATCTTGTACAGAATTTTGGT